>NC_139585.1:16299069-16404069 GCF_946808225.1 Silurus aristotelis | reverse complement strand
GATCACGATTAATCACACATTTTTACCCTAAATTATTACTTTTCTTTTCTCTAATCAACATGGCATGGAAAAATATGTATGCTTTATGCAAATGTTTATTATTAGTGAAACCAAACTCAACATAAACAATAAAAAATAGAAGTTTCAAAGGTCAAAGTTTTTTTCAAAGAACTTGTTCATGTCTAATAGACACATGAAAAAAAGAACATAGAAATACCAGGTTCCTGTTACTTCTGACAGGGTGCTCTAAAATAATCTTGTAAATGTTTGAAAGTAATTATGGTGTTTTAATTATGTAGATTGACACCAAATGAAACTTTTGCCATGTTTCCACACAGTCGTTTTTAATTGCCGAAAATGTGCATCATGGCGGATTTTGGTGCTTGATTTGAGACTTGGCATAAAACAGTAAAACAAATGTTTAGTGATTAAATATTATATTTTGGTGGAGTGCATTTAATTTTTTATATCTGAGTAAAGAAAGGACGTGGTGTATAAATGTGTGTTCCTTTGAAGGTTTTGATTTTGCATCTTATATTTTTATTTATTTTTATTTTGAATAAGAATTGTCAAACAGAAATGCGTCCTGCATTTATCGCGCTTTTAATAAATAGTGCCATTAAAATGTATGTGTTAACGCGGTAATATCGACAGCCCTAAAAAAAATCATAAAATAATATGAAGCATTTAATCTAGTTTGTGTCATTAGATATATCATGCTTATTAAAGAGATATTATGGACATCAGTCTGTATAATCAGCAGTTATTTGAGATACAGCTTATGTGTGATTCATCATTTTGCAGAAGGTTAATTTTACTTTAGGGAAACACATTGCATTACACATTAGCAGTTTAGACCACTAATTTATGTACTTGCTCAGGGGTTAAGGGAGATATGACTATAGCTTACCACATTTTGCATGGCTCCATTGACCTGAAGAGCATTGCTACCATCAGAGAGGGCCTGTAGTAAGCTGTTATGAACATGTGCTGCCTCGTTCCTTTTGTACATGCGATGAGCACTCAGCTTGGTTACCCAAATGCAGTACAGATCATTGTTCTTTGCCTTGACGAAAAAAAAAAAAAAAAAACCACAATATTATTTGCACAAATTGATTTGCATTTAACTTTCTTTAGCTCACAAAAGTGTTAAAGATATAAATGATTTTATTAAATCAGCACTTGACAGTTTACCTGGATATGATACAGACTGTCTCCAGTATCCAGGTCTATCCGTCTGGCTTTTCTGTTTACTGACATCACTGCAAGACTAACATCCATTGACCCATGCAATTTCCCTTTAGAGCACTGTTGGTAGTATAACATGTGAGCTGGGCCTGTGTATGACATGTGAAGCTTAAAACATGATTAACAAATACATCCTGCTTACATCATATTGGTTTTTTGAATATCGGAGGATCCCTTTTTCCAATACAAAGTATCTCTGTAAGAAAAAAAGTAAACATTTTCATTGTAAGAAATCTAATATTGCTAAAAAAAAAAAAAAAACATTGTATGTGGTTAGGTTTTACTCAATGAGGCACAGAAGGTAAAAACCCCAACAAACATAAAATACGACCAAATAAACCTCAAACTGTGTTATAGTCAACAAATATTTTCATATATTTATGTTTTACATTTTTTATGTAGTTGGGAAAATGATCCTTAAGAGTCTCAATTTGTAACCTCTGGATTTTTGTTGATATTAAATCAAACCTAACAAAGTTTTATGAGCTTTACTAACCTTGTGCCAGCCTTTGAGTGGCCATTTTCTTCTCTTCATCAAGTAGCCTTCACAGATGCCAGGAGGACTCATATCCCGCATGGTCTCTACACTGGCACCAAAATTCTCCTGCAGATCCTCCATTATCTCCCAGTCTTTTATATTCTGAAGGTAAGAAAAAAGCAAAGCCAAGTAGAAGTGTTTGAATCTAACACTCACAACTAAGTACACCTTCAGTCAGTTCTATTAGTTATACAGAAAATTCCACCCTACACTTTACAATAATACAAAGCACATCCTCTATGGGACTAGTTAAGACTTGTTTGGCATTCAATTTAAGATTTAGAGGTTGAACAACAGGTTCCCTACTCCCAACAAGAAGTTCTTAAGGGTGTATTTATTTTTGTGTTTTTTGTTTTAAAGAAACACGTCGCCATGGTGAAAGACCCATGAGCGACGTGAAAATCAAGATTTTTGGAGTCACCTGTCGTGAATGACGAGAGGATGCAGTGCTGCTGCTCCGGGAGTGAGTTTTTTGCCATCCAGCAGCTGATCTGACCAATCCAGACTGAAACTTGCCATGTTCTGGCATTTCTCCATAGGATTCCATACTAAATATGCCTGACAAGCACATTATTATATAAAAGTTTACATTAATAATGAGATCTGTTTTCTTCTTCAACACAATTGTGTTGATTCCAACAATATAAAGATAAGAAAGAACTATTTGATTAGACATAGCATCTTTTCACAACCAATCTATACAAAGGAATAGAATGTGTACTTTTCTTTTCAAACCAAATAATAAAAAAAAAAACATTTAGTCAGAGTCAATATAAAATAATGATATATTAGATCTAACAATTAATCCACTGATCTTAATTAGATTACTCTGATTACTGATGTATACAAACCATACAGAATGTAAAAGACATAAAAGACTCTTTATATCTGTTTGTTGAATGCAATATGAAAAAGCACTACATACATAAATGACTTCAAAGAAACCTCCTAAATTTGTTAAAATGCCACTGAAAACTAACTTGAATGCAGCAAATACTGTTAAGATCAAATAGCCAGGGATATTAATCAGTTAAGCACATTTCCATTAGCAATGATGTGAATATTTGGATCACTTGTTGTTATATATTTAAAAAAAAATCATCAAGTTTACCTGTTTACCACAAGACCAATAAACACAAAAATAACTGAAAACCAAAGATGGGTGTGGTTTAAAACAAGTAAATTTGCTTAGAATACTAACAAGCCAACACATGCTCATCAAGTAGACATCAGCCAGTTACTATGAACAATATATCTTTGTATTTACAACAGATGGACTACTGAGAAATGCAATAACCATGTAACCACCTCTGTTTGAGAGTTCCTGTTAAATTGTCTGCACGAGAATCAAACAATAATCAATTAAGATCAAGATATTAAGCAATAATAATTATAAAATAAATCACATGTACAGTCATTTCAAATTATCTTTTCAAAATGGAGTTTCAATGTAAAACCAGTAATTGGGCACCAGCAAGAGTCTCTGTGTGAGAGGATTGAAGTCATTGGCTTGAAGCCATGTAATTGTAGCATTCCTGATTTACCTGTTGCACTGAGTGTTCAGGTTCAAGACTTATTAAGATAACAAGGAAAATTTGTATTTTATTTTGGCTACTCCCAAAAGAAGACAGAGTTCATTTGTCTGCATATTTGATCTGGCACACAGGGAATTAAATAATCTCAGAAAAAAAAGATGATACTGTAAACAAGGGATAAATACATGAGAATTTTTTAAAGTTTTAAAAGAGGGTTTTTTTATTTTATTTATCTAGGCTGGGAATAGACTTTAACGCTGTTCAAGAGAAGGATAGCAAAAGATTTAGCAGTGAGGCTGGATTGACCTCTGCTGTAGAAGCAAGCAGGAGGAAACAGGATAAAGAGATTTTAGCAGGTGGCAGCTTTGCTTACTCAACATGAAAAAACAAACAAACTGCGCACTGAATGCACAGAGCACTGCACCATTACTTGATAATGATTATTTTATATATATATATATATATATATATATATATATATATATATATATATATATATATATATATATATAGTATAATATATAATACTAATATAATATATATGATTCAAACATATACAGTTGTTATGTACTTAAGTCTCATATTAAAAGGAAGGAATGACAATGACACAAAATTTCAGCTTTGCAAATCTGCTTAATGGACTGATTTCTGTTTCAGTTTCATAAAATCATTGAAAATTCAAGGCTTAATTATTGTATGCACAGGCACAGGCAGTTGCACTGTGCAAGAACATCAGATGGTTTATAATTTTCTTTTTCTATTATAGTTACTTGGAGGGGTATATGGCTTGAAGAATTATTGAAAGGTACTGCAATAATAAAAAAAATAATTAAAAAAACAATAGTAAATAGATTTTATCTACAAAGTAGATACACTATATAGTTTTTAAATGCAGTTCCTAATGAGAAAAGCTTTAGTATAAGTGAATCTATCTGCCACTTACCTGAGACTCTTATACAAAATCTACTTCAGAAATATTCTAGAATCCATGTTTCCACACAAATCAGTTGTGTATCTTCATTTGTAAATTCAGATTCCCCTTTTAGTATGCTCGAGAAAAATAATATTTGCTATGAATACCTCAACTGCCCTACTATCTGCCTGAGTGTCTTAACATCATCCAGGGATAAACCATTATCCGCATTAGTGACGAAGGAGCAAGAGGAATTAGAGGGACAGGAGAAATTGCTCTGCAGAGACGCCTAATAGTAAGAAATAATGGCGAGTCTCCGGCTGCCATTTCAATGCACGCAATTCACTGTCTTTGGTAAAGGTTCTGAAAGAGCAGGATCTCCACCTAGTGATTATTTTAGGAAAGTCATCTTTAAACAATATATCAACTGAAAGGACCCAGGGCCCTTCGGAATTACCGAACCTCTTTATAAAAATATAGGAAATAAACATACATTTTTAATGAACATATTTATTATTACTAAAACGTTTTCTAACAAAATGTTTTTTATTTCCCCCAGGAACTCTACAGATATGTAAATATGAGGTTACTTACATGCAAAACCTTTTTTCCATACATTATCATGGAATAAAAATGGAGATAAAAATACCATTACTCATGAATACGTAGTAAGAAAAATGTTCCATGTCTGTAAACAACTGAAGACATGCTGTAAATAAGAACCCTGAGCATATTCAATGAACACATTTACGACGATGGGGAAAAAAGGTGAAAGGTCATTGTTTTTAAATTACAAAATTACATTTACATTGCATCTACAGTAACAATATAAAGTGAATGAAATTCACTAAGTGTTTTTCTGAATTAGCAACATGGCATTTTGTGACAAGATCACGATTTTAAATTGTCAAACATTTTGGGGATTCACACCTTCAGCACACAACATGCAGACCTGAATGTTATGATGGTGCATCATTTGTTTTGAAGCAGTTTTGCAGCCAATTGTTTATGGAAAGATGAATGGTTTGGTAATATTTAAGCCTTCTAGCAAGAGGTTCATTCGGGTATATAAAACTTTTGAAAAGCTGAGCCATGCATACTTCTCAATCAACACAAAATAATAAATGCAAATGTAATGTTTTACAATGACCATCTCAACATCTGGATTAAACGGTGATTTGAACTGAAGAAGTTTATTTGTCCAAACCTAAAGATATTTACAGAAGCTAAACACATTATGCATGTGGCACTGAAGATTGGAAACTTATTATCGCATGTGTGATTCCTTTAAATATTTATTTTTGCTCATTTCGTGGAAGTGTGCCTGTATTTCTGGAGAGCACTATAACTGTTTTAATGTGGCAGAAAGACCTAAATGTCAAATTCCAAAGATTAATTTCAGAATACATTAATACAGATTTATTAAATCTATTGGAACCTATAGTAAAATCAAATAAATTACATTATTTTTCTATTAATTGAATTTTTTTTTTTTTACTGCCATCAAATATATAATTTTGTTTAATAAAAGAAGCATGTGACTGTTAATAGGGCGACCAATAATAAATGTGACAACTTACAACATCTTTAGTATGTCTTTATGTTGCATAATCCACTGATTGGTCGATAAATACATGACAATTTTGGTGTCAAAACAGTATTAAATGTTCTTTATCAGAGTCCACACAGAGCTCATGCTTATGGATCTGAAATTTTTCAGCCTCGCAGATGGAAATGCATTCAATTCAGGCTGATGTTTTATTCGTTTTGGGTGCTGAAGTGATCTCAGTGCTGTCTGCAGGCTGCTGCTGTTTAATATACTGCTGTAGGAGAGCTGACAGGTATGCTGGGTGCCGATGCAGCATTGCAACTGTGTGTGACGTCATCAAGGTCAAACCTCCAACCAGTTCACCATGGATAGTACGCACAGAAGGCAGCTTAGAGTGGTTGAGAATTCCTTCCCTTGAGAGTAGCGTATTCTCAATACAGGCTCCTGGAAAAACAATTCTTGTCACCCAAGATGGAAAAAATATTGAAAAAAAAGTAAAAAAAAAAAAAAAAAAAAATCTCACCTAACAGTAGCATCTGAGGACTCCTTCGTAACACATTTAACATTTCCTTCACTTTTGGCTCTTTGCTGACAAACAAAACAGTTTGTCCAATGAACAGAGGCTGCATGTTTCTATAGGGACTGGTGGGAAGAAAGGATCTCATTACCTTAAAAAGCAAGAAATCCAGAGAGAGCATTTGTAAGACACACTGAACACAACTCATGGAACATGGAAGACAGTTCACAGCTCACTGAAACCATCATTACCTTATTGGGAAAGAATTTAATGGAAATGTCATGTTTTTTAAGCCTGTGCTTCAGCAGCAACATGTCCTCAGCATTGATGGCATTGTTTTGGAGCACAGCAATCATCTTGTACTCATTAAAGACTGTCTCCAGGTCTCTCTTTAACAGCCTAAACAGGCCACTTTCCTAAAGAAATACAGATTAGTCAAACAGACAAATATAATTTAACTTCAGTTGCACACTTTGTTTGTGTCTCTTCTGAAATAATGATCAATTATAAGAAGAATTTATATTGTATATAATATGGTACAGTACCACATGTATTGTTCTGTTATATAAAATACATTTTAAATAAGAGATAACATTCTAAGACATTTAATTGTCTTTATTTAATCATTGATGGCAGTACAATCTTAAAATTGTATTTAGATAGATACGAGTGACTCAATTTTATATATGGCAAATGTATTCAAATTATGTATTTCACACCCCACGGCCATGCTCTAAAATCTAGTAGTTATTACATCACCACTACTTTTTACCACTAGCTTGTTTATTTATTACCAACCTCCTCAGTTTTCTGGATAAGTGATGGAAAAGCTCCAGGAGGAGGAGCAGGTTTAGGGGGGATGTATTCTGTAACAGCCATCAGCTTCTGCTTCAGAAAGTGCATGGGCTTTCTGTGACGGGTTACTGCCTTGGAGCCATGACGTACACTCTGGACCAATGGCATACATCCTGCAGGCATATAAAGAACACAGATACGTGTATTAATAATGATGTGCTGCAAAGATTTAAACAAAAAGTTACACAAAAACTTTAACAACATCCTTTGCCTTAAGACTGTTGAACATTGTTTTCATTGTTTTGACTTGAATTCAGCCATATTTTAAGCCTCTGCACCACTAAGCCTCCATGTTGGGCCCTTGAACAGGCACCTAATCCCATCTGCTCCAGGGGCAAATGATTACTGACCCACTGATCCATGACCCTGTGCTCTGACCCCAGCTTTCTACCAAGATGGGATATGCAAAAATAGCAAGTCCCCTTCGGGATTAATAAAGTACTGTAAATAATTATTTTTATTCAGCCAAATAACTTCAATTTTAACTCAACCCCAGAAGTTAAATATACACCGCATAGTTGTTGTTCTGTTCTGTTCTTTTCTTTTCTTTTTATTCTTTTTGCTTGCTTGTTTGTTTGTTTAATTATAAACCTATGTTGTGTTTGCGGTGCCCAAGCCTGAGGTGGAAAACCACACCACAAGCTGGAGCAGAAATCCATTAACACGCCTTTACGCTTTAACACTTTCATTTTAAACACCCACTAAGGATTTATTACAAATACTATTAAATTTGATCCTAATTCATTCGATACAAGTAACCATAAAATATACCTGTTTTTGTAACAATCCTGCCACACAAGGTCGCTGCCATCTTGCACCGGATGTGACGTCGAGGGGACTTGCGTTTCATGCACTTCCGCACAAGACTAACTGAGCTTCAAAACATATCCATGCAAGGAAAGGTGAACGATTTTTTTAAAACTTTGAGCCGAAACTGGGTTATAATATATATATTATGTATATATGTATATAATAAATATATATAAAACGGTTTTTTTTATATAATTATGTATATATGTATATAATAAATCCGTTTATATTTCATTTTCTTTTGAGAAAATGCTTTTGCTATTATGGCATTAAAAAAAGACCGACTTAAGTTGTTTATTTCTACTCTTCAGCGACGTGTTACGTAAACATGTTATGACGTAATTATGTCACGGCCATGACAGCATGAGAGTCCTGTTCAGCTTCAGCGCACTAAAGTTGATCTGCAGAACTGGACTGAACTGGACTGAACATCTACCTGGATCTCCTTCAGTTTACCACCGAACCGAATCTGCTTTTCATTTCTGCACCAGATCTGCAGGTGACCACAAACAGATGGATCTGAGTAACATGAGAAAGAGATATAAAGGCGATGAGGAGGTAAAAGTCATGTTTTTTTAATACACCTTTGAACCTAAACTCGTCTATGCAGTGACTGAGACCTGAATAACAACCCAGTTTTAACGCAGAACCCTGACCTTGTCTAATATTTATTTATTTACTTTAATACTGTCATTGAATGTTTTATACAGTATGAAAGCAGCTGTATGTATAGATAGATAGATAGATAGATAGATAGATAGATAGATAGATAGATAGATAGATAGATAGATAGATTAAAGGTTTTTTTTCTGTATACACATAATCATGTCATTTTAATTTAACCCCACAGTCTTTCGAAGAAGATCAATTAATTTCCCTGGACCCTATTAAGCAGTTTGGTGTGTGGTTTGATGAAGCAACAAAGTGTCCCGAAATTGGTGAAGCCAACGCCATGTGCCTTGCAACAGCAACCAAGTGAGAATGTTTTTTTTTTTATTATTGCATATTGCATTTTATTCTTAAGAGGAGCTGTGCTTCATTTTAAAAACTTCAACAACAAACTGATGCATGTGCTACTGTTGGAGTAAGTGCTCAGATTTTTGTCATTTTTAATGTGCAAAGGGACGGCAGGCCTTCTGCTCGAATGGTGCTGCTGAAAGGTTACAGTAATGAGGGCTTCCGTTTCTTCACAAACTATGAAAGCCGTAAAGGTAAAGAGCTGGTAAGTCTTTCCAAACAGCCTATCTGTAATTTGTTTCAGAGTCAAAGTCACCAAAAATTTAAATACTTTTTTAAACCCATCTTATAGGACATAAACCCCCATGCCTGTCTAGTCTTTTACTGGGAGCCACTGAATAGACAGGTGAGTGTTTACACGCTTGTACATTAAGCATATTTAGTATATGTTAGCAAAAAGAGAATAGGAAAAATATAAAATTACCATTACAGACATTTCTAAATATACTGTGTAGGTAAATGTTTGTGGACACCTGACCTTCAAATGCATATGAACATGCCGAAAATGCCACTCCAGATTTTGTCCCTCATTGCTGATACAATACCTCCACTCTTCTGGGAAGGCTCTCCACAAATGTTTAAAAAGTGGCTGTGGGAATTTCTGCCTGTTTAGCCACTAGATAATTAATTAGGTAAAGCACAGTTATTCCACAGCAAACTTTGGCAAGCTATGTCTTTGTCATGCTGTAACAGGTTTGTTCTATTGAAAGGAAACTGAATTCTTACAATTCATAAAGCCATTACTGACAATTGTGCATTTCCAACTCTGTTTCAACAGTCTAGTCTTTGGCCTCAAAATACTACATTTCCTTTATGTGCCTGCTCTCAGTTTAATGTACATTGTCCTGTATGACCATGACTTGTTTCTCTGTTGTATAAATATGAGGTTACACACGTGTGAAACCCCCTTGTTATCCATTGCTATGGGAACACACAAGGGGTTATGGTTGACAGTTGTGCAAGTCAAAGAAGGACCATTAAAAATACAAATGCAGATTATATATTTTATATGTGGATTATATATGGGTTCTAGAGTAACTTGTTTCTTTACAAATGTACATTTATTTACAGTTGTGTCCCTACAGGTTCGTATCGAAGGTACTGTTGAGAGAATTGCACGTCAGACTTCTGCTGAGTATTTTCATTCGAGACCCAAGAGCAGTCAGATTGGTGCAGTTGTGAGCAGGCAGAGCAGCGTGATACCTGGCCGACAGGTGAGTAAACAGTTTCTAGCCTCAACTCTGTACCAAACTGTACCATTCAATGGTTGAAGGGGAAACTCTCGTGCAATGACCTTCTTTTCTACTCAGTACCTAAGAGAGAAGAATGCAGAGTTGGAGGAGAAATACAAGGACTCGGAGGTTCCAATACCAGATTACTGGTATGTGTCAAAGAACCAAGTAACTTTAGATTGCTTTGACCTTTTCTTTATACTTCCTTTTTATTAAATTGATAGTAATAACCAGGGTAGGGTACTAAATGTTTCTATTCAACTGCAGTTATTCTGCCATTACTTTTGTATCATAACTCTATTGTTTATTGTTATTTTGTTCTTAACCTGTAGGGGAGGCTACATTGTTGTACCACACCTGATTGAGTTCTGGCAAGGCCAAACCAACAGACTGCACGATCGTATTGTTTTCACAAAAGTTAAGGAGGGTGAGACTGAACTTCAAGAGATGCAGAATCAGACTGAGGAAGGCTGGGTGTACCAACGGTTAGCTCCCTAACCGGAAATCATTTCACTCCATTTCTCTTCTAGAATAACTTCAGTACATTAGGAAGTTAACTAGAAACACATATGTGTTTCATTTAGTAAAGAATCTGGATCTGCAGGATTGCTGCTAGAAAGTTTTACCTGCTTTAGACAAATTGTTATTGTACCATAAAATCGAATCATTTTAAACGTTGTAGTCTGTAATTCTTGTTAATAGATTATTGATTGACATGATGTCTGTGCTCCATCCTAAACATCATAAAATGTAAAACAACCAGCAGGTAACATTTTACCGTAGTATGGTACCTTGAGATTACGTACCTTTTGGTTTCTGCCCAAAGCTTTGTTGCTTGTGTTTGTGGTAGCTATTTGAGCTGTATCTTTATACTGCCAATAAATGATTAATTATTAAAGTTTTACACTAAGCTGTTGTGGAGCCTCTGAGAATTGAGGTTTGTTATTGTTTTTTATTTTCATACTAGAATTAAAGAGGTCACTGTAGGGATAATATTACACTGTGATGAGATGAGTGATATTGTTTTAATGTAGACAATGTAGTGCAGCCGTAACCGGAAGGGTCTGAACCACAGCCATTAGGTTTTTCCCTAATTTATATTTTGCCAGTGTTTTTTGCATTTAATGTAAATGTTGTTGTCAGCCACTAGATGGCGGTGCTACAACAAAAAAAGCAGACACTGTAGTTATTAGTTATTTAGAACCGTGTAAAATCTCGGGTTTTTTTTATTATTAATATAGGCCACACTAGCAACCAACGTAGATCTGTATTGAAACGTGTACATTATTTTCCCTGTGTAAATGTCCTGGTGAAGTAAAATATTGAAAAATGTCTGTTCTGTTGTCTTTGCTTAAACATCCAGTTCATCTTTAGTACACAATCACAAATGTTTTCAACAGTATGTTTAAATACACATAAAACAGGCCAAACACATACAATCTACGTACATCATACAATTTACGTAATATGCTCACAGATTTCTGTACACTAAACAATTAGCCCATGCTTAAATTTTTTTGGTATCAGAAGAACTCTTAAATCTTAATTTCTAATTTAAGTTTATAAAATATTTTTTACCTGTTAGCAAGATCATCATGTCTATGACTAGATAAGATAAACAAGAAGGTTCTGCAGCAATATATCGCTATTATTCAATCAGATATCTATTGATTTTAATTCTGTAATTAAAAAGCAAAAGCATGTGCATTTGTAAGCATTTATACTGTGTATAGATTCTCCTTTTTAGTACATGTTCTATTTCTCTAATGCAAAGTTCTCATCAGTCCTGCTGTGTTCACTAAAAATATTAGAATTTTCAGCCAAAGTAGATCGAACCCTCTTTTTCTCTTTGAAACGTCCAGAGTGCGAGACTTTGACATGACGGCTTTTGGTGGCGGATCTGTCCACAATCTTTTCCAGCTTGGTATTTAGCTGACTGCCAGCGTTATCTGTGATTTGAGGATGGCTGGACAGCTCTTTATTGCCAGTGTTGCTTCCATACTCAGCTGGAATTTCATAAAGGACTTTGGCCTCAGTTGGCTTCTTCCTCAAGAAGCTAAGTTTCCACCAGGCATGGTCAGCCATAGTTTATACAAAACAAACCTTTGGACCTGCAACAGAGGTAATTTATGGATTTAGTGATTTATGACTTACAACACAATTAGATTTTACAGCTTCACCCCTTCTTGCAGGAACTAAAGTCTCTAAAGCCTAAATGCTACTTTTAGGTCAATAATTATTTTTTACCACCTGTACATCTTTTATTTTATTTACCATTTAATTTCACTGTTAAGCCTTTAATTATATGCCCAGAACTGTAATACATACAGTCAAGATGGGATACCAGTGGATTACCATATCTCCATTCACACACATCAATTCTTAATTTCAGTTTGAAAGAACATTTGCTAATTTAGGTTTATTTACTATTTTAACGACGATCACATTGAATCGCGGAAAGTGTGTGAGATTAGGTGAATTCAATTATTCTGCTTCAGGAATTCATCAGACTATACCACAAAGGCATACATTCTTTCTTATATATGCAATCACAATCAAACTGGTTATTATAAGCACCCTGTGGATCATAAACTGATGAGCATATTAGTAACCTGAATTTTATGGTATGTCAGAGTTAACTATTAATATAAACTATTTTATTGTAGTTAGGATCTCAGTGTAAATTGTTGTTTTACATTTGAAAGATTTAGACATTCTAGAGTTTCTAAAGTCTCCTTTAACTTTAAGGTGCTGATGCAATTTATTGCACAAGAAATGTGTGTTTCTTTCTTAAAAAAGGGTCAAATTATTAAATCTATTGCTATCATTGTTTGTTTGTTTGTTTGTTTGCTTGTTTTAAACATTTAGCACATTATTAACCTACTTTATACTCTAAATGCGTGTAGTGGATAAGTTTCTATTCATTTCATCAGAAGATTTTATAGTGGCTTTAGGTAAATAGCAAGAAGTGTTAAGGCAAGCTTTTTCCTCTGTTAATGATTACATACATGAATGACATCTGATTCCACTTCTGTTCAATTGATGACAAGTACCACTGTATACTCTCCCTTCCTTTAGATCTAAGATGTGCCAACACCCACAGTCTTGCATACCGAATTGTTTGCTTTTCTGTTAGCCAGGCAACTGCAAGGCCATATATAAGCATGTATAAGGTCTCTATGTTCCTTATGTATGTGTAATACTATCTAATGTAAATATGAAGCAAGTGGCAAAGGTTTGATAATAGATCAGTTTGACAATAGATCATCTCACACGGCCAGCCACCAGGCCAACTTTCTCTTACATAAGCTCACATGCTTGACTTTATTACATTTTTAATCAGTTTGATCTTTTTTTTGATAGGACAACGTTTCATGGTGTGCACTTTCTTCCATAGTATTTCAGCCCCTTAGGAAGGACTAAACTTTCATATGAGCTCATTATGGCAAATGATAAGTTGGACTGCATATTAAATAAGATGGGATTTAAGATTGTGCCTAAATCAAAAGTTTTTAATCCTTTGAAAACTTGCCATCTTTTCGAAGAGTTAAAATGTAAAACAAATGCAAAATATGGATGGTTCAAGGAATCATTATAGACAATCACAGTGAGTAAAGGAAGCAAGGATGTCAAAAATATCCTGCAAATAAATAAATAAATGCCATTATTTAGTTGAGAAACTACTGTTTTTTAGGAATGTTCACACAGTTGTGTGTCCTTAAGAGCACGTATTTCTAGCACACTAATCTTCACATCTCTTAAATGGTGTCTTGTTTCAGTAAAAGAAGTCAATGGTTTTATTTTCCTGAGAGCGGTAAAGGGTGCTGACTGTACTACACTGTAATCCAACTAAGAACACTACCGATGAGAAAGACATTAAGTGGATTTTCTTTTTTAAAAAGTCATATACTTTTAGGTTTATATTCTGTAACAAACATCTAGCTTTATAACATGCAATATACCACCATTTAACACTTTAACTAAATTTCTATATGACATTATGAATTGCATTATAAATGATTTGGTTTCATTCTGTCTGAACACTTTTACAGATCACAAAACATGCACGCCTTGAGACAATCAATAACCAAGTTCAAAGCCTTTCACTGAAACAATGTTTAAACAAGGAAAAAGTTAGCCGAATGGCAGCCAGGCCCAGTAAAGTAAGTCATAGTCACAGGAGTATTATGTTTGCTCACTGAACTGGGCTTTTATAATATCTCTCTCAGCTGGGATAGGTGTGGATATTGTCATGGTTACTGTGGGGTTTAGGAGCCCTAGTCGGTTTCTGTTTCTCTGACTAAGCTGTTTTACTGCTTTAAGAGCAAAGCATTCATCCAGACCCACTTTACCCCGATGGCTATTCTCCCAATCTTATCCTTTTCATTTAACTCGCGACAGTGATACCATCTATCTAATATCAATTTTAATAAATGTTTTAGGTTCATGCTGAGTGCAAGATTGCTATCTGACATTGAGCAATAAAGCATCTCTATTCAAGATAATGACTTCTAATTAAAAGGAGGGAGAGCATTAAGCAGTAAACATTGCCAGCTGAAAAAGTCCCTTAAAGCCCTGTGCACATTCTGAAAACAACAATACTTCTTATTACACACATGCAGCTGTTTAACCTCACATGATGTTTATACATGTAGAAGAAAATGAAAAAAAAAAATACTCATCAAGCATTTACAATAGATTTGTAGATCATTTTACAATTAATTTACCAGATTTAAAGATAGTGGTGTTTCAGATGAGCAGACGTTCACATGAAGGCAGGACTGGGATATTCTACCCGCTGTTTTCTTCCATGCTCCTGTGCAGGTTTCCTCTTTCAGTGACTGCAAAGCACTCTGCAGCTCTGCCACTTTTTGTACCTTGAACCTTCCTTCATAAAACTATGATTGTTTTCATTTGACACCAAGGTGCTGCCTTCCCCACTATCTCCCTACACACCCACACACAGACATAAACACTGAAATAACTGATTATAGAGCCTCCCACAAGTCAAGCCGAAACTTAGGGACAACCCTTTGGAACTTGTGTAAATGTTACAGCCATATGAGTGAAAAGGGGGAGGGTTCACTCCATCAAACTGAACCAATCCTATGGGAGTGTGATGTTGACTTCTAATTTGCATTGTATATACAATGGACACTCAGCATTCTGGATGTAGAAAATAAACACGTGAGGTTTTGAAAACTAAATGCCTTTCTTTCACTGTCATAGACGAAAGTAAAGCTTATTCATCCCTCTCCCTGATCACCTAGGACATAAAAGATAAAAGATTCACAAATTCCTTTGAATATGGTTTACCACTCTAGTCTGTTTGTGCACTACAATGTGAAGTTTAGTGTGCTGACTATGGGATGCTGCAAATCTCACATTTCAAAACATACAAAACATTGCTGATTTTCAAGAAACTTCAAAACAGCTTATACAAAAACAGGTCTGTAAACATGTGTACTACCTTTCAAATTCCCCCTAATAATCCATTAAACTGGTTTTCTGTGTAACACATATGTGTAATGGCCCAGGCAGTAAAAATTACCTGGGTACCCTCTTGTGATCTTCCAACAAACTGAAACCATATGACAGTGTTTACAATATATAATGCTCTCATACAGAAATGTATGAGAGCATACCCCCCCCCCCCCCCCCCCCACTATATAACAACATGCCTGCAGGTCCACTGACTGTACAGGATAATATGTTTAACCGCTTGTAGATATTCAGTCCTCCAGAGATAGCAATATTTTTTTCTGGGCTTTTCTTCTTGTTAATATTCACCACCTTACTCACATCACCGAATTAGCTACTACTGTTGTTGCCCAAAGATGGCACTCACCGCTCATCTATTACTGAGGTTTGCTAAACGAATCTGGCTCAGTTTCTCCTCTTGTATGAGCTGCTGACAGCCAAGGTCGAAATGGCAGTGGTCTATGTGGGATTATATAGTAATGTTCAACTGGCAGAATGTATTATACGTCTGTGCAATTCTTTTTTCTCAAGGGTTTTTAATCAAAGTTTTAGACAGCATAGCTGCACCCAGTTAAGTAATAGATACTTTGGTTAGTACAACTGGGTGAAACCAGGGTGAGTTAGCAACATATCTACATTTCAGAGTACTGTAGTTTGATGTTCACAAGGTAAATATTAAATTAATTAAAAAGAAATGCAGTGGTGACAGTCATTAAACTATGTGAATATTTACCACAAATGGACCGAGGCAGCACATATCCCCAGGAAAGTGGTGTGTCTGGAAAATATTTGGCATTAAACAGGTGGATCACTTCACCAATGCCAGGTTAACTGACTTGGAATTATGGTTCTCCCAAGCGAAACAGCATGCTGGTGCAAGATATGCTGGCCCTACCCTCTACTAAAGGACTATGTCTCTCACTGCTTTGCTGGTACACTGATAGCTTCCTCTCTTTACATGTTTTTTTTTATATAAATAATTCAGGATTAGATTTCTGATTTCTGAAATAAACAACATGCAAAAAAACGTCAAATGTAAGCGACATGTGTAAGAAACTTTCGTACCACTCTTTTAAATATTGCAAAATAAACCTCTGTTATATACATCTATTACAGAAATAATACATACAGCATTAGTGTTGCTCTTAAGTTAATAAAAGCTGATGAACACATTATTAAGTATGTGTTGCAAAAACTAATAAACAAAAAAAAAAAAAAGGAAAAAAAAGAAAAAAGTTTGAGTTCTTAACATTGTGGTTGGTGTAAACAAAGCTGTAGTTGATCCAATCCCAGGTTCAGGTGTAGAAATGCCCGAAAATATTGTGTTGACATCTTTACACATGTACTGACAAATGCATCTATCTACAAACTAATAATGATAAGTTGGTCTGTATTTAATGTTTTGGGTTTTTTTGGGTTTTTTTTTTTGCCAGACTTAATATTCCAACATCCTACCCTGTAGGTAATCCTGAAAATAATCAAAAAATCTGATATATTCATATAGCTATATTCAGGTATCCCAAAGAAAGCTAAAAACAACTAGCAAGCAAATTATTTGCATGTAACCAAAGTTACATTTATTTCAATGCACTGTATAGACTTTAATCTTGTGACAGAAATATGCTCATGTACACATGTTAATACATTGTACATATCTTATATTGTAAATTAAAAAAATATCTCATAAACTTCCATTGGCAAAACAGAAGTGGGATCGACAGAGTGATGAGAAAAGTAGGCAGGAGTACAAGGAGATGCGGCAGCAGGTAAAAAGGGATGTGGCGAAAGCCAAGGAAAAGGCACATGAGGAGCTGTATGAGAGGTTGGACACTAAGGAAGGAGAAAAGGATTTATACCGATTGGCCAGGCAGAGGGACCGAGCTGGGAAGGATGTACTGCAAGTTAGAGCAATAAAGGATGGAGAGGGAAATGTGTTGACTAATGAGGAGAGTGTGTTGAGAAGATGGAGGGAGTATTTTGAGCAGCTGATGAATGAGGAAAATCAGAGAGAGAGAAGGTTGGAGGATGTGGAGTTGGTGAAGCAGGATGTAGATAGGATTAGTAAGGTGGAAGTGAGAGCAGCGATTAAGAGGATGAAGAATGAAAAGTCGGTTGGACCAGATGACATACCGGTAGAAGCGTGGAGATGTTTAGGAGAGATGGCAGTGGAGTTTTTAACCAGATTGTTTAACAGGATTCTGGAAGGGGAGAGGATGCCTGAGGAATGGAGAAGGAGTGTGCTGGTACCGATCTTTAAGCATAAGGGAGATGTGCAGACCTGCAGTAACTACAGGGGAATTAAGTTGATCAGTCACACCATGAAGTTATGGGAAAGAGTAGTGGAAGCCAGGCTGAGAGAAGAGGTGACCATCTGTGAGCAACAGTATGGTTTCATACCGAGGAAGAGCACAACAGATGCCTTATTTGCTTTGAGGATGTTGATGGAGAAGTATAGAGAAGGACAGAAGGAGCTGCATTGTGTATTTGTGGATTTAGAGAAAGCGTACGACAGGGTGCCGAGAGAGGAGTTGTGGTATTGTATGAGGAAGTCAGGTGTGTCAGAGAAGTATGTGAGGGTGGTGCAGGACATGTATGAGGACAGTGTGACGGCAGTGAAGTGTGCAGTAGGTACGACAGACTGGTTCAGGGTGAAGGTTGGACTGCATCAAGGATCGGCCCTGAGCCCTTTCCTGTTTGCAGTGGTGATGGACAGGTTGACGGACGAGGTCAGACAGGAGTCTCCCTGGACTATGATGTTTGCAGATGATATTGTGATTTGTGGTGAGAGTAGAGAGCAGGTTGAGAAGAGCCTGGAGAGGTGGAGATATGCGCTTGAGAGAAGGGGAATGAAAGTCAGTAGGAGTAAGACAGAGTACATGTGTGTGAATGAGAGGGAGGG
The DNA here is from genome assembly GCF_946808225.1 of Silurus aristotelis. NCBI lineage: Eukaryota > Metazoa > Chordata > Actinopteri > Siluriformes > Siluridae > Silurus > Silurus aristotelis. The sequence continues at coordinate 16,385,475 of NC_139585.1, read as the reverse complement.
CAGTGGAGTGATGCGGTTGCAGGGAGAAGAGGTGGAGAAGGTGGAGGAGTTCAGGTACCTGGGGTCAACAGTGCAAAGTAATGGAGAGTTTGTTAGAGAAGTAAAGAAAAGAGTGCAGGCAGGGTGGAGTGGGTGGAGAAGAGTGACAGGAGTGATTTGTGATAGTAGGGTATCTGCAAGAATAAAAGGGAAAGTTTATAGGACTGTGGTGAGACCTGCGATGTTGTATGGATTAGAGACAGTGGCATTGAGTAAAAGACAGGAAGTGGAGCTGGAGGTAGCAGAGCTGAAGATGTTAAGGTTTTCGTTGGGAGTGACGAGGATGGACAAGATTAGAAATGAGTTTATTAGAGGGACAGCACATGTAGGATGTTTTGGTGACAAGGTGAGGGAGGCGAGATTGAGATGGTTTGGACATGTGCAGAGAAGGGACATGAATTATATTGGTAGAAAAATGCTGAAGATGGAGCCACCAGGTAGGAGAAAAAGAGGAAGGCCAAGGAGGAGGTTCATGGATGTGGTGAGGGAAGACATGCAGGTAGTTGGTGTGAGAGAGGCAGATGTAGAGGACAGGGTGGTATGGAGACGGATGATCCGCTGTGGCGACCCCTAATGGGAGCAGCCGAAAGAAGAAGAAGATCTCATAAACTTCCACATATATTGTGCCTCACATACATCTTACATATAGATCTTATAAACATATATACTCTTACTGTACTTGCTTAACAGCTTTTGAACATTCTGCAATGTCTATTGCCTTTCTATTTATATGTTGTGCATTGGACATATATTTACACATTTATCTGCAATTGTCTGTCTGCGCAATACTGCCATTTGCACTTCTGGTAGACCCTTAACTGCATTTTATTACTGTGTAACTGTACGATGTATTGATAATATAGTTCTATCTATCTATCTATCTATCTATCTATCTATCTATCTATCTATCTATCTATCTATCTATCTATACAGTATATATACAGTATATATATATATATATATATATATATATATATATATATATATATATATATATACTGTATATATATATATATATATATATATATATATATATATATATATATATATATATATATATATATATATATATATATGCTAAGAAAACCACGCAACCTATGACACAGTTTGACCTCGGTAAGTGTAATTATAGAGTTGCCTTGGATATGTAGTGTACTAATTATTATACAACATGGTTAGATTTAACCTTTCTAGTTCTCAAGTGAACCAATTTAGATTAAAAGTGGTAAGTTTATCTGTTTATCTGTTTATCAGGCAATGAATAATTTTAGTGTACATGCAAATAAAGGTGAGTTTGCTGCCAACTCCAGAGATGAGAAGTGGTAGCTCAGTGGGTAAGGCATTAGACTCTGGTTCAGAAGCTCACAGGTTAAAATCAAAAGCACCACTGTTATACTGTGCAAACATTTAATATTAGAAAATACAATGCAGCATGTACACCTTTATGCACAATTATGAGGTTATCTAATGAGCCAAATGTGTGGCTGCATAATAAAGCAGATATGAGTCAAGAGCCTCAGTTAATATTTGCATTAAATATCAGAATTGAGAAAATATAAGGTGAACTCTGCACCCATCTGGTAAAAAGGGTCGCTTTGTAAGAGAATGAGGTCTTTTACTTTGGTGATTGTAGACCCGGTCCTGTGGTTTGTCTACGCAGGAGACTGTGCCACTATTGCTGTTTGTAATTGGTCGCTCCAGACAGGAAGAAACTGAACAATGTGCCTTTGGATTGGTTAGAGGTGTAAGTACGTGTCAATGGCCATGTAAACGAAAACTGTATGCATGAGACATCGCATTTAAAACTATTATGGATCTGTAGAGTATCTTATAGTAAATCATTATATGAGAAAATAACAGGAAATTAAGTACAATATGGAGGTAAAGTGAGGGTTGTGGATAAACGTGATTTTGAGGCGGTGCATTTGACGTTTTGTAGCTTCAATGGCCTACAGTGCTAAATGTGTGATTGTAGTAATAATGATAATACAACTTTGAATGCTTGTGATGTCAGTGACGTTCAGACTTTGTGTATGCAAGTCAGCTGTCAGTATTATAGCTACTTTTCTAAACTATTGGTTTCTTACTTGACATGGGTCTTTACCTAACGTGTTACACTAACACTTTTACAGGAAATAAACTCTTTTTGTCATTTCAGAATATTCAAAATCTCCCTATTGACATTCACACCAGCAAACTTCTCGGTAAGATTTCATTCTCATTTACACCTGTACACGCATGCGCAGTATAACAATCAGGTTTATTGGCTTAAGTGTCGACATACTAGAAATTTGTTTCCAGCAGTTGGTGCATATGTGTGCGTTTGTTTTCAGACTGGCTGGTGGACAGGAGACATTGTACTCTGAAATGGCAGAATGCAGTGAAATGCATCAGAGAGAAGATCAACGCTGCTCTCCAGGACATGCCAGAGAACAAGGAGATCAAACAGCTGCTCATGGGCTCATGTCAGTCCTTTTTCCCTTAATCTCCTCACATCTAACTTGCACATGCAACTTTTTTCAATATCTTGTATGTAGAGTGGGTAAGCAAATACACGACTGGCTGGCTTGGTATGTTAAAGAGAAAGAAACACTGAGCCAGAGGTGTGCATCAGATTTGAATACATTTTAACAAAGTAAATAAATACTTTTTCTGAATGTATGTTTATAAGATTGTTCAGTCATATTTTATACTCACTTCATCCTGGTCAGGGTTGTGATGTGATCTGCAGTTTGTCACAGGAACACCTGAATGGCATACCAGTCCAAAAACTCTGCAACTTATGTGTGCATGCATGTTTTTCTGCTGATTTTACAGCATACAAACTATTATTTACTTATCTATTAACCTTTAGTTAAAAAAATATTCTGTCTATGCAGATATACATTATTTCCATTGCCTAAGGATAGTGGATATACTAAAGGGAACAGAAGTCTCATCCAAAAATATATTCGGCAAATACTCATCACAAAGAATGAAGGTGATTGCATGCTTTTGATTTGTCTGTGTGTAACAGTTTTCACATATACTAAACATTTTATATATATATATATATATATATATATATATATATATATATATATATATATATATATATATATATATATATAAAATATAAATAATTTTGTTATCATCAATAGGATTGGCAAGAAATTGTGTCACTTTATGAGAAAGATAATGCATATCTAGGTAAGTGAGGATGCTTTTTTTTTTTTTTTTTTTTAAGTGATTTTATGTATATTGTGTATAGACTTATTTAAAGATTGCTGTATGTTTGTATTGCACATGACATACTTGTATGTGTTTAGCTGAGCTGGCCAGCCTGCTGAGCCGCAGTGTAAGCTACGAGGGCCCTGCTTTGAGGAAACAGGTAGCTAAAGCACAGCAACTGCAGCAGGAGCTGAGTAGGCGCGAGCTGGAGTGCCAGAGCGGAGCTGCAGACATGAGGGAGCGCTACCACGCAGCCTGCAAGCAATACGGCATTACGGTGAGCATCTACTGAGTCTGTAGTGAGTCGCCAATAAAACAGACACAGCAAAAGGAATAATTTATGAATTTATATATACTTTTCATGGTGCACACATACAGAGAGATTGAAATACCGTTTCTCTTCTCTCTCAAGTGTTTACATTGTCAATGCAATATACAAAGTTTGTATAGGCAGTCACTGCAATATAGAACACTTAACACTTAAAAAATTATTTGACTTGAATGGGACCTACAAAAACATGCAGATGTTTGCACACTGTACTTTTGGGCAGGAGACATAGGGCCAAAAGTATGTGGACCCTAACCATTCTATTATTTGTAGGGTTTTTCCAAACAGCTAAAAGTCAAGTATACAGTTGTATAGGATAACTTTGTATGCTTTAAAATTCACACCCAACATATTCCAGTGTGACAGTGCTCCTGTGCACAAAGATATGGTGTTCTAAGGTTGGTGTGGAAAAGTTGAGTGGTCTGCATAGCCCCACTGAACACCTTTAGGATGAACTGGAATGCCCAATGTGAGTCAGTTTTTCTAGCTTGAGCTTATGCCCCGAACAGAAGTCACAACAGCCACAACCAAAAACCATTGAAGGACTTTCCAATAAATGAAAAAAAAATAAAAAATACATTATATATAAAGGACATATTAATGCCCACTGTTTTACAGTTTGACACTCAGCATGAATTCATAGGTATGATAGTCAGTTATCCACATTATTATTGCTATATCGTGTAATCTACTGATTTCTCCAGCAGATTATGAAACACTGATTTCAAAACAAATAGTTCTTTAAAAAAAGCACTTGACTAAGGAAATGTTTCTCAAAGATTATAAAGTTACTGATCTGACTTCTGCAGGGGGAGAATGTGGCACGGGAGTTGCAGGCCCTTGTTAAAGATTTACCTACTGTATTGGAGGAAACAGGAAAACAGGCTGCCTGCCTGGAGGAAACTATAAAGTTCTACATAGCTTTTACTAAATTTGTCTGTGACTGGTGAGTGGCATTAATATGACTTCAGAAATTCATTCATGAATTATTTTACTTACAATCTCATCCACTCATTCACTCATCTTTTATAGTTTTAGATAAATTGCTTAGTCTTTAGAGTCAATTGTTAAATAAACTGGTATCTTCCATATCTCGTTAGGTCTAAGCCTGTTCTGCCAATGCTGTCTTTCATTCAACAAAGAGGAAACACAACAATTTACCAGTGGAAGACAGGAATAGTGCCAACGGTTATAGAGAGACCTGTAGTAGAGGAAGCACCACCTGACACAGTAACAGAAGAAACTGTAAGTAACCAAATAGCATTGTAAAAAAACAAATGAACAGGTTGGGTGAATGTTTTCACTCACGCTTCATTTTATACAGATTGACTGGGGTGACCTTTGTGGGGGTGCTGAGGAGGTAAATATTGGGACCACAGTTGAGGAGGGGGTGGACTGGGGCATCACACTTGAGTCTGGCAAAGAGGTAATGCACATGTTCTGAATACAGCAACTTGCATATGAATGTGGAAACATATAGATTTTTTTTCTTATTGTGAAGCACAGTGGCAGTAATATTGATTGTGTCATATGTTTAATATTCCTATTTCAATATAAGGAAACAGATGATGGCTCCATTGACTGGGGTGAAACTGAAACTGCTGCAGTGGAAATCGAAGTTGTTGCTGCAGGCACTGACTGTAAATATGTACTTGCTTTCTGTAGTAAATTTCACATGGGCATAACGTTCTCACAAGATTAATGAGCCAGGCTGGGTTTACAGGTCCTGAAGGTGTTGCGAGAGGCGAGGACGCGCTCTCTTTGCTCGAGAACCCACAGACACGAAGTCAGTTTATCGATGAATTGATGGAGGTACTTCAACTCCACACTAAAACATTATTTTATGACACATGACAATAAGCAAGCTAGAAATTTGGGTCTACACTTGTGTCTACAGCCTATTTTATAAACAGCTTAAACCCATCACATAAAAAAATATCATGCACGCTTTTTGTCATAAACAGCTTTCCAGCTGTAATGGTGGTTTATCTCTGGTGGAAATGTTTGTTAGGTTGTGATGTACTCCTCTCTGTGTCTGACTGCTTAGTTGGAAGTGTTCCTGTGTCAGAGACTGAGTGAGATGATTGAGGAGGGTGATATGGTGGCCATGAGCCAGTTCCAGCTGGCTCCCTCTGTGATCCAGGGGCAGACCTGTGAGCATGTGCAGGCCATGCTGGCAGATGTACGCCACCTCCTGGAAGAACTGACATCGTTGCGCATGAAGCATCTGTTCACGATCCAGGCATCGCCACGGTAAGTGCTTATATGCACACTTACTGTTCTTTAGCATTAACAGATGTACACATATATTTAGAATAATTCATGAATAAGATGCATTAAATGTCAGTTCTGGTGATTTAGGACTTTTGCCCAGGTTTTGCCACACACATAATATAGACCAGAGAAATTGGGAAACTGGACGATGCAGGACGATGACTCTTCAGAATTAAATGTAGGCATACACAAGAAATCTTGCTGGAAGTTCATTACTGTGGTTGTGTTTCAGCTATGTAGAGCGTGTGTCCGACATGCTGAGGCAGAAACTGAAGCAGTCTGAGATCTTGGTGCTGAAACGTGCCTCCCTAGAAGAGCAGCGTCAAGAGGCTCTGGAGGAACAGGCCAAGCTAGAACCTCGCATCGACCTGCTGGCTGCCCACATTAAGGAACTAAAGAAACTGGTACTATATTCTATTAACTTGTAGGAGTATATCCAGGAAGGGAATAATAGTGATTTTTTTTTTTATCTGCTCATTTAATTAATGTAATTGTGAGTTGATTGTGCTCTCCTTGTCCTCCTATCTGAATCTTTTACTGTTTTATCTTACAGATTGAAGCTGACATCTCAAAACGGTATAACAAGCGGCCCGTCAACCTTATGGGAGTTCATGTGTAAACTGCATAGTCCTCACAGCCATTTCATAAATAAACATTTTATTTCTTAAAAATAATTGTTTTTAATGACTGCACTGCACAACCACACAATGTCAGACACATAGCCTAAACTTTTAAGTTCTCTAAACTCTAGAGACTCTTGTTCACAGAGTTTTCTTAGCATGATCTAACTTTCTTTTACCAATGATTGTAGCTTTTACACTGCCATATTTTTGGACACAGAGCCACAACAGTCGTGTGTACATTCGAGGAATTAAGGATTAATAATCATACCAGTTCTGTTCTTTTAAACTCTGTGTAAATAGTTTGAATGACTCATTTAATTGTGATTAAAAATTTTATTTTCTCCTAGCTATATTACTAAGCAAAACATTCTCTAAGCTTGAGCCATGGTGCACACCAACAAAATGCTTTTCAATCAATTTTTTTTTTTTTTTTTTGCATTTGCTCAAAAAATGCTAGCTACTATTGTAAACATTTTAAAGATTCAAATATATAATTTTCTTTTAAGGGTTCATTTTCAAGACCATTTGTAGCACATCAGAACAAAGTTTCTTATCTTCAAAATGCTAGGGGTAGGATCAAATATGTCAGTCCTTGTGCATGCTTCCAGTGCAACAAAACACTTCCATTTAACTGGCATTCCTCCCACAGAGCTGTGTAAAACCTCCCAGCAGCACTGGGTGCTCCATCACAGTGTCATCTCCCTCTTTGCCCCAGGGCTGCCAGCGTAATCACATGCCTGAAACACATTATGCTCACAAGATTGAGGACCTAATGGCTATTATCTCGCAAGTGTAGCACATCCCCTGCATACTAGCCAGGAAATGTGTGTGAATGGATTCAAATTTCTACTGCAAAAATTATTGTTTTCATTGGTTATTTGACTCCACTATGAGGCCTAGGCCAGATTAAAAAAATAACACTATTCTTGATCCATAATGTGGTACTTTCAAATCTTACTACTGTCACACGTCTGTCCTTTTGTCATTAACCCCCCCACCATGCTCTCTCACATACACACTGATGAGGCTTATGATAAGCAGAGGGACTTCACTGAGCACCATTATTGTCTGTGCTATTCATCAGGCCAGACATGCTCAAGCACACACAAGCCTCAACATTAGCCACAGTACACACTTTGTTTTTCCTGATAGACAAAAACAGAATATGCCAATGAGCCAGGTTATTATCGAAAAGCCTTCCACAATATTAGATTCATGTTTATTATTTAATGGACTGCCTTCTCATTGAATGTCTGACCAAATTTCTGTGGATCCCCCAAAGTCTTTCCTTCTGCCTTTCATTCTTTATTTGTTTGCTGCAATTCCCCTCATCCCTGCAGTGGGCAGATGCTCAGAGGCACTGGCCAGAGTCAGAGCCATGCAACTGTGGCCCAGAAGACTGGGGTTGCCAAGACAACTGGCCCAGTACCCCTGCTGTTGTCACTCTGCTCGTGTCGCTCAGTCATTGATTACCTTCATCTCAGCAGCTCTCTGCATGCAGTACACATTGTTCTCCATTGCCAATATTCACAGGGGCTTAGTCACACTGATATATCCAGTATCTTGTGTTTCTTTCACACAAATTCACACATTAATGTTCACGAGAACATGAATGACACAAACAATACTACTAATCTAATTGTTTGCTTTTACATCATTTTAATAACAAAAAAAATACATACATAAAGCTACAGTTGAGTAATAAGGACCATAATTTAGTAAGAAATACATTTATGATACAAGGAAAATAATGTTCACACCTTATTGTGCAGTGTATCTAGTACACAGCGATTAAATACAAAACATGAAGTGTTTACAGACCCACATTAATATCTATTCTTATTACTGAGTGTTTTCTTAATAGTTGGAGACCATCTGAACTATATTTAATTGCTTTTATCCGCTTTTTGTTATAGTCAATTTTTGTTAAGTGATAACATTTTTCAGGACAGTCCCCCCAAAAAAATAAAAAAAATAGGTGACAATCTGTACTGGTCATAATTAGCAGTGAATAAGGCTAGTTTGTTTGGTGAAAAAACAAATCACTGCTAATCAAACATTTGATTTTTGTCCAATTAAATCCAACTGAAGATTACTTGATCTAGGGCTGGATAAACTCAGAGCTTTAGGTTCTGGACCAGAGTGTGGAGGTTTTTTCCTCAATCTTTTTGCTTCATTTTGCAGTTTTTGACGAATGTAGCCCTTAATCTCAGCATCAGTTTTTCCAGGAAAAAAATACTGGACGGTTCCTGTAAGAGATAATTATTAGACATAAATTAGATCATTAACCAATACACATGGCACATAAATAGGCACCTATCTAAATCTATATCAAACCATACATGCGCTTGCCCTGAAACATCTGGTTGAAACAGTATTTGCTATCTGCATGCCTAAATATACTGTCATAATAAGCAGTACATGTGCCAAGGAACTAAATTTGCAGAGCCTTACTCAGAATAGCCTGCACCTCTTCAGTGGGCAGGGCGGGTTTGGGTTGACCCCTCTTATTGTACACTACACCAGAGATTGAATGGGAGGCCAAACAGTCTCTCTCATACAGTCCACGCAACAGATCATTGGTCAGCTTCTGGGCAGTGGTGCCAGTGTTGCACCTCTCCAAAAGTTCAGGTGTAATAAACTAAAACAATAAAATCACAATTACATTCAAAGCACTGCACATGACTGTTATATGTAATCAAAGATATAGACAGGTAGGCAACTGGTGAACCATGCACAACACAAATGATTTAATTTTCAATGATATTAAGCAGTGTAAGTCATCAATACCTCTGTGAAGAGACCATTCCTGTTGGAGACCTCATTAGATTTATGAGTAAGAGGTTCCTGCTTGACCCACTGCCCATTCATAACACCTGAGGCATACGGCATAGTCGGCATTAAAGCATCCACTTCAACAGGCTCGGTCATGGGGCTGGTGGAAACAGGAAGAGGTGACTTCTTATCTCCATTTGGCCACACTTGGGTCCTCTCAATCAGGGCCTCTAGGTTTTTAGCCAGCTTTCCACACGCTTTTATGGAAACAAGAACGTTTAATCATTTTAAACCCATCTTAAAAATTGAAATCAAAGTAATTCATTCATTATAAAAGGGCAACAATGTGACTTGCCTGTAAGGCACCGTAGTTGTTCCTTTAAACTCTCCATTTCCCGCTGCATGCATAGAACCATGGCAATTAGATCCATCTTCGAATAAGACTGTAAATATTCAGCCTCCTGAGAAAGAAAATATTTTGAGAGCTCAAAACTGTCCAGCATGTTAACTATGAGTTGTGTAGAACACTGGGCACACCTGTACTACAGACCTCCCCTTACCTCTGTAGTGGGATGTCCTTCGTCGAAACTGCCTGCAGGAGAGCAGTCGAGCCCATAACCCTGTCAGGACAAGACAAGACACTGAAACTGGGAGTAATTTTATGAACCATTAAGAAAGATTATGTTTTAATGGGATGCTTTTGAGGAAACCTATGCTGTTAGACCCAAAAAAGGATGCATGTCACTTTAAGGATTGTTCTTTTGAAACCGCAGTAGAGCATCAAACTGGTAGGAAAGTGTTTAAAGAAAGCTCTTTACACAAGATGTGCTGTGTGTAAGTGATGCCCTCTATGCCATGCTTTTAGACCTATTGTTCTCCATTAGGTAACCGGCATGGCTGCCTGCCCTACTGCTGCTCTACACCGCTGCTTCTCGTTCTGCGTCCAAAAGCAGAACCAGAAGAAGAAGAAAAAAGTAAAAGAGTGTAAAATTGTATCTTTTAAAACACTACTGTTTTATCAACCAACTCAGGCAGGCAAAGGGGGAAAATTCGATTGTTCATGTCAACCGGCTAATTGACTCCTAATTCTAAAAACACAGTATAGATATTATTAGGGGGAAATAAAGCCCAAACCCTCATGTCCAACTTCTGGAGCCCCGCGGCTCCTGGTGAATTCTCCTCCACTAGCTGTTTGGCAGCATCCATTTGTTTCCTCCGTTTCTGCAGCCCGTGCTGTCGGACAGGCGGCTCGTGTCATTCTAATTACTCTTTCATTTGAGACAATATTCCAAGTCACAGCCACAAACAAACAAAACAGGGGCACGAAAAACACTGAAAGAAACGTTTCCATTATATATCTTACGTAGAATTCGTCCAGTTTTTGCTCCTCTTTCTCGTCTTGCTCCTCATTTTCGTAGTCCAGAATACGCTTGGCTTTTGTTTTCCTTCTCATTTCTCTGCCATTATTTGATTATTTGCGCTCACTGAAACTGTGCCCCCCTCCTCCTCCCTCTCTCCTCTCACTCCTCTCTCCCCAGAATGCAGGACGCTCCCTGCACAAAGGCGACAAGCAGCCCTGACGCTGATACCGAGGGTTTAGAGGGAAACTATGCGATTATGCGGTTTCACTTCGAACACTTGGCTGATCCATGGCTCTGAACTGAGAAATCAGACACCCGGTCCTCGGGCTGAACGTGGCACGAGCTCGGATCCGTGTCGCTCGCGCTTAAAACGGAGATCCTCGCTGATCAACAGGGTGTGCAGATGATCTTTACTCTCTCCACTGTGTACAAAAAACAATCAGGATGCGCTTTAATGTAGTGTTTCACTTCGGATTTCGTGCATCTAGCGCAGTTGCATACACTTTTTTTTTTTGTACCGGGCTGTTAGAGAAGTTAGATTTGTCTACAGTTTTTGAGTGATCAGGAACAGTTCCCTGGAAAGCACTTAAGCATCTACAAAGTGATCAGTGCCTCATGCAGGCCAGATCACAAATTAACCAATCCCATTGCACCACTGAACAATAACGAGTAGTAGTTAAAAATACATCTACGACAGGCAAAAATATATCAACTGTTTTCAAATGCAGCTTAAAGAAATTAGTTTCCAAACCCAAGCTTGGAGATCTACAGCTGAGATTCTGGATTTACTTGCGTCACAAAACACCTGCTGTTAATTATTAAACCATCCATGAGTTAGATCCGGTGTTTAGAAATGGGAAACATTTACCATCAAACTAGTGGATCTCCAGGGGTCTCCAAACTGCATTAAATATCTTTCCAACCTCGTCCTATACCCCTTTGTCACATACATTTGTGTTTTTTTTTTATTATTATTATTATTATTATTATTATTATTATTATTATTATTATTATTATTATTATTATTATTCATCTTGATCAGGTTCATGGTGGATCTGGATTCTCTTATATAACAGATGTTTCTAAAACGAGAAGGCAAAGTTTAAAGACCTGAGGCAAGTCTGATGTTTTTGGTGCTGCAGATCTTTCACTGCTTGTACAGTATTGTGGCCAAAATTGCTGCAAAACTGTAAACTATTTGTAACTGTCAGTTAATTATGGTTTGTCCTCTCCAGTTTAAAATATAAAAACGACACAGTTCGCAATGACTGTTGAGCACTCTTCTAATCACTGTCTTATTTTTATGTTGTACTTATTTTGATATTTTTGTTCTGCGTCCCATATTTGCAGAACTGGCCATTTATGCCACCTAGTGGTAGACATTTATAAAGCACTTATTTATACATTTATTCCCAACCAACAGCTTAACCCACTGAGCTACCACTTCTCACTTAATACATATTTGATACAATTACAATAATAGTCTATTACAATTTTTGTTACATACATGAACAAATATTCTTAGACGAGTAGAGCAGAAATCATGTCTAGGCATTATGTCAAAAAAGCATTTATGGCAATGTGAGAACTTTTTGAACTTTTTGTGAGAACCTTTAGATACCTACACTGGTGAACTGAAACACTGACCCCATACTCCCTTTTATGTGCAAGGGGTTTTAGCATAAATAAAACATTATACAGGTCTCACTCATACTCTATTAAGGCTGTAAACACACCAAACAACCTTTTGATAAATAATTCAATGAACTGACTTGGGGGTCAAAGTGACTTAGTGGTTATCAGGTTAACTTTGTATCTCGGTGGTTGGAGTTCAAATCTGATCATTGTGCTGTGTTTGCATGCTTTTACTTGGCTTTGGTTTCCTTCCATTGTCTAAAGACATGCTTTGTAGGCCAATTGACATGGAATTAAATAAATGGGCTTCTGCCCAGAATACAAACAGTGTACAAATGTGACAATCAAATGAAATGTAACTATGAATAATTAAATGTTGCACAAAAATATTATTTTATATGTGCTATGGAAAAGTCCTGATTTCAGATTTCAAACACAGATGCCTTAGTGGATTTTGACAATTCAAAACAATTATTTTGCCAGTAACATCACCAGTCAGTCCATATTCCATATTGCCTGCATATTTTTTTTAATGTTCCACATGTTTGTGAGGTAATCAAACTACATATACAGTTGTATTGGGTATATTTTGTTTATAAAATATAAAGTTTCTGAAAACTACAGTCTTACCTAAAATTATATACTGTTTATTGTTTAGATATACAGTATATGTCAGTTGGATTTAAGTTCTGTCCTTTCAAAGTCTGTTTAAAAGAAAAAACCATCTTGTTCAAAGTTGCTTTTTAGATTCCTCTTCTTCTTCTTCTCCTTCTTCTTCTTTCGGCTGCTTCCATTAGGGGTCGCCACGGCGGATCATCGGTCTCCATACCCCTCTGTCCTCTACATCTGCCTCTTTCATCCCAACTACCTGCATGTCTTCCCTCACCATGACCTTCCTCTTTTCCCCCTTCCTGGTGGCTCCATCCTCAGCATTCTTTTACTGATATACCCCATGTCCCTCCACACGATGCACTTTATGTGACCAGGACACTTTCTAGTCCTTAGCCCTGTGTTTTCTGTTTTCTATAATTATTGTTGTATGTAGCATCAGGGTTCAGGAGGAATGTTGTTTAATGTCACTGTGTAATGCCTCAGCGATATATGGTTGAAATGACAATAAAAGCTTCTTGACTTGACTTGCACATGTTCAAACCATCTCAATCGCGCCTCCCTTACCGTGTCTTCAAAACGTCCTACATGCGCAGTCCCTCTAATTAACTAATTTTTTAATCCTGTCCATCCTCATCACTCCCAATAAAAATCTCAGCATCTTTAGGTCTGCTACCTCCAGCTCCACCTTCTGTCTTTTGGTCAATGCCAAGACAATGTCTCTAAACCATACAACATCGTAGGTCTCACCACAGTGCTTTAAACTTTCCCTTTCACTCTTGCAGATACTCTTCTATCACACATCACTCCTGCAACTCTTCTTCACCCACTCCACCCTGCCTGCGCTCTTTTCTTCACTTCTCTAACACACTCTCCATTACTTTGCACTGTTGATCCCAGGTACAAGTGGCTTCCACTAGTCTTTCCCATAACTTCATGAGGTGACTGATCAATTTTATTCTGTAATAATTTTTATCCTGTAGTTGCTGCAGGTCTGCACATCTCCCTTATTCTTAAAGATCGGTACAAGCACACTCCTCCATTCCTCAGGCATCCTCTCACCTTCCAAAATCTTGTTAAACAATCTGGTTAAAAACTCCATTGAAGTCTCTCCAAAACATCTTCATGCTTCTACTGGTATGTCATCTGGTCCTACCAACTTTCCACTCTTCATCCTCTTAATCACTACTCTCACTTCCTATTCCCTATTTTCCTCATTCATCAGCTGCTCAAAATACTCCCTCCACCTTCTCAACACACTCTCCTCACTAGTAAACGCATTTCTATCTCCATCCTTTATTGCTCTAACTTCCAGCACATCCTTCCCAGCTTGGTCTCTCTGCCTGGCCAATCGGTACAAATCCTTTTCTCCTTCCTTAATGTCCAACTTCTCATACAGCTCCTCATATGTCTTTCCCTTGGCTTTTGCTACATCCCTCTTCACCTGCTTCTGCATCTTCTTGTACTCCTGCCTACTTTTCTCATCACTTTGTTGATTCTAATCCTGTTTTGCCAACCTTTTTCTCATGCTCTCCTGCACTTCCTCATTCCACCACCACATCTCTTTGTCTTCTTTTCTATTTCCAGATGCCACATCAAGTACCCTTCTAGCTGTCTCCCTTATCACTTCTGCAGTAGTTGCCCAATCATCCAGCACCTCTTCACCACCACCGAGACCCTGTCCGACCTCTTCCCTGAATCTTATACTACAGTCTTCCTCCTTCAGTTTCCACCATCTTATTCTTTTTTCATTCATGACTCTCCTCCTCTTCTTCACCTCTAAAGCCATCCTACAGACCACCATCCGATTCTGTCTAGCTACACAGTCCCCTGCCAACACCTTACAGTCTCCAATCTCTTTCAGGTTGCATCTGCTACATAGAGCATAGTCCACCTGTGTGCACCTTCCTCCACTCTTATATGTCACCCTATGATCCTCCTTCTTCTTAAAATATGTATTCACCACTGCCATTTCCATCCTTTTAGCAAAATCTACCACCATCTGCCCTTCTACATTCCTCTCCTTAAGACCATACCTACCCATCACCTACTCATCACCTCTGTTCCCTTCACCAACATGCCCATTAAAGTCTGCCCCAATCACTAATCTTTCTTTCCTCTCCACCACTTTATCCAACTCACGGAAGAATTTTTCTTTCGCCTCTATTTCACAGCCCACTTGTGGAGCATAATCACTGATGACATTTATCATCACCCCTTTAACTTTTAGCTTCACAATCATCACACTATTAGAAACTTTCTTCATCTCCACTACACTCTTACTGTACTCTTTCTTAAGAATCACCCCTACACCATTTCTCTTTACATCTACACAATGGTAAAACAGTTTTAACCCACCTCCAATGTTCCTGGGCCTTACTCCCTTTCCACTTGTTCTCCTGAACACACAACATACCTTTCTCCGTTCCATTATATCAGCTACCTCTCTCCCTTTACCAGTCATAGTACCAACATTGAAAGCACCCACCCTGACTTCCACTCTCCTACACTTCTCCTTTCCCTGCTGTCTTTGTAGACTTCTTTTTTTCTCTCCTTCTCCTCCTTGTGTTTAACAGTAGCCCAATTTCAACCGTTACCCTGTTACAATACCTGTGGCGGTCGTTGGTAACCTGGGCCTCGACCGATCGGTATGAAATTCTGGTTTATATTTGATTTGATTTGGCACGTTTTATGCTGGATGCCCTTCCTAACGCAACCCTCCCCATTTATCCAGGCTTGATGATTGTTGTGATATAATAATTATTATTAATTCTTCAGTATATTTTAACTTGGCTAAAGAAAATGTGAACACTGTGTTTAGCAGGAAAAACAGGTGTTGTGTACTGTATGAATTGATCATTTGATAAATCAATTTGGGCCGATTTCTCTGTTAGCTATGAAACCAGGCTGCTAATTACCTACAAAGCCAGCAAATAGTTATTATTTCTGAGCTTTTCCCTATGTAAGATTATATTATAGATTATATGACTATATTATTTTTTCTTAAAAAGAGTATTGGCATATGATAATAGAGCAATGCCTATAGTAAAAATAAATTTTTCTAAGCAAAAATCTCATTGATTGTATGTATATTAAGTCAGAATTTTATTTTAAAATATCAATATTTAGAGTTATTTGTCTTGACATTACATGTCAACATTTTGACACATTGCTGCTGTCAAAAACCAAAGATTTTTTCCCCTTCTTCTGAGGTTTCGAAACTTTTCAGTTTGTATTTAAAGTGATGTTTGGGTTGGTTTGCTAACAACCATATAATGTCTCTGATTTAAAAAAATTAAAGCGATCAGTTATTTCTTTATTTATTTTCTGATGTAGTAAAGTGAGTTACACGAGTCCAATATTATTACACGTGTAAAAAGGGGCGGTGATCGTTGTTGTTTTTCCTGATTAATGATCTCATTCAGACGTGAGCCCTGGAATATTCTACGCATGCGCGTTATCAAAAACGTGTTCCTCTGTCAGGGAACTTATCGGCAAGGGAGAAATTTTGCAAGTCATGGTGGGCCATTCAAGCCAGCACTTACGATAACATTAAATAATTCTATTGAAAGAAACGATCTTTTTTTTTTTCCTTTAAAGAAAGTGGCCACTGCTTATGAGTGCCGTCTAGATATTTCTGGCTGTTTTATCTCTAAACACTTGGTGTAAGTATGAACGGAGGGTTTTTAAATCTGGCTGATTAGCTAGGTTAGCCAGTTAGCCTGGCTGGGACAAGGGAACTAGCCGGCTAATTGTCGTTCGTTGCTAATGTATAATGTATACGTGCTACTGTATATAATCTTGTAGCGTTTGGTAGAATTTATTTTATACGCGTATTGGTGTCTGTACCGCATAAATACATAAAGGCGTATAAGATCCTCGGAGTTGTTTTGATATTTTCGGCGTCCTCACTATCTTTTCCCCTCAGTGCCCGCCCCTGGAGCGTTCTCATTGATTGGGATACGAGAAACGCCGGCGCATGATGCTTCTCATTGCTTCGCGAGAAGCTCCTCAGCCAATCAGATATTGTTGCGCCACTTGTTGCTAACGTTGTTGGTGATTGCCGATAGCGGAAGTAGGAAAGAGCACTTCCTGGATGTTAAGCATATAAATAGCGTTTTGTTTGTTATTCGGGAGACAGTTAATAGACGTCTGGACCGCCGGCATTGTTTAGAAACCGATATTTAAGTGGTGTTCCATGATTTCATCGTGTTCTTGAGGAGGATCGCTCGTGTTATTCTGTTTGTTTGGCCGTGTAGGAGGTTAGTCGGCAGATGGGTTCGTGATGGCACGGAAAGGAGGGAGGCAGGATTTAATGTACGTTAACGCCAGAACTGCAAGATACCAAACTCTCAGGAGGAATAAGAGCTTTTGGGGACGGGATTGAAAAGAATTCACTGTACATTTGGCCCTGAACTTGTGCTGATTCTTCTTTTTTTTTTTTGTCATCTGCAGATCGGAGGAGCTTTCAGGAAGTAATTGAAAATTAAATGGTGGGATCTAAGCATCTGACTGGATAGACACTTGAAACTGAGGACAAAGGAACTTAATTTCTAAACCCCCCTTAATTTCCCTAAACAAGCCTATGTTTTCGTAAACCCCCATTATTATTTTTTTTTGTAATGGTTGCTTGACATTTAGTAGTTATTTATGATATAAAGCACTGTGTGTGTAAGTGTTAGATCTAGTGTAAATCTTCTGGTTTTTTTCTTTCTTTTTTTTTTTTTTTTTTAGTTTTGTTTTTAACTTTTCAATTTATTTCCTTTGCCAAGAAATGCTTTACTTGAAAAAGTACTTCACAGAGGGTCTGATTCAGTTCACTATCCTCCTGAGTCTCATTGGGGTGCGGGTGGACGTGGACACCTATTTAAACAGTCAGCTGCCCCCGCTCCGTGAAATCATCTTGGGCCCGAGCTCAGCCTACACACAGACACAGTTCCACAACCTGCGCAACACCCTGGACGGCTATGGCATCCATCCGAAAAGCGTGGACCTGGATCATTTCTTTGCCATTCGTCGGCTGCTGAATCAGGTGCGCTCTCTGGATCACCTGCGTGTGCCCAGCACTGAGCTGAACGCTTGGTTGGTTCACCGTGACCCTGAGACTGTGGTGTCTGCAACCAGCCAGTCCAGTCCCACCATTGCTCTGGACAATGGCGGCAGCCTGGAGGACGTGAACAGCCCTGAACCCTCGGCCATGAGAGGGGCCGGCAGCACTTCTGAATCATCCTACAACCTTAGTGGAGAGGACAGTTTGGGTGCTGTGGCCCCCGAGGCCAATCAGGAACAAGGCAGCAGGGACAGCGTTGATGAGCTTTCTAAAGAGGTGCAGTGTTTTATAATGGCTTTCTGAATCTGTTGGCACCGATTTATTTTTACTTATGTGTGGGTAAATTTTAATGCTAAATCTTGCTGCATTTTGAGATGAATTCAATGGGTGTGGCAGCTGTCTCATACTGCCTGTGATGTATGTTTTTCTTGTACCTCCTTACCTAGGATTATACAAATGGCATGTTCTATATTTTACCAGCATTGTCTATGATTTTTTTATTGTTAATAGAAGCTATGTATATGCATAGCATACTATTGCCAAAAAGAATCCTTAAGAATACAAAGCAGGCAGCTTTTAGGAGAGCAGACGCCCCGTTTGTATTTGTCAGTTTTTTCCCTTAATCATCACAAAGTTTCATAGTGTTAGTGTTTATTTTTAGCAACTGCAGCTGGAAAATACCTAAAAGGCATGAGGTCCAATCCATTTTAGAATCTAGGTCAGTTTAATGAGATAGAGGATTAAATATCAGATGCAGGCATGGTATAAGTGAGGTAACCATTTTTAAAATATCAGGTAGCGAATAATCAGTTAACATGTCAATTTTTTTGTTTTAATTTGGCTTGCCTGCCAAAGAGTGCCACATATCTATTGCTTCACAGTTGGTCTTATTATAGTGGTGTCATTATTGTGCCACTAAAGATGACCTGGGAGGACTTCACAGTCCATTACACTATAGAAAACATTTCCGGTGCTTATTGTGATTGCGTGATGCTCACTTTTTTTACATACTTTGCCCCTATGTCAGACAAAATTCTTCTTCTTCTTTTTTTTTTTTACTACATATTTGGACCAAGCCCTTTTCTTTAGTCTCCTGACCTCAGTATGGTCCTGCATATTTTTCTCTAGGACATAGACCTTATAGATATCCTCTGGAGACAGGATATTGACCTCGGAGCTGGACGGGAAGTGTTTAACTACAGCAGCAGGCAGAAGGATGGTGAGGCAGATAAACCGAATGAGACAAACGAGGAGGCAGGTGTACGGGAGGAGGACTGGAGAAATGGAATCAATTTGCAGGAGGGTCAGGGCATAACTCTTGTGGATGGAGAGACCGGAGAGAGCATACCTGAGGAGGTAGCACTTTATTGTACATTATGATTATTAGTGTTTTATTTTGAATGTTTGAGCTTTCTATACTACTTGGGTTAAGCAAGACTGAAGTGCACAAGGCTGGTGTTTATCTCTGCAGTAAGTAGCAGCAGCAGCGTTTTCCATATTGCGTTTAGGATCCGTAGATCTGGCCACACACATCTCATTCTAAATTTAACTACAAAACTATTTTTAATTGCTGAAAGAATTGCTTTAAAAGCTTGTAAACATGTCTAATTGGTCAATTTGTACTTACGGCAATGAATAATTAATGTCAAACTGAATAACCAACTTTTTGTCAATTTCACATGACATGTCTATGTAATTCATGTAGGAAATATCTAGAGGGTCTTGGTAAAAGATCATGTACAGCTCAAGCAATTTGACCTTGCAGAGGCAATAACCTTTCTCGTTATCTTTCTGTCTAGCTCCCCAGCCTTTACACACAGACATCAATGTCTCTACAGGAATGTCTGAGGCTTCTGGAGGCCACCTTTCCTTTTGGAGAGGAATCGGAGGTACCAGATCCTTGCTAATACTAATGCCATTATTATCATGACTGCTTTTTTGTATTTATTTATTGTTTTTAACTTTTCTCTTTCTGAGAAAGTGATTCCTTTAATTATTGTTTTTCCTTGTTCAATTTAAAGTTCCAGGGTACAGAAGCTGCCCCTCAACTGAGTGAGCCAGCCGAAAATGTTCCTTCGACATCCCAGGGGCTTTCGCTGTCTGCCCCTTTGCCTCAGTCTGATGCACCTTTAGACTTGGAACAGCAATGGCAGGACATAATGGCAATCATGGAGCTGCAGGTTTGTATTTTCTGCACATTCTTTATAATCCTATGGCATAATAGATGCTTAAATTTGACAGAATCTCTCAGTACATTTGTCACCTCTTTCCGCAAGGAAATGGAGGTGAATAACGCGCCGGAAAATGGAAATCTCAACAACAACACGAATGACACTCCTGCTAACGCCAGCGAATTGGGCACAATGTCAAGTTTTGGTGTTGCACAATCCAGTCTCATTAACCAGGATGTGAGTCTTCATCAGGCATCCCTCCCAAGCTGCAGTCAGGACCTTCCCAATCTTTTTAACCCTGATTTAGATCCTTCTGTTGGGCAGCGGCCTACTCTCGTTAGGCTCTCCGCCAGCAATTCATCTAATGTCAACTCAACGTTTGGAGTCACAAATCTTACTGGGCTGTTTCTCCCACCACTCAACAGCACCAACAACTTGACCTCTTCCCCAGCGCTGCCTGATCCATTTGTTAGCCTGCTGGAAGAGTCCATGTTGGATGAAATTAGCCTGTTAGATCTTGCAATGGAGGAAGGCTTTAGTCAGGCTCAAGCCTCACAACTAGAAGATGAGCTCGACTCAGACTCTGGATTGTCTTTGGATTCAGGACACAGCCCTGTCTCTCCCAGCAATTCTGAGACATCATGTTCCTCAGCTGCATCTTCTTCCTCCACTTCTGCCACTTTCTCTGAGGAAGGTGCAGTGGGCTACAGCACAGATTCTGAAGTGGTGGCCGATGCAGAGGAGGGAGCTGTTGGAGGTTACCAGCCTGAATATAGCAAGCTGTGCCGCATGAGCTATCAGGACCCATCTCATTTTCATAACCTGCCACAGCTGGACAGCATCAATCACAACCACACCTACAATCTGCCACTGGCCTCCTCATACCCTGAGCAGCCACAGATGCTTGGATCCTGCAGTAAAAAGTGCAGAGATAAGCACCTGCAACAAACCAAGATTCATCCAGCACGAGAATTCATCGACAAGCAGTCGAGCCGCGACGAACGTCGGGCCAAAGCCATGAAAATTCCATTTTCCAATGATAAAATTGTCAACCTTCCTGTTGAAGAGTTCAACGAGCTTCTGTCCAAACACCATCTCACTGAAGCCCAACTTTCTCTCATTCGTGATATCCGCAGACGTGGGAAAAACAAAATGGCTGCGCAGAACTGCCGCAAACGCAAGCTGGACACCATCATCAACCTTGAGCAAGGTGTGCAGGATCTGCGGCGTGACAAAGCCCGGCTGCTGAAGGAGAAGATGGAATGTCTGCGCTGTATCAGGCAGATGAAGCAGAAGGTGCAAAACCTTTATCAGGAAGTATTCAGCCAGCTGCGTGATGAACAAGGCAGACCATATCCAGCTAGCGAGTATTGCCTGCAGTACACTGCTGATGGTAGCGTGCTCATTACACCTCGAAGCATGACGCTTGAGCAAAGTCGTAAGCCTGAGAAGAAACAGAAGGACAAAAAGAAGTGAGGTCCTGCTTCTTTCTTTTGCTGCCAAGGTTTCACCACAAAAATACTATACGGTGGAAGTAAATGATGTTTATTTTTCCTTTGAGAAGATTCTAGCAAGGAAAAGAAAATTGCACTGTCAGTGTTGTTCCTGCATTAGGTTTTCTCCTTTTTTCTTTCTTTTGGTTCAAATGTTTTCTCCAGAAATATGAAGCAGAATTGCTTTTTAAAGTTCCAATTTTCTGTTAATTTACTTGGAGTATGACCTGAATGGTAAATTGACTGAATCTAAGAAGAGTAAAAGAGGCAAACCATAGCTGTGGAGACACTGGCTAATCTGAGGACAAATTGAGGAATTGACCTTAATCTCCATCAAGATCCCAAAAACAAACAAAAAAAAGAATGCAAGGCTAGCTGCTGATCAGCCCTAGGGCTTTTTAGTATTGGCCTCTGGAGTATGTGAATACCCTGCCAATAGTCCTTTAGTGTTAAAGAGGAGCGCCCTTGTTTCTGAAGATGGTGGCGTATCCCTCGGAAGTTGGAAGATGTACTTTTGTGCTGAGAAAACGAATGCAAAAGAAAGCATACCCTCAGTAACCAATGGTTGTGTATGTTTTGTTTCCTGTTCCATCACAGTGGTCATTTCTGTACCATTACCAATGTGATCACAATGACATAACATAAGGAAATGACACGTCCTGTGGACAATTACATTTGAAACCTGACAGGTTTCTTTGGGTATTAATACCACTTGCCATGGAGTTTGGAAAAGTTGGACAAAGTATAACGGTTAAGAATGAGTTTGAGGTAGTGTTTGCGGCTGGTATGAATGAGATGAAAATTAAATACTGAGTAAAGATGCACACTGCATTGCTAATAAATCAGCTTCTGTGCTCTGCTCATTGCTGTAAATCATCTCTGTCGCTTGGATGTAATCTCTCTTTCAAGTCTTTAGCAGTCGTTTCTCTTCTTTCCATAGTTTTTCTCTCCATGTGCATAAACTGCTACATAAGCTACAGGGCCTAATTTTTTTCCCCTCCTGAATTCTGTCAGAAGCGTTTCACTGCTTGCACTTGGACGTTCTTAAAAGAAAAGAAAAAATCAAAACAACCAGGAAAAAAAAACTGTACAGAGTTATGTTAAATAACAGCTGATCACCTGCTTTTCAGACTTAGTTTTTGATGTAGTACCGGACTGCTATGTTGTACAAGCAACAGGTGCTAAGTACAGTTCTCACTCCAAGACATTTTCTTTTAGTTAGTCAGTAGTTTTCTGTTTGATTGTCATTGAACAAGTTACTCTGAAATAATGAGAAAATCGGAATTAATGTTCAGATCATTAGAGCATAGTTCTGTTGCAGTTTCTTTTTTTGAATGAACCAATGTGTAAAAGTGTGAAGTGAATATCACTTTTTGCCCCACTCCCCTTTACTTGTGGAACCTCCCCTGTTCAACAGACAAACTCTTAACACTACAAGGTTTTAGCTTAGTGAAAAATATTTTAGCTGGAGACCTAAAATGCTGCTTAGCATGTACCCCTGAAATCAGATCATTCTTATAGGCGGCATAAAAGTTGCTTTAGAATGATTCAGGGGACTAGCATACATGTGATGTGTAACATCTTCAAAATGGAGCTTAAGCACTAATGAGAACTTTAATCTTCACTAGATGAATCCATCTTCATTGTTTCTTCACTTCTACCAGTTTCCATTGATCACATCTACACTGCACACATGCAGCGCCACCTGTGTGTGGAGTTATTTTCCTGTCAAATGTTAAACAAATTATAGCACCTTTTTTTTTCAATTGAAAAAGAATTGGTCATCTGTAACGGCGATTATAACCTTCTGATACAAATGGCACCCTATCAAACTGCAAGTCCTAATTGACATTTTTACATGTCTTGTTCTTGTTATTTCCAGACACACTTTGAGAAGTTAACAGCTTTTGTATTATCGCTGTGTACGCTGCCAAAGCGCTTCATTGGCACTTTCCTTAATCTTTATAATGATAACCAATTAAAAGGTGTAATGTCACAGAACGCTAAGGAGGCTGGCCTCAGAGAGCTACATATTAACATCAAGCAGTTCACCTAAATAAGGCGTCTATAATAATCCATTCTGCGCCAGTATGGTTTTCATATTTTGAGGGAAAAAAAATGGTCATTTGAAATCTAAAGTTAGTTGAATTAAGTATAAATATATGTGGTATTAAAAGCAGCCATACTGACTGACAAGATTGAATGCCACTGGCTTTCAGATCATATTCTTAAAGCATCAAAACTATGCACGTGAAGCAGTGTTTAATCCCATCAACAGTCTGTCAAGTATAAACTAAATGTTTGAATGTGTATTTGAAATAGCCACAACATGCATACATTTAGATTTTCTTCAAATTTAAGTAACTTTGCAATTTCATAAAAAGGAGTTTGTCAGGAAATGCACTCTGTACACGATGGTCTGGTTGTTGCAATATGCAAGGAGAAAACGTCACCATTATTTTGATGAGAGAACCTTTTACGATATTCTATAGGTATGAAGTAGATCAATTAAATTATTTAAACAACAACAAAAGATCAGACATGGAAACTGCTTAAAATAGCTCCTGGTCATATGTTGTCACTACTTGTCACCATGCACTGATTTGTTTTGTGTCTTGTTTGTTTTGTAAATATGTTCGTCTTGTTTTGATTTTAAGATATTTTGGCCCTCTGTGTTTCACCAGGCCTTTCTGACACCTATTTTATTTTGATTTACTTCTTGATTTTGAAAGATTTGCTGGCAATCTGGGAATTATTATTTTTTTGGTCGGTTAATAAACTTTTTTTTTTATTATTATTATTTTCAAGTCATATTTTGCCTTGTGGTTAAGTTCGAGATACAGCATGTGAATGCTAAATGAGAAAAACACAGATGTAGAGAGTATAGTGCCTTAAAAGAGAGAAGTTTCACCCCAAATAATTCTCAGACTCCTTGGCATATGCTAGAGACTGTACATTGTATAATACTTCATTATACATGCAAATTAAAACAAGAACAACTACATCAATCCTACTTTTATTCAACTGACAAAAATGATTTAGTGTAAAAAAAAAAAAAATGTGATTTAGAGAACATAATCAGATAATTGAACTTGAACCCATAAACATGGACACTACACTTGATTTACAATATGGTAATTAAGTATGAATATAAAATAGTCAAGAAACTCACTGTGCAAATGATTAGTGGTTTGGGGACATCAAGGTTTTTTTGTTTTGTTTTTGTTTTTATAAATAACATGACCACCAGTTTGCAACTAAAAATAGACTTCGACGACTATAATTTAAAATCACAATTATGATTAAATGTTAATTTTACAAACATTTACAAAGCAGCTTCAACTACTGCACACACTTTCTTCTGCAGATGTTCCTCAGAGATGCTCTGCTGTGCCTCTTGCAGGACTTGGTGGAGGTTTGTAAAGCTGACTGGGTGCTTGTATTGAATTTTTCACTTCTCAAGCTCAATTATGTTAATGCATCTTAATACCAGGTGACAGGCAGGGAAGAGCATGTCAGAGTATTACTTTTCAAGTAATTACTTTTGTCTCTAAATATCTCCTGCACTGCATAGTTTTGGTTTATGTTTGGAAAAAAAACCAAGATGTCCCCAAACATTTAATAGAGTTTTTTTTTTGATGCAGTGTTGTGGGGAAAAAAAAGAACTTATTAAATAATAGCACCTACAATAATAACCAAAACAGTGATTTGTGTTTGCTGGTAAGAGTGAATTTCAATAAACACTATTCAGTACTATTAGATGGGACTCTTAAATTTCAAAAACACTGTACATGTATTTCTCCAAGGGTGTTTCAGACTTGGCTTGTTTTTTGGAAAATATATAAAACGTAATCTTTGTCTTTTTTATATATATATAATTTTGGTTGAGGCAGCAATTTGTTTAAATCGGTCCAATGTAAAGGACGTACAGGAATATATTTAAAGAAAGCCTTTTGGGAACTGGTAGAAAATGGCCAGCGTTGTAATCTACACAGGATATAGAATACAATTTGGATAGAGAAGCTGCCCAGCTGCTAACTATCTCCGTGATCAAGACAAAAATAAAAACAAACAGAAAAAGTAGTAGTCTACTGAAACTTAGCTGCGCTATGACTGAAATATACCAGAGCCTATGTAAATGACAGGTACTGTTTAATTGCCTGAGGTGCTGTGTTTCAGTGGTGTAAATTTAAATAAACCTTTTTGCTGCCTTTTTACTTCAGAAGATTAAAAGTGTAAATATTCCAATGTAATAGCTTCCAATGGTGTGCCTAGTTTTTCTCATCCTTCTTCTCCTCTTCATCAGTGGGGTAAGAATGCCAGGTGAGACGCTCCTCATAGAAAGAAATGACAACTTGTGGACACTTTACATTTGCTTCCTTGGCTGGAACAAGATCAGCCTCATCAGAGTTCTTCCTGTGAATGACAAAAAACAAAACAAAGCTTTTACAAGTCACTTCATTTGAGATCACTAGATTTCGAAGTGATACTGAACAGGAACTGGATGATCTAATCCAGGACCTGAGGTGAGGCAGTTTTAAACCAGGCATCCAGCTCCATACACACCATTTCATGAGGAACATAAGTTCTCCGCTTGAATCTGTAGCACCAATGATCCTCTCGGGATCCAACCCACGAGCAAAGCCTCTGAGTTTCTCTGGCTAAATTAAAGGAATGGTAATTAAGACATGGTTTATCCCATGAAGTCGAGTTAGGCTCTGAGTATTTCAAAATGTGCTTCTTACCCAGTGAGTGAATTTTCTTGTTCTTCAGAATCCTTACCTCATCCTTGCGTTTTTTAGGCTGGCTCTCTCTTCCGTCACCATCTGTGTCGGCACGCCGCTTGCCACCTGATTCATTAGCAGTTCGCTGGGATTGCAGGTATTCTGCGATGAGATCTGGGCAATCTAAATTTTCTTCAGGCTCCCATGTGTTGTCTTCACTGAAAATCCAAACATAGACAGCATACATCAAAACAACATTGTAATTTACTACAACTAGGATTTAAATCCTCTACAAGCTGAATAAGTTAACAATCACTGTGCCACAAATGATTGCACGTATACCCACTTTGAAAAGCCTTTCCACTTGAGAAGATACTCTATCCTTCCCTTCACTATACGTCGATCCAAGACTTTCTCCACAACGTACTCTTCTTCCTCTTCCTCTACCACCTCTTCCACTTTCTTTTTGTTTTGCTTTTTTCCACCTGCTGGCTGCTTGCTTTCAGTTGGAACAGCAGGTGCTGTCAGCAGAAGAATGACCAAGCATGAGCATGTCCACTGCCGCAGCTTTAGACAGGGATTTAAAATGAGTATTAAATGTCCCTTGTTTCATTACAAAGTGAAATAAAATGCCAAACCTTCTGTCACTACAGCAGGAGCATCAACTGGCGTCTCTGGCATCTGGCTCATGTTCTTGACAGATCTTAACACCTGGAAATACACAGGATACAATAAAGATAGAGCAGGTGTGCACAAGCTGTTCTGGGAGGTGTAAATATTTTCATGTTCAATTCATCAGTCGATTTGTTAATTACTACGGTCTTTTTGTAACAATCTCGACGTTTTAAGTTTTAAGTGCATGGTGTAGACTCTTAAATACCAGAAAATAATGTCTTAAGCATGGACAAGTCAGCAACATCAGTCACCAAAAGGCACTTGAACTTGTGACTCATACCACAGACTCTACAAACAAGACTGCAAACCAATGACAAAAAAATATTTTTTTTTTATAATCTATAAAGTATATAAAGATGACCAGCACAAAGAGGGAAAGAAAAGCTTCTCATGCCATTGTTGTTTTGATTTTGTTCTGCATTGATTGTTGGTGCAGGATACATTCAGATTTCAATTACATTTTCATTTTTGTTTAAATACATGTTTTGTGAATACATTTTCAAATAGAGATACATTTTCCTTTTTTTTCCACAACTGCATTGTATTGTATTTAAGCATTTTATTACTATATTATTAATGCATTCATTCTTGGCTTTATCCAGGTCAGGATCACTCTTATCTTATCATGTGTGTTTTGGGAATAGATTGTAAACAGTATTCATTCATTCACACCTAGAGGCAGTTCAGCCAATTAACCACATGGGATGTTTTTAGGAAGTCAGAGAAAATCAGAAAAACCAGGGAAATAAAACACATTTATATGCATAAGGAAAAGGAACACTATTTAGCTAAATGTAAATTTATTTTGAAAAAAATCCATGATTTGCATGTCCATTGCAGCCTTGTGACAGTTTCCTGACCCAGCCATGAGAATATAACACACACCACGTATGAAAAAATTTTGGAAAGCATTTTGCTAAAAATGTGTTAATTTCCCCAGTGTATAGAGACTTTAATAGTTTACTAGTTCATGTGTAATGGCTACATAAAACATATTACCTGTTGCTAACCAATTACAAAAATTATACATGTACTCAGGGTGGATTTGTGTCCACGTTTCAATAGAATTAAACTTAAATGAAAAGTAAAAACACTTTTAATCCAAGTTCCTCATAAGGTCATACAAAACTGTAGTGACTGAGTTTATAGTGCACTGAACATGCAGATGTTTGCTGTACCACCACTGTGACCCCACCTGAGGAAAATGATAGAGCAAAATTAATCATTCACATGATCCCAACTTAAATCTTGCTTAGAATTTAGTTTTGTACATAATTCAATCCTTGAGCAAAATCTCATCTGTAAATATTGGGAGATGAGAGTGTAGGAAAAAATGGAAAGTACCTGTAAGTACTGGTGTAACGTCTATCTACCTATCTATCTATCTATCTATCTATCTATCTATCTATCTATCTATCTATCTATCTATCTATCTATCTATCTATCTATCTATCTATCTGTCGTGTGTGTATATATATATATATATATATATATATATATATATATATATATATATATATATATATATATATATATACACTGCACATCTGGAACATCTCCAACATTATGGTCAAATATATTAGAAGTGTTTTGTTCAAAAAGTATTTATTGCACTGAAATAAGACCGTCATAAGACCGTCATAATTAATGCAGGATCGCGTTATAAATGAAATCGATGAGAGAACTAAAGACGACGCGGCTACTTTCTCAGTGGAATTCAAAGCATCCCCCGCCATGTTGACTTGGTGTAATACACTGTAGATTTAGAGAAATCTCAGGCTGCAGGAGATGTCTGTTTTTTCCCCTCATTGCTGGTGATCATTAGCGCAGATTACACTTACAGCCCCGGGTGCAGTAGCTGCTCCTCTGGCACATCGCGCACGTCAAGCGGGCGGACGGATTAAAAACCACCTCATGAAGGGGCTGAGGGGAGAAAATAAATATAAAAAAAAAAAAACAACAAAAAAAAACACTTACTTGCAAATGTCTCGCCACGAAATAGATGCCCTGGTGCAGTGTAATATTATAGAGATCAGAATGTCTCAGCTGTAATTAAGGGTGACTGATCAAGATGTATTGAATTGCTGCTTTTTGCAGGGTTACAATGGGGATCAGTTACAATAACAACATGGTCGGCAGGCTGCACAAAACCTCAGCGCAGGCGTCCTGTGCGCCCTCCTTCACTCACGACAAGCTTCATTATTCTCCACCAATTTGACCACAATACTGATGAAAAGTCAAATAAAGTTGCAGTGAACATTTCGTCCATTTTTTGTAAATTATTGCTTGAAAAAAATGTTTGTCAATGAATAAACGATGTTGCATCCCCCCGCTCCAGGCTCGTTGGTGGCAGTAGTGAGCTACAGTGGGACTGAGATGAACAGCAGAAGAAGAACCTGTAGTTCCGCGGTACATGTTTATTCTGCTAGCGGGCGAATGACAATCTCAGGGAAACCCTAGCTGGCTAGCGATGGTGTAAAGTTTGATAGAAGTTTACCTTGAATAGATATCGGGATATATAATTCCAGCTAATGACGGTTATGATTTAGGGAACTACACGTGAGTAAAGTGTGTGTGTTGTTTGCGACCCGGGAGAAGTACAGCGCGGATCAATAGTTTGTTTTCCTAGAAGTTATATCTAACGTGCTAGTTTAGTTATATCTAACTAGCCCTTGCAGTTGTGTAAGCATGCTTTGAAATTATCTATTTCTTTTATTAATGATTATATATATATATATATATATATATATATATATATATATATATATATATATATATATATATATATATATTTATTTATTTTTTGCCTGTTTGATGATTTGACAGTAATTTAGGTTAGTGGCTTCAATTATTTATCTATTTATTTATAGACCCCTATAATTGTAAATTCAACTTCACCCCAGAACAGTTGAATACAGTTATTTGAATGCTAAGCTCATTATTTACACGTGTACAATAATATTCTGGCTATTTATAAAACTCGTGATTCCGGTGAACTTTTCATCGACCTCCCAAGAGACATTACATATAGGCCTGCATGAGTTTGGGTTAAAATCCATTACAAATTCAACTGGCTAGTACACCTTATGTAATGATTAAACAGTAAATATAATAACTAAAAAGTGCAAAAGTGTAACATTAATGTGCACTCATGGGAAAGGTTTTTGGGAGGGGTCATAGAAGGTCACAGAGTTTCCAGGCACATCACCTTTAGGAAAGTGAAGCTATTAACCATCAAACAGAGCACATAGGAATCGCTTTTAAGGAACGTGAGTATCTTGGTTGAGCTTTATGTGTTTCCTCAGGTTGTGACGATGACTCGTGATCTAATGCTTGGAGAGGAAATGCCCCACTGGGTGGGAGCCAAAGAGTTCCACCAGAAGTATAAATCAAAGGAAGTCATTGGCAGGTGAGTGAGTAAAACCTACAGGATTTCTTGCACTGATATGTCAGTCATAGCATTTTAAAGTTTTGTTACTAACCAAAATAAATTTTTTTTATTTTTGACAGATGGGTCTAATAAAAAAAATTAGTATTTTGTATGTTTTGCTACAGCCCATGCCTATGCAACAGTGTTATCATGTTGCCAGAAAGTTGGAAATACAAAATTCTCTAGAATTTCTTTGTAGACTGTAGCATTAGGATTTCTTGTTCCAACCTGTTCCAACATAGCAACTATACCCCAAGTCTCTTTTAGCCAACATTAGTGTCATTAGATCATGATCCCTTGCTTTCCTTCTTCATACTCTTCCATTATTATCATACAATTCATTCTTAGTTTCCTGTATCTTAAGTAAACTTTGTAGATGTTTTCTAGCGAAGCCCACTCTGGTCTAATCTGTTTTCAAATGTGTTGCCAGTGGTTTGTATCTTGGGGAAGACCTTTTATATTCACATTTATAAAGGTGTCTTTCAATTTCTTTGATCTTTTTTCAAATTCTGAGGAAACAGGCCACACTGAACAAAAACTGCTCGGTTTGTCCAATTACTTCTGACCTAGTGAAAATGGAGGGATTGTGAAAATTTAAAAGGCTGTAATTTCTAAATAATTAATACTATATATTTGTTAAACCTCTTTAAACCAAAGCTGAAAGTCTACAGTTCACCCATGTTGATTGCTTCATTTCAAATTTATTGTGGTTCCGTACAGCAGTAAAAAAAATATAAAAAATCAATTCGTCCCTGTCCAAATACTTATGGGCCCAAGTGTAACTCATATTTCAGGGCAGCAGTGACACTGAAGTGGCGTTGTATATTGCCAGTACCTGTGCATCATTTACCACCTGCTTTGCTAGTGGCTTTAGGCACTGTATATTCTGTCTAGTGCATTTAATAAATACACCTAACATTTTAAGACACCTCGTAGGTCTGCAGGTAGAGACTATACCTATATGTGTCAGTGCCTGATTTCTGACCATGGGAATCATTAAAGTTGAATGTGTGACTGGTGATCAGCTGTTTAAAGCTGCAATATTTAACAAATTTAATGCTGCTGTAACTGATACTAGCACAATGCACTAACATGCCACTACCATTTCAAGTGAAATTGATCCATGGTCTAAATTACATCTTATCAGCAGTGGTCCTTTGGTGGTTGCTTTCCACTAGTGAATTGGGTAGAGGGGGTTGATTAGCAACGAATTGACTACAAAAAATAACCGTACAAAGTAAACCATCTAAATGGTGATGTATCAGATAAAATGGCAGCCAGTATAAGAGAGCAAGAATATACATTAAATGGCTAGAAGTTTGTAAACACCCAACCATCACACTTGTGTGTGCTTGCTGACTATCTATTTCCAAATGTCAGTCCACTGCTGTTTTAACAAGTTAGACTTTTCTGTGAGGAATTTCTGGGGGGGGGGGTTTCTTGAAGGGTTTTTGCTTCGTGCACAGAGATATTGTTATGCTGTAATGGGTTTAGGCCGACCAAGTGAAGGGAAATTGTAACTCTGTAACATACAAAGACATTCCTTACTATTGTGTGCTTCTAGCTTTGTGGCAACAGTTTGGGAAAAGTCCACATATAGCAGTAATAATCAGGTGTACACAATGTTTTCATTTTATACTTTTTAATGAACACTTTGTTTGTGTGTAAACTGAAGAAGTCAGTTTTTTTCCATTGCTCTGTACTATAATTATTATTCATGTGCTCTATATTCTTGCTGATCTTGCATGAAGCTCATGTTGAACATATATCGGCATACAGGGGTGTAAGCAGCGTGGTGCGTAGGTGTGTAAACAAGCACACAGGACAAGAATTTGCTGTTAAGATTATTGAGATTACAGCAGAGAAGATGACTGCTGAGCAGTTGGAAGAGGTGAAGAGTTCAACACTGAAAGAGATCCATGTTCTTAATGTGCTGAAAGGACACCCATCCATCAGTGAGTTTTAGAACTTTAACTTTTTGTGTTACAGCTGATGCAGTGTGGTGCAGAAAGATAAAACAAAACGATTTCTGTGTTTCTGTCCTCAGTTACACTCATCGATTCCTATGAATCTGCAACCTTCATCTTTTTGGTTTTTGACCTGTAAGTAATGGTTTACATAATGCCCTTTTCCGCTACTTTCCTTAGTTATGGAACAACATATTCAGTAGATGTGATGACCTGGGAAAACCCTTCATATTGTAAAATTGTGACAATTTTGATTATATCATTCTGACACTGTAGGAGTCTTGAGCTGATAAGTATCTCCGTCACATCGTAACCAAAAGTAAAGTTATATCAGTTTAATACAACTACATTTTGTTTATTTTAATTGATTATGTAGTGAATGCTATAGAAATAATAATAATAACAACCATGAAAACCATGTTCATCTTTATTCCTGCATCATTCAGGGTCTTTTAAGCGCCCACATTCAGAAAGTTATACAATTCTCTCCGTTGCTTTAAAGAAATAGATTTCTGTTAAGCGGAGATGTAAAAACATGTTTTATTCCCAACAATATTGATCATAATTTTTTTTAGATGTTAAGTGCAACAATGTGTGGTAGGTTAAACCAATCCATCAAACATATAAAGCATAAAAACAAGAAAATGTAAAGTAGCAGAAAATTGGGTAGTTATTAGAAATTTCTGGTACTTTACCTCAAGATCAAGTAAGAATGCTTTAACTGCCATACCTTTTGTTCCTATTCCATTTCCATCACAGCATGAGAAGAGGAGAGCTGTTTGACTACTTAACAGAAAAAGTCACTCTCAGTGAAAAGGAGACCAGGTTTGTGTTTACAGCCATTATGGTCTATATAAAAAAAAAAAATAATAATAATCTCTTTCCTTGATGAATTGCTGTTTTTCCACATTTAGAAGTATGATGCGTGCTCTCCTGGAAGCAGTCCACTATCTCCATTCCCTTAATATCATACACAGAGACCTCAAGCCTGAAAATATCCTTCTGGATGAC
Organism: Silurus aristotelis; assembly: GCF_946808225.1. Classification (NCBI taxonomy): domain Eukaryota; kingdom Metazoa; phylum Chordata; class Actinopteri; order Siluriformes; family Siluridae; genus Silurus; species Silurus aristotelis. Next base: position 16,352,100 of record NC_139585.1, on the reverse strand, counting down.
CAGGGTCATATTAAACTATCTGACTTTGGCTTTTCAGTTCAGCTACAAGCTGACCAAAAGCTGAGAGGTGAGATGCTGTTAAAACAGTACCATAATCCAGATTTCCCCCCATGAATAAAAAACCATTCCGGTTTAAATTTTCTTTTGTGTCAGAGCTGTGTGGTACTCCGGGCTATCTTGCACCAGAGATTCTGAAATGCTCAATGGATGAAACACATGAAGGATATGGGAAAGAGGTCGACTTGTAAGTGCATTTTGACCATCAAAAAAAATAAAACCATTGCTTTTCTTCTAGGAGTTTGAAGGTTTTTTGGGGAAAAGACTTGATTGTAATTGTGGTAGTTTCTGCCTGTTAATTGCTAACTGTTTTCCCTCAGGTGGGCCTGTGGTGTGATTCTGTTCACTCTTCTTGCTGGATCTCCACCCTTCTGGCACCGTAAACAGATGCTGATGCTAAGAATGATCATGGAGGGTCGGTATCAGTTTAGCTCTCCGGAGTGGGATGACAGGTCTGATACTGTCAAGGACTTGGTACGAATTTTTATTTAAGAATTTCTGTGAGTTTAATCACTCTTTACAATGGTGGTGAGCAGAAAAGCATCACAGAAAATGCAACACGTTGACTACATTGGGTTACAGTTTTCTCAGCTAATGTTTCTCAGATTTTCCAATCGTCACTTGTCCAGTTTTAGTGAACCTGTGCATTGCAGTTTTGTCACATGATTGGCTGATTGGATAACCGAATGGACGAGCACTTGCTCCTAATGAAGTGGATAATGAGTGTGTAAATTATATTATTAAAATGTGTAATTTCTTCCCAGTTCGTTGAATTCAATCTTCTTTCTCACACTGCTTTCATCCTTAGATCTCAAGGCTTTTAGTCCTGGATCCCACAGTTCGTCTAACAGCTGAACAAGCCTTAACTCATCCCTTTTTCCTTCAGTACCAAAAGGAGGACGTTCGTCGCTTCAGCCCCAGAAAGACATTCCGGGTAAATTTAGACCATATTTACTTACATTCATCTTTTTACTTATGATATACCAGTACACTTCAAATTATAATGCTGAATATTAGTCTTGAATTCCTGAGAATCCTGTTCATGTCTATTATTACATCTCTCTAGGTGTTAATCCTGACCGTCTTGTCCTGTATCCGTATGTACTGTCGCTACAACCGGGCCAGACCTCTGACGCGAGAGCTCCTAATGAGGGACCCTTACTCTTTACGAGCTGTACGCAAACTCATCGATGGCTGTGCTTTCCGCATATATGGCCACTGGGTCAAGAAAGGAGAACAACAGAACCGAGCTGCTCTCTTCCAGAACACCTCTAAAATCGTTTTACTTGGTCTGGAGGACCTTGAAAGCTAAACGCCATTTTTCATTTTTATTCTTAAACCAGTTAACTAAGATAATATTATTATTATTATTATTATTTTCTTACTTTTGTAATTGATATGGTTCAGGGAACACGGATACCAATCCAGTTACACAAACAGGCACTCGAACCACAATAGAACTATTTATTCATAAATAACGAGAACTACTTTTCTTTGTTACATGTGAGTTATTGAGCTCACTTTTAACTTCTTAGCCTTTTTTTTTTTATATATTTAATCATAAACCTTACTGTATTTAACTTTAAAACTTCAAAAGTTTTGTTATAAATGTAACCGTACTGGTAATTTGTGGACAGTATACATTTTAAGAACATAAACTAAATGCATAAAAGCTCTTACATGTCGTTTATAGTAACCCATGTGTGTACGATGAATACATTCCTGTTCACTTAATTTTTTTAATGTATTAATTTGCTCTCCATTTGAAAACCAACCGATTAATTTGAAATATTTATCAATGAGTACTGTATAAAGCTACGATTGATTTTAATCTGCATGATCACTGTCAGGATTTCTTTATATATTAATGTGTAATTTATCTGTTAATATTCTGAACTTGATTCATTAAATAAATCTTTGCATTTTATGTGAACACTGGAAATGGGGCTTGTTTGATATATAATCTATAACATTTCCTTTTTTTTTACATCAAGAATATATTATGACTAAATATAATGAAGGTATTAAGCAAATTATGACACTTTTGTAATGAAATCCCATAACATCCAGAGACGTACCAGTGCCAATTGTATCCCACTTCATGTGTGGAGTTTTGACACTGGACCTCCTGGAGTGTTTAAAGGCTCTGGCATGGAGAAGCTGGTGTTGGATCTGTGATGATCACAAATGTTGAGCTATTTTATGAGTTGCTCAGTAGCTTCTAGTTTTATATATCCATAATGACTGTATAAGACTGTAGAAAGAACACAACTTATAATCTTACATTCCAGTGCTCATGTTAGTTCTCACTCTCCAGTGTTCTGTATTGTTTAAAGATTAATGATCACACTCTTGATGTCACCCAAATAAGGATGGGTTCCCCTTTTGAGTCTGGTTCCTCTCAAGGTTTCTTCCTCATAACATCTAAGGAAGTTTTTTCTTGCCACAGTCACCATGGCTGCTCATCAGGGATAAATGCACACCATCCACAGTGACTGTTGATTTCTGTAAAACTGCTTTGAGACAATGTCTCTGGTGAAAAGCGCTACAGAAATAAACTTGACTTGATATGGTATAGTGATATTTGTATGGTGCAGCAGGAAGGGTTCATTGTAAGCGTCTACAGCAGGGGTCATCAACCTTTTTGAAACTGAGAGCTACTTCTTGGATACCAATTAATGTAAAGGGCTACCAGTTTGATACACACTTCTAAAATAACAAATTTGCTCAATTTACCTTTAATTATATGTTGTTATTAATGATATTCATCTTTATGAAGACACTGATCATGTTAATGATTTCTCAATAATTATCAACAATGATTTAACAAGGTAGGAAACAGATAGATGCAGCTCACTGGTAAGTGGTGCTATGGTGAGCTATTTATTTTTTTCAAAAAGGCCTGCGGGCGACTCCTGTGGTGACCCCTGGTCTACAGTGATCACTTTTTAGCATGAAGTCTGGTCTCCAGTGCAGTGAGAGCTGTGTTAAGCTGATCATCACTTTCCTGCAAACGTTTTTCTAGATGAGAAGTCAAACGCATCACTTCCTCCTTTACTTCTTTTTGTATAATTGTCCTCAGCTCTCCCTTGGGGGATGGATCTGAAGGAAAAAATATACAGTACATGTTCATCATGATTCACAATGAACCAATGAAAATGTTTAAAAGACGCTGAGTCTAAACAAATATCAGTTGTATGAAGTTTCAGTGGTTTTCAGATTCATGTAGTTCAGTACATGTACCTTGTTTTAACACCTCAGTCTCACTCAGCAGGGTTTCTGTAGAAGCCGTCTCTTGCTCGCTTGCTTCATCGGCTTTGTTTTTCGTTTCCTTCTCTGCTTCTGCAACATATCCAGATATAGTTTAAAGCTAAACTGTGGTGTTTGAGGTGTAAAGACTAGAATAATGTCTTGTCGCTTATTAAATAAGAGGTTTCTTTACCAGAGGTTTCTAGCTGATCCATCGTGAGCTCATCTGGCATTCCAACATAAGACAGTGATAAATCCAAATACATCTTCAAACAATGAGAAAAATCAATAAAGCAAATTCTATTAATATGAATAGTAATGTTCAGGCTTATTTATATCATGTATTTGCAGCAGGGAACAGTACAGGAATTCAAACTTACCTGAGGTGTAAATATGTACTTATAAAGCAGGTAATGTCTCATATATGTGTTGATGAGATATTTCATAATCTCAGTCACTTGTGCTGAATTAAACAGATCAATACTGAATGGGGGTCTCTATAGCCAAGAAAACAAAGAACAACTAAATCTCAACTACAATCAACAATAAAATATCTTCAGAAAACATTTGTAAAAATTATTTGATTAATATTTTTATATTATTATATGTGTAAAAGGTGTTTAAAATACATACTCTGACAGAATGACAGAGCAGAAGCTCACTGCAGTATGTAAAACACTGGTCCATGTTGTTCAGGGGAGTTTCTGGAATGATGATACATTGGAAGGGATATTCAGGATATTTAGCTGGCATTTTAGTCAATATATGAAGCACTAGTTAGTTATAGTAGCGGAACACTTTGTAATTATTATTTTGGAATGGCCTGTAACCTCACCACTAATCAAGACCAGGGCAGGGGTTCTCATTATAATTTAATGTTTCAAATATTATGTGCATTATCTAAACACAATTCAACTTTAGCTTTTTTTTTAATGAAAGGGTTTTTTGGAATGTCTGAACTCATACGTCCACTACGTCCACTTTTGCTTTGATATTTGGATTCATCCCAGTTCAAGTAGACATTCACTTGAAGTATAGTAACAATTAGAGCTCAGCATTACATATAACTTGAATAATGTTTACAATGTTGGAAATAATCCCTCACTCAAATACCAATTAGTGATACAGTATACAGTTTTCTAAGCGGGAGAAAATAAATGAATATACAGTTTTCTTTTTCACTGATAGATGCAGTAGGAAGAAGGCAGATCCACCTCCACACAGCAACACACTGGATACAGTTAGTCATCTATATCTACGGTAACGTGCACCAATATGAGGAGATGACCATTTCCCTGTATCAAATCACCACATGCGGCTATTTTGAAATTTCACCTGTGTTAAGCTGATGCACATTCTTTATGATGGACAGAAGAACAGATGTTTGCTCTTTGCTGAACTTTTGCTGTCTGCAGAAAAGCACAATGTTTGTGTACATCTCGAGGAGAATGTCCCGCTGGGGCTCAGGAGCCTGGATGTGCAATGCCTGGCACAAAATTCTACATAAAGCAAAAGTTTATTCTTTACAAATTGCATATGTTAGATGACACTGAAAACACATTTTATAACTATATTACCTTGAAATCTCTGCTGTAGACTGTGTTTTGGTGATTTCTTCTGCATCACTGTAAGTCAGGTCTGCCCTGCGATTCATACAACAATACAACTCTTTAACTGGATCATACCAGGTGGAATAAGGGGCATTAAACAGTACTTTCTTTTGACATACCATAATAATATTCTGCTTTTGGGAATATATGACACCTACAACATAAATCACTCAATTAGGATTTGCAATTAATTACATCCACCTTCAGCTACATAAATGCACCAATCTAAAAGTATAAAATGTGTTCACATCTTACCAAAGATCCAATGTTCATGTCTTTGTTCTTTATTAAAGACTGCACTGTCAGATAGAGTTTTTCAGGACACTCAAAAACCAGACCACAACAAACGGCTTGTATTGCCACGTCTCCTAGCAACGACAGTGGTTAATGGCTCCCTGTGTGGTGTAGTGCACATGGACACATGATAAACATGCGCATAAGGGTTATTTGACAGAGCCTTTTTTATTACACTGATGCAGAGGAATTCCCTAATAAGCAAGTCAAATCTATAAAATGAAATAACTGAAATAAACTGAAAATAAATCTGAAATAAATCTTTTTACTTAAAATACGTTGAACATTTATTTTGAAATATGGCACGCTGTATGGTAATGTGGGTAAATTTTGTGTTCCGATTACTACTGAGCGAGTGATAAAAGTCCTTCTGCCCTACAGCTGTTTGATGGTGATTGGTCAGAAGCTGACTTTGACAGTAATAATGACTGTTATTACAGGTTTATATGAAAGCATTCCTTTTAATGTGTTATCTTACATTATCTTAAATGTTATGTTAGGTTAATGTAAATGAGCAGATCTGGAGGTAACAATGTCGAGAGTTTTGGTGAACCCAAGTTGTTTGTATAGACGCTGTCGTCCCCCCACTCTCACATGTTCTCTCAGGTTTTGTTGATTGTGATGTTGTTGGCCGTCTCTTATCCCAGAGATTCCTCATGTCTGTGTTACCTTCTGGCTCTCCATTTTAGTTATAGCTAGTCTCGCCAGAGTCCCTACTTGAACCCTGATCACAGTATACAGTGTCCTTACTATTAAATAACATTGAGGTTACCTAAATTTCCATGATTTCTCTCTCTCTCTCTCTCTCTCTCTCTCTCTCTCTCTCTCTCTCTCTCTCTCTCTCTATATATATATATATATATATATATATATATATATATATATATGTGTGTGTGTGTGTGTGTGTGTGTGTGTGTGTGTGTGTGTGTGTGTGTGTGTGTGTGTGTATCTGGAGGCCTCTCTGTGCAGCTGATGATGGTTCTTCATCAATAGCCTAAAGATCAAGAGGTTTAAACTTTAGAACCATGGAGATGGATTTGGACTGATATTAATATAAACTGTTACACTGGACTACGATTGCTGTAACGTTTGTGCATTTAAGTCTTCATTAGTAAACAGCTGATAACCTCAGCAATGATAAAACTATAATTAAAAGATATTCGGTGCCACCCAGAAAAGGATGGGCTTCCCTTCGGAGCCTGATTACTCTCAGGTTTTAACATAATTCACAAAAAGTATGTATCTGTGTGCGTGTGCGTTTGAATCGTCGTTGCTGTACACGGTGACTTTTATTGTGAAACGATTTGAGCGAATACGACCGTAGCCATCTTCACACTTCTGTACACTTTTCCGGTCTTTGCGGCTAGCAGAGGTTGGTCGCTAATATAATACTCGGTATTGTAGATTTTTCTGCGCGCTGTTCGGTGTGATTTCACATGAAATCATGAGAACAGCGCGAATCTGAAGAGCTCTAAAACGAGATACACAGTGTTCGTGTTTGTGAATAATATCCGTGTATACAAATGGGCTGCAGAGCGAGCTAGCCGGCTAACTCGTATAGCTAACATACAGGCGCGATATAATCGGTATAATATCGGCACTATATCGGCTATAAAATACAATCATTTATTATAATACGTTTATTATAATTGGGGACGAAATTGTAGCTGTGCGTGTGCCCAATTAACACTTATAGTATGTTACTAAAGATTATCTGTCTGTCTATATATATATATATATATATATATATATATATATATATACACACACATACATACACACACACACACATAATGTAGAGCACATACATTTATACATATATAAATAAAAACACAGGCGCACACTCTCTGATGAGAATGTTTTCATATCCATATAGTGATGATCATTTCGGAGCAGTTGTTACTCGACAGTCGATAGACAGACATTACTAACAGACATGTCTACATGTCTGTATAAAAAGAGTTTCTGGTCCCAACACCAGTGATGTGATTCATCCCTGAATTTCACACACTGTTTTTTTAAATCTTTTTTTTATTCTCTGTTTGTGTTATAGATCAGGAAAATATGTCCGGCACTGGAGGAAAGCGAGCCCCGGGAGGAGACAGTCCTCCTGGGCCACCCGAGAAGAAGATGAAGAAAGAGGAGAAAACCACAACTACTCTCATCGAGCCCATCCGCATTGGAGGCGTCTCTTCTACGGTAGGCAACGTTACTCTTGGTGGCTGTAGAGTTTCTTGTCTGTGTGACGGATCAGCTGTCAGGCTGCTGTGAGCTGAAGTGATGCTGTGTTTTGCAGGAGGAAATGGACATGAAGGTGATCCAGTTCAAGAACAAGAAGCTCTCTGAGCGTCTCGAGCAGAGGCAGGCGATCGAAGACGAGCTGAGAGAGAAAATTGAGAAGCTGGAAAAACGACAGGCGACTGATGACGCCACTCTTCTAATCGTCAACCGATATTGGGCTCAGGTACTAAATAAACTGATCTACTGTATGAACAGTTGATCTGGTTCATTTCCCACAGTGTTTAGATGTGGGAGACTTTTAAGAGCTGCACCAGAAACATGAAGTGACTTGAAGTGATGGTTGTTTATATCTTTATAGTTGTACATTATGTACACTGATTAGGAGTTGGAGTGGTTTTTTAACAGGTTCTAAATCTAAGTTTATGATGCTTTTCTCCAGCTCGATCATTGTCAGTTTTTATCCTTTAGATTTTCATGATTTTTTCTTGTTTGATTGATAGATAGATAGATAGATAGATAGATAGATAGATAGATAGAACTTTATTGTCATTGCATAGTACAGGTACATAGCAACGAAATGCAGTTTGGCATCTACCAGAAGTGCAAAATGTAGCAGTCGTGCAAAAGTGCAAATAAATATATGGCATATTTACAGCAAGTGATAGTGATAATATGTAAACATATGTAAAGTGAATAAATACAAAGGCAGTAACAGTGCAGAGATGTGTGGACATCAATTTAGAGTCCTATTAGAATATAGGAGGTTTTACTTTGCTTGTTGTTTTCTCTTTTCATTTCTTGTAATCGTTATCACAAGAGTGTGCCCAACGGTGCATACAGTTGTAAGTTGCCAGTCCAAAATAGTATTTATACACACCAGTTAGCATTTATACGGGGCTGTGTAGCCATCAACTGGTCAGAGTAGGGATGGGTGATATAACGGTAGTCTCAATTAACCCGGAGAAATTTGTCAACCGGTAGAGGTTTTGTATGATCACCTCTATAGCGGATGCGCTCACGTTGCGCATGACGTGTCCACACGTTACACACGGACTTCTACAATGTAGGAAGGAGGTGCAGCAGTGGGTCCTACAAATCCCCATGAGAATGGCGAGGAGATTTTGAGGGAAAAAAGGCGCATCATATGTGGTTTAAATTGTTCAAAGATAGAAAAATGATACAAGTGAGAAAACGGATTCAAATGAAAATAGCCAAATATAAAAACTGCAAATAACTCACTCATTTTCAACACCACATAGACATCCCAGACCTAGACATCCTGTATAAGCACTTTTAATGGTGTCTTCCATATGGTAGAAAATCCAGAAGATGGTGAGACATAACCTGTGCTATTACAACACACACATGCATAGACATGGCACCAATCCACCCAGTTAAAATGGAGGGTTTTAAAGCACCGGTTAAAACACGATCCGAGATACATGATTCGGAGCCGCAGATATTTCTGCCTAGTGGAGCTGCCGAGCTTATACTCGTCTTGCCTTTGTGAAGTTAAAAAGAGATCCTCGATGACTTCATATCTCAGGACGAGTCGCTAAACACAGTCTTACATAGTCATGAGTCGAACAATAAACTTCATAAGCAACTAAGATGCTTAGAAACATCATGTTTTCTTAGGAGACCTCACAGGGGGACAAGATCACGCAAGATCTCAAAGAGGCATTGGAGTCTTGGGGATTACAAGAAGACCGTCAACTGGTCATCATGGCTCACAACCTGAAGTAGCTACTGGCAAATATGTAGTTTCAAATTTTAGTTAATTTCATTACTTTGTTTTGATATTTAATGGCGGTGTTACCTCAGGCACGTGTTCTCAAATGCAAAGCTTTTGAAGTATTTTTTTTGCTGTATAATAAAAGTGAAATAATACAAGTGAAGAATGTTTTCGGGGAAAAAAATCACACTAACAGAAACGGCATGTTTCTTTCTTTTTTCCATGTTTTATTTATAGTTTTGCTACAATTCACTGTTTGTCTAGTCCAGCTATGGCGCACCATTCCTTCACCAGCACATAGAAGGTAAAAACGATGCTGTTTAAAACAGCAAATAAACACTGTCATTAATGTGAAGCATCTTCTCCGTTTGTACAGCTTGAAGAAAACGTTCAGGAGTTGCTGCAGCGAGTTGAACCTAAGGCTGGTCCAGTGCCTGCCCAGACCCCTGTTAGCCCTCCACCATCTGTCCCTGATCCTGAAACTGCCCCCTTACCCACCCCTGATATTCCAGCTCCTTTGCCAACTCAATTGGAAGGAGAAGATGGCCTTCCACAGCCTCCACTGCCAGCAGACGAGGAGGAACAACGGCAGCAGCAGTCTGAACAACTCCAGTTGCAGGAGCAGGATAAGGAGCAGGAGCAGACTGATACGGCGGAGAAGCCGCCCAAGGAGCCAGTTGTTGATGGAATTGCTGGTAAACACTTTATTGTCTTTATTGTGTTTATTATTATTATTAAACAGCTGGAGTGGGTGGAGAAGAGTGGCAGGAGTGATGTGTGATGGAAGGGTATCTGTAAGAATGAAAGGGAAAGTTTATAGGACTGTATTGAGACCTGCGATGTTGTATGGTTTAGAGACAGTGGCATTGAGTAAAAGACAGGAGGTGGAGCTGGAGGCGGCAGAGCTGAAGATGTTGAGGTTTTTGTTGGGAGTGATGAGGATGGATGGACAGGATTAGAAATGAGTTTATTAGAGGGACAGCGGATGTAGGATGTTTTGGAGACAAGGTGATGGAGGCGAGATTGAGATGGTTTGGACATGTGCTGAGGAGGGACATGGGGTATATCGGTAGGAGAATGCTGAGGATGGAGCCAACAGGAAGGAGGAATAGAGGAAGACCAATGAGGAGGTTTATGGATGTGGTGAGGAAAGACATGCAGGTGGTTGAGTTGAAAGAAGCAGATGTAGAGGACGGGGGTATGGAGACGGATGATCCGCTGTGGCGACCCCTAATAGGAGCAGCCGAAAGAAAACGATTAATATTAAACGGCAAACACAATAAAACCTTTTTTTTTTTTTTTTCAATGTCTATAAATGGCTTTATTAAAAACAAAAATCCCCTTTACTTTCTGTTTGTAGCCCCTCCTCCACCTCCTCTATTGAGTGAAAGTGCAAAGGCTTTCCTCTCTACTCTGGATAACAGCAGTGAAGAGGAGCTCAGCCTTCAGCTACAAGACAGGATGCAATTCAGCAAAGCTGCAGTGGCCTGCATAGTCTGTATCTTTGACGGCCTGCACAGCGCCATTGAAGATCTGTGTGCTCGTACTCAAGCTGCAGGTAACAAGTTTGATTCACTTATAACTTTATACTTGTAAAGTTTTAAAAGCATAATTTGATATAACAGTATAGATTTACATAAAACTGAGTGACGAATGATCAACATTGAATAGACAAATTTTTAAATTGGCCTATTACAGCTGCAATTCAAAATTGTTGCATATATAATCAAATTGAGTTTCATCAACTTCATAACAGCAAAGGCTTGAGGACGTGATTAATTTAATAATTACCAGGAACAGCCAAATTAAACAAATCACTGTGTAAAACCAAAGCAAAAAAAAAAAGCGGTTCACATGTCTGTATGTTTGAAACTTAGCAGGTCATTGCAATTGTAATATTTGAACAGTATGTCAGGGAGGACTTAACTTTTGTCATTTTCATCATTAGTATCTGAGGATGATAGTCACAGAGAGATCATCTCCACAAATCGCAGTCTATTCGAAGAGAACAATAAACTCCAAGATCTTGCCTCCTCGCTGCAGGGAAGACACCACAAAATGTCAATGGAGGTACTCATTATACAGCCCACTGGTGGTTTGTGTATTTGCATGTGAAATTTAAAACTATTACATGGGATTTATAGTAAAAGATTTCTCTTATATGGTTGTTTTGCAATGCCAATCTACTGGTAAAACAAAGACAAATAATATGCATTAGTGAATATATATGTGTAACTTTCATTTAACTAATCTTCTGCACTTCATGGTGGAATAACTACATAACCTAAGTCTTATGGCAACTTTTTGCTGTAGACTTGTACTTCACTTAAATGAGAGATTATATTCAGATCATGTTTTTGTTGTAATGTCTGTATCTTTAATAAATGTTTTTAGAGACTCTGCATTCCATAACTGTGGTAGAAACATTTTTCACAACATTGTTCCTCTTCTGTACATTTTCTGTTAATTTCTCTACAGTATAATGAATTGGTTGATAAAGTGACCAGCTCTGAGACTAAAGTCTCGGAGATGGAGACAGCTGTGGAGGACCTGCAGTGGGACATCGAGAAGCTTCGCAAGAGAGAGCAGAAGCTCAATAAGCACCTTGCAGAGGCCCTGGAACAGGTCAGCAGAGGAAGAGAAGTTCAAACTGACTGACTTAAATGGAAGTTATTTTGAGGCACAAGAATATATACTGAAAAATAACTTTTTTTTGCTTCTCAGCTGAATTCAGGCTACCATGCTATTGGTAGGTCTGGTGGCTTACCTGGTGGTCAGATAACTCTCAACATACAGAAGGTAATTTACAAAATTTAAAATACTTGAATTACACTCACTGAGCAGTTTATTAGGAACACTTTAATATAGTAGGTAGAGCATCAGATCGCTCTCAAATTGTTTGCAGCCTGGATTTTGGATCGTGATCCATGTTGACATGACCGCATCGTGCACTTTCATGCTGCGAATCTTCTGTTCTACCACATTCCCAAAGGCTTTCTGTTGGATTTAGATCCGGTGACCAGAAAAGCCACTGAAGAGCATTGAACTCATTGCCATATTCAGTTCCAGATACTGTTTCTACGATCTGTGTGTCTTAGCAGAAATGGAGATTCATCAAGCCAGACTTTGTTTTTCCAGTCTCTGTCTTCCACAAATGTCCAGTTGTGGTGAGATGTAGCCACTTCTTGGCTGAGAAAAGGGAAAGCTATGTTTTGATATGCTGTGCACCCTGAGGAACCTTTCTGCACATCATAATATTAGTGTTTATCTGCCTTACTGTATCCATTCTCTCAGTTCAAAACAATTTGGCCATTCTACATCAAACTCTCATCAGCAAGGTGTTTCTGTCAGCAAAATTGTTGACTCAAAGTACTTTTCTGAGAGAACCGATTTATCAAATAATCGGATAAGAAGTCCTTTTTCTTTATTAAAAACCAATACTAAATATACAAGAGAAAATAAGACGGGTCTCTTAAAATGTTAAAGTAATTTGTTTCCTTTTTTAGAAAAATTTCCATTTTTATTGCTGAAATTACATACAAGAATATCTGTGAAAACTAAACCCATTTAGTGCATTTAATTTCCATATTACATCAAAATTCTAATTCAATTATATAATTATATGCAAATATATAAATCTGTTTCAAATTAATTCAAAAAAGAAAGAAAAAAAAAGGGGGGGGGGGTCGGGGGAGTGTAAACACACCGTATGGTGTTTTCTTTGTTTTAGTATGAAATGATCCCCAACTTTGAAAACTTTCTCTTGTGTTCTTTGGCCCAAATCTTCTCTTCGCCCCTCGCCGTTTTCACTCCGTTCCTCCATTTTTCATTCTGCAGCATCTTCTGTGTTCAGCTGTCCAGATGTCTGATTTATAAACATGGTGTACGCGCAGAACGAAGCTGAAAACCCCGTTTTCCACGCAACGGTTGTGATTTATAAAAAAATTCTAATAATTTGAAGGGAGAAAGTCTGCACCTGTGAGTAAACTGATCCCTGCATACGCACAACGTGAAAACACAGAAGGCGAGAAGGGAAATAAGCGACACCGATATCGTGCACAACCTTCGAGCGGAAAAAGTGGCGTTTCTAAATGAGGGTTTAGAGGGTGGTGCCTCAGTAATAATGGTCTGTGGGGAAACAGTGCACCATGTGTAGTTAAATTGACTAATCTGATAATAATTTGCCTCTATGCTTTTTTTTTTTTGTATTCAAATTACTCAAGTTACTTGAGGAATCATTTCAGCCCTAATGTAAACATTACCTGAGGCTGCTGAACCGAATCGCCATTGGATAATTCCATAAAATACAAGTGTTCCTAATAAAATGTTTGGTGAGTGCATACTAGTTAATCATGTAACCTGTTGGAATAGCTGTTTGTTATAAAAAACATCTTCTAGGGTAATGTGTATTTAAATATGTTTTCAGTTTGAGTCACTAAATGCAGAGCTGGAGCAGAATCAGGAGCTGGCCAATAGCCGCATGGCAGAGCTGGAGAAACTGCAGCAGGAGTTACAGGAGGCAGTGAGAGAAAGTGAGAAGCTCAAGGTACTGGATTCTTGACCAAGTTGTAAATACAACATTTTGCATAGGGATGCATGATATGTTAATGTGTAAGATTTTAGATTGTATTTCTACATATATGCATAATACACATCTAAAGCACAACACTTGTGATATGTTATTAATCATTTTCACACATCTGACCCTTGCATAGTTTATTTTATTTACTATTTTTAAATTATCGAAAGGGTAATCCGTATTTTTTCATACAGCAACATTTTCTAGGCTCTGATTTCTGCTTTTCTTTCTTAAAGATCGACCTTCGGAACATTCCAGAGGAGGTGGTAAAGGAAACGCCGGAGTACAAGTGTCTTCAGTCTCAGTTCTCTCTGTTGTATAACGAGTCTCTGGGAGTGAAGACGCAGCTGGATGAGGCCCGGGCTCTGCTGCTTACTGCCAAAAATGCTCACCTACGCCAGATAGAGCACATGGAGGTGAGCATCTTGAATGCGTGAAATATACATTTCTGTATATTGTTCTCTTCCAAATATAGGTGCAATGGAGATGCACAAATGTACTGTTTCCCATGTTCATCAACGAGCAGATTCTTTGCAAAATTTTGTCGACAAGATAAATGGAATGGCAGAAGCATGAATGGTGGTTTGCTTTAAGCTGAATTGTAAAATATAGTAAATACGGACTGACACTGGTCCAGAGTTTTTAAGCTGTTATCAGACCCCATGTAATTTATATATTTTTTTGTACCAAATGTCGTCGTCGTCTTCTTCTTTCGGCTTCTCCCATTAGGGGTCGCCACAGCAGATCATCTGTCTTCATACCCCCCTGTCCCCTACATCTGCCTTTTATTCCTGGTGGCTCCATCCTCAGCATTCGTATTAATCCTTAATTGGATCCTTAAGTAAATTTGCTAATTTAGATTTTTGACCATATGTTTTCATTCTTTTTGTTTTTATAGAGTGATGAGTTGTCTCTTCAGAAGAAGTTGCGAACTGAAGTCATCCAGTTAGAGGACACACTAGCTCAAGTGCGCAAGGAATACGAGATGCTACGGATTGAGTTTGAACAGAATCTTGCAGCGAATGAGCAAGCAGGTAGTGACTTATCAAAGTTTAAATTCAGCAGCAGTGAATTTCTAATGCACACTGCTTTACTGTAATTATGGAGGAAGTGAGGAAGTCTGTGGGAGGTGCTGGATTCTCTCATCAGTTCTGATTGTTCATTATTTTGACAGTAATCTAGTAGATCTCAAGCATCAGATTCAGTAACCACTACCGCATTGCTTGCATCATTATCTCTAATTCTTTACTGGCTGTTGCTTTGTAGGGCCAATAAACAGAGAAATGCGACACCTAATCAGCAGTCTTCAGAACCATAACCACCAGCTCAAGGGAGATGTGCAGAGATACAAGAGGAAGTTACGGGAGACCCAGATGGAAATCAACAAGGTTAAGTTCATACATCCTTTGTAACGTATCAGATTTTGGCAGTTTTTAATTAATTTTTTGAAGTGGTATTTTATATAATTATGAATAAAAACCTAAACTAGAAATATTTTAAATATAATTTAACAGAAAATCTGCAACTGTAATAAATTGTCAATGAATGTAAAAAAAATTATTTATGATGGTACTGATAATCTACATCATGATTGTATAAAACTACAAAATGTGAATTAAAAAGATTGTCTTTAGAATTTAAATTTTCAAAAGAAAGTTTTACGAAAGTTCATTAAGAATTCCTTGTTAATTCCTTCCTATAACTAACGGGCCAAATCTGTTCCAGCCTATCAGTGCCCCGGTTTACACACTGAGGACTATAAAGTCAGTGAAGTCATGTTGCAGAGGAAGGACACAAGTTGCTTGCACAGATCCTTGACCTTAACCAAACTGAACACAAATTATTTGGAATGCTGAATGGGCAAAAATCCCCATGACCCTGTTTTGAAATCTACCATTCACTGAGGAGTGGCAGCTGTTTTATTAGCAAAAAGCTTATGCTTTTGCAATGAGATGTTTAAAGAGCAGATGTGGACGCGATGGACAAATGTCCACCTATGTTTGGCAGTTATACTATATCATGATAATTAACACACTTTTATTATTCAGATCAAGTGCCAGAGTGGAGACAATGGCAGTATGCTAGCTCTGGAGGAGAGTGTAAATGACGGAGGACTGGATGTGAAAAAGGAGGAGGAGGATGAGCAAGACGAGGAGGAGGAAAGGAGGAGAGAGTTGGAGAGACAACGAGCCAGAGAACGTGAGAGAGAGGCAGAGAGAGAGCGAGAAAGAGAACGGGAACGAGATCGGCAACGCAGTGAGGAGCTGAAGAGAAAAGACTCCGACACACTGAAGATGCTACGAACAGAGCTCAAGTATGCCTCAGTTTTTACCCACTTGAACAGGCCTGAATAAATCCTATTTTAGGTATATACACAATAAAATATATCATTTATTTGTATGTACTTCGGGCATGTTCAACATTTTATATGTTTAATAATGGACTAGACTCATGTTCTGATTCATTTTTTAGGTGGCAGGTTTACAAACAACTGAAGGAATTTTCATGAGAACTTGTTGCTATTTATTAGTAATATTTTCTGTGGCATATGTAGTCATAGTGGCATTGGTTAATTCTGCCATGGTCTGGCAGAATGCCTAGCATTTTTCTTGAATGAATTACCAGAGTACACATAGAAAACATTCTTCACTTTTTTTTTTGTATACATTCTATTGTCATCAACACAGAAATCAATCTGTTTATAGGTAGTTTAATAGATGTGGTTGTAAGAGTTTATTTACAAAATGTTTATTTTGCTTTGTTGCTTTTTGATTAATTAGTTTTTGTGCAGTCGCTATAGTTTTAATAACAATTTAAATATCATAATGAGAATATTGTTAACCAGTTGACTGAAATAATATCCAAGTTTATTGAAATCCAAGTTGTTTATCATCCTGTGGGCTGTTGAACGACTGATCAAAAATCGTTCTTACCTTCACCTACATCAGTGGTATCAAAGTAGTGAATTCTGCACGTGTGTGTGTGTGTGTGTGTGTGTGTGTGTGTGTGTGTGTGTGTGTGTGTGTGTGTGTGTGTGTGTGTGTGTGTGTGTGTGTGTGTGTGTGTGTGTGTGTGTGTGTGTGTGTGTGTGTGTGTGTGTGTGTCAGGAAAGCACAAGAATCGCAGAAGGAGATGAAGCTGCTGCTCGACATGTATAAGTCTGCTCCAAAAGAGCAGAGAGACAAAGTGCAGTTAATGGCAGCTGAGAGAAAATCAAAAGCAGAGGTCTGTGTGGCATTAACTTTCACCACCTTTTATCCATGTATGTAATGCAAATGTTCTTGCAGGTACAACAGAGTTTTAGTGAATTTTCTGTTGTGGTTGCAGGTGGATGAGTTGAGGCAGCGGGTACGAGAGTTGGAGGAGAGAGAGAGGAAGGAGAGTAAGAAGCTGGCTGATGAAGATGCTTTGAGGAAGCTTCGAGTGGCAGAGGAGACCATTGAACATCTGCAAAAGAAGCTTACTGCCACTAAACAGGTATGTTTGGTCCTGTTTTATTGTCTGTCAGATTGACCTTAAGGGAATTCTGCCTTATTTTAACATACAGTATAATTACTCTGATTTCAGTAGTGTTGAATGCTTTAATGATACATATGTCTCTTTCTACAGGAAGAGGAAGCCTTGCTAAGTGAGATGGACGTGACGGGTCAGGCTTTTGAGGACATGCAGGAACAGAACAGTCGCTTAATGCAGCAGCTGCGTGAGAAAGATGATGCCAACTTCAAGCTGATGAGTGAGAGAATCAAATCCAACCAGATCTATAAACTGCTTAGAGAGGAGAAAGAAGAACTGGCTGACCAGGTGCTCACTTTCAAAACCCAGGTATGCAGAAAACTCAGCACAGTCTCGCTTTTGCAAATGTTTGAAGCACATATTTCTGTATCAGCAATTTAAAAATGAAGCATATCTTTTTCACATTGTTTCCAGGTTGATGCTCAATTGCTGGTTGTGCAAAAGCTGGAGGAAAAGGAGGGCATCCTACAAAGCTCTCTGGCTACACTGGAGAAAGAGTTGGCACTACGCACACAAGCCCTAGAGCTCAATAAGCGTAAAGTAAGAAGCACATCACAGATCTCCATCATATCCTGGAACTCCATTATATTTTCTTAAAACCATTACTATTGGAATGTGCTGTGGAACTGTGCAAGTTACAGTGCAGCCTGTGTTCTAACTCATTCTCTTGGGCTCAGGCAGTAGAAGCAGCTCAGTTGGCTGAGGATTTAAAGGTGCAGCTGGATCACACTCAGGCCAAGCTGAGGGAGATCCAGGCTTCTGTGCTGGAAAACCGGAGTGCACGTGAAAGGGAAAGTGGCAACCTCAAACGTGCACAGGTATAAACATGTGCACATGAAAACACAAACTGAAATGTATAAAAAATCCCTTAAATTCATCTGGTACTGTTATTTTTTATTTTTTTTTTAGGAGGACTTGTCAAGACTCCGCCGAAAGCTCGAGAAACAGAAGAAGGTGGAGATGTATACTGATGCAGATGAGATCCTGCAAGAAGAAATTAATCAGTACAAGGTAAACAAAATACAGGATTCAATGATAAGATGGTGTTTACCAAAGTAAAATATTGATTATTCTATTCATTTTAAAAATCTTGGTTTTGACACTATTATTACTGACATGAATCATTTTTTTTTTCTCAGGCTAAGCTGCGTTGCCCCTGCTGTAATACCCGGGATAAGGAGACGGTGCTTACAAAGTGTTTCCATGTCTTCTGTTATGAGTGCTTGAAGACCCGTTATGATACTCGGCAGAGGAAATGTCCCAAGTGTAATGCTGCTTTTGGAGCCAATGACTTCCATCGCATTTACATCACTTAAGTCCAAGATGGGAAAATATAACTCTATGTACAGTAATGCTTGGGAAAGTGGACTTAAGAGCAAAGAGTACGGATGTGGCATAATATTCTGCTCAAAATGCTGCTTTTATTACATCTGTGAGTAGTCATTGCTAGTGACCAAATAGACAGCAAGCCTGCAGACTGACCGGAGTGATGATGTGACTATTACAGCCAATAGCACACCACAATTGCTTGATTGTATCTACAGTCCTTAAGCATATAGGTTGTATTTCCATTTGCTCAATAGTCTATTAAGTGTTCATTAAGTTAATTTTTTTTTTTTTACACTCATTTGCTTTCTGAATGTGACTTGGAACACAGTACATTTACATCATTACAGTGTCAATTACAATTTTAGCACAATTTTATTGTACCAGTTGTGACTTGTGTGATGTATTACACAGTTGCAGATGTTGTAACAGACAGTCAAAGTTTTTTTTTCTTGGTAGTCATGTGTTCAATCCATTTGCAGAGTACAGTAAATTCAAGATTCATTTTGATGTAATGCTGCTCTGTGGTTTCTGACTGCATGCCTTAACCATCTTAAACAAGTGCAGACTGGGCCAAGAAAGTTGCTCAGATCCTCTATTCCAGTGACACCAGCAGGTTAAAAGAAAAAAAAATGCAGGGAGGGTTCACAGACCCTTTCTGTATATTGGAGTAAAGTGGATTTTTATTTATTTTTTGGTTTTTGAATAAGACTATAACTGAAGCAGGGCCTTGGTCAGTCTGAGTGACAACAGCTGTCTGGGTACCAGTCATTTCTAAGAGGATTTGGTGTCTTTCAAATTATACATGCCTGACCAATGTGTCTTTAACCTCACCATCCCCCCCAAGGAGTCAGCAACTGAGGTGAAGTTTCCTTCTGTCCTCATTTGAAGAATAAGATGTGTTTGCATGCAGGGGCTTACAAATAACTCACTGAAGTTCTTAGATGACCTACAGAATATGAGTATGGACATATTTGTTGAGTAATTGCAGACATATAATCTGCTATTTGGCTTGTACTGAATACTAAAGCCATGAGCCTGGGAAAAGTTATAGCCTAATAACTACATTGTAAGATGAACTTTTGGGGGCACAAAGAAAGTTCAAAGCACAAATATGTATGCATCATCGTTCTGTTGTTAACACCACACAATATATTTACAGCATGACATATGAACATGTTTTTGTTTAACAGTATGATTTTTTTTTTTTTTTAAATCTTTGTAAGGTATCAGCTGTATGCATGATGGTATTTACGTGGTCTAAATGCAAATAACTTTAACATTCAGTCTTAAAATGGCTTTCATTTGAATGTTAAACAGTGATACCATCAGGCTGTACAGTCTAAAGAAAACCATTGAACTGTAAATTTCTAGTCATGGCATTTATTATCGACATTTGCAAATGACAAAAAAAAACAAAAAAAAACCAGGAACATTTATTCAACAAATGTGGTTCAACCAAAGAATGTAGACAGATGCTATACATTTGTAGTTCAATGTTACCCTGTTGAAGATCAGTGGAGAAACTTCTCCCCCTCTTTCTTTACTTTGTTACGTCTGTGTTACTAGGCAGCGTGTGTTTTTCTTAGTGATGGTAATAATCCCACTGCTGGGCTGGGAGACAGGGCTGTTTGTCAGGCTGTTCGGCCGGGATACAGCACGTGGCGTCACTGGGTGTGGTGACTTTAACGAGCCCATCGGGCTTTACATCGCGTTATGAATGGCTGGGGGGCTGTTCAGTCTTTTCTAAAACAACTGAAAGTCTTTCGTGGCGTTTTCTTTTCGAGTTTAGTCTCGTTTCTTAACTTTTTTGTTAGTTTGGGTGGAAATGTTTAAAAAACATCTTGAAATAAAACCCAGGTTATTCCCAGGTGTCACTACCTGCTCGGTTTGGTGTTAAGGAGGAATGGTAAATATGTCTACGCCTAGAGCAGAGTCAGTCCCTCTAACGTGATGTCCTAATGTGTGACAGAAAGCTGTTCTCCAGAAAAGCAGCTTCGCTGTATACAAAGCCAATCTCAGTGCAGTGAAGAGGAAATGAGTCATAGGAGCTGGAGCCAGAGCGTGGGTGTGGGCGCTTTTAAAACAAGGCCCACACTCGCCATGACTGATTCACATGCGAGCTGCTCTCCGCAAAGTCACCACATCAGCTTGCGCTTTCACACTTCTCTCTCTCTCACACACACACACACACACGAATTTCACTTCAGCCAGCTCAATGGATATCAGCACTGTTTTCCGTGCAGTCTGCTTGGCTCTCGTGGCTGGAACCCATTTAAGTGGAGCAAACGCGGAAAGAAGTAAGAATATCCTTTGGATTTTAATGAATTATTTCACTTTTTGGTTTGAGGAGAGTGTCATGTGTCAGTGTAACATAGTGTACGGTCATCACAATGGGGGGTTTGGTGGTTCGAGTAGCTGGCATGGGTTAACGGTTAGTGAAAAACAGGGTTATGTTCACCCTGGATGAACATGAGCTCGTAAAGTTGGTTCCTCTTCGTGTGCACTCGTTTCCTTTAGCAGCTGGAGTTCCCACCGGTTCCGCATTCCGATGGCCTTATTTCATTCCGTCACGCAGCATGAGCTGATGTCCCTGCGCGCGCACAAAATCCCTCTTTATTCCACAATGTAGTGCACTACTCCCTTGATTAGGAGCGTCTACTAAGTGTTCGACCTAGTGGAGGGAGGCTAAAGTGGTTTGGGATACAACCTTAGGGCTCTTCGCCTTTGTAGTGGCTCTGTGTGTAATTTGTAGAGTTTTGGAACAATTTCTTGGGTGGAGCAGAACAGCAAATGTAAGGAGCATGTCTTCAGACAATTTGCTGCCTGGGAAAATGTTTATTCTCCAGATGGACTTTGTGTGGTTTAGACTACACTTTAGCCGCCTTTTGTTTATTCATGAGTATGTTGTGACAACGACATGGGAATGCTTTATACAATTAAGTAAATTCTTCTGTCATGAAGTCATGAATGAACATAACTTGTGTCAGATAGATAGATAGATAGATAGATAGATAGATAGATAGATAGATAGATAGATAGATAGATAGATAGATAGCGCTTTATTAACCCCAAAGGGAAATTGTTACAGCAACCAATTCACAGTCATATAACAAAGCACAAGCAACAAGGTGTAGAAGATTATTACAAACAAAACCATGTGATACACTTTTTACAGTAGTGCAGTCAGTTGAAAATCTTAGAACTGCACATTAAGGTCCATAAGCAAGATAGAAAAGGTTGCAAAAGAATAATGTAGACTATATTACATAATAAGGCAATTATATTTTATGGAACATTTAATGAAACAAAACACACATGCCTATGTTTGTGTAAACACACTATATGCTCTTGCAACACGTGCATAGTGCACAACATACTATTGCAGACCACTTGTCTTACAATCACATCAAAATACTGTACAAGTTATTATAAATAAAGAACTGACAAGAATTCCATCAAATCGTTACCAATAAGAACATCTGTAGAACTGCACACATGTAAATGCACCATCATGTAAGCCTAGGCAAAGTTTCATTTAGCTCATCCTTTCAGTCTTGTTTTAACTCATCTCTTTCCTGGGTTATTTTAACAATCTTCAGTATAATGAATAGGTATCTTTATGCAGGATGAGCATAAAAACTCTTGATTTCAAAGTCTGAAACTTCTGAAAAGTCTGAAACTAATGTTTTGCAGAACTGTCACCTATGACAATGAAATGAAAGACATTTCATTTGATTATGGTGAATTCTGTGGTACACATCTAACCACAGACTTTCAGTTTAGTTGAAGGTTTGCATCAAAAGCTGTGTAAGAGGTAAAATTCAGCTGTGCTAGTGATGGTGTTCAGATTCTCATGAAGTCACTTGTCTCAGTGTCTCTAACGTCCTTATGTAAGCACTCAGAAGCCGCATCATAGTCTGGTCAAACACACATGCAGACAATTTTTTGCTGCTTGCGCACACAAAGACTGAGTAATAGCGTTTCCCCACAAATGCTCCACCACATCACTTGAACGGAATTTCCCAGCTCATTTCATATGAATTAGAAACAAAACACAGGTCTTGGGATTTCTTTGATTTTAGTCTGAATTTTATGAAACCGTTTCGTCACAATTATTTAATTGCACCCAAAAATGTAAACCTGTTTTTAACATTTTACTATTTTTTCCCCCTTATACAGCTTCTTTCTGTGCAACATCGGAGTTCTATAACAGCGATCTTGGTGATTGTGTGCCATGTTCTACATGCATACAGTTCCCCAAAACCCCATCATGTCACACATGTAAGTTATATAGTTAATAATGCATTCAAATATTGGTAACAACTGAATTCTAAAGCAGTGTTAAACGTCAATCAAGGATGTGTTTCTGCCTTAAAATCTAAAAATCTAGAGTACATATTGTATAGTAATAGAGTATTCTATGCATTAATATAAAATGCAGAATAGAGTATTCTTGTAAGTTTTTCTGAGCAAAGAACCGTATCTTCTTCAGTAATACTCTTCTTTGGTTAACAGGCCCACCTGTCAAGTCTCCTGATTCCTGGAGGGTTGCAGCCATTACCAGTTTCTCAGTGCTGGCAGCTGTGGTTGTTTTTGGAGCTTTGCTCATAGGAGTGTTAGTTCATCAATGCAAATCTAAAAGGACATTAAGTGGTAAGAGCCAAACAGATCAATATGACAAGAAAATTTCTGTCATTTTTAACACGAGGGATTTAATTGAATCAAGATACAACATAATGCAAAAGAAATGAAAGATTCATGAAAGTGTTGATTAATTCCTGAATTTGATATGTGCACTTTTCTATGGCAAGACTATGCAACTAATAAAAACCTGCACGCTTTATTTAGAGCCCATTGAGGAAACTACAGGTCCACTTTATCCTGTGTAGGCAGAGCATTAAGCGGGTACTCCTGTTTTTTTAATGATATAACATTTACTTTTCATACCCTGAAGCTGACTCTAATATATTCTTTGACTTTTTTTTTTTAAGCACAACTGAATGGAATAGAAGAAATCAAGGTATCAAGAAAGCTGTTGATTCAGTCGACGACCTGTTTGCTAATATGTTGACTTCAGAGTGTACTATGAGTAGCATTCAAGAGGCTTCTAATTTATTATATTGGTAGGTCATATATAGAGGTGATTAACACACTCCAGAACATGTAGACAACAGTCACTGTGATCTCAGAAACCTCAAAGACATTGTCCTTTACTGTGTGAGCTAAAGGTGACTAAAGGTGCTTTTTTGAGTAATCTCCTACACATCAGCAACGCTCATATGCTTTTCAACAGACACGGTGGAAATAGTTTTTTAACCTCTATTTTTGAAAGGCATTATATATATATTTTTTTATTGGTAACTCCCTTGTTTAGTTTTTCTTCTAGTCATTTCTTTGAGAATTCTTGACCCCCCCCTGTGCACAGCAAAAACTGCCTTAACTTTTCAGAACTGTAGCGTAGAAATGGCTATGAGCCACAAATACCTTTTGTACTTTTTACCTCCATATTAGACTTATTCTGGCCTATTGAATGTATTCTGTAATCAGTAGTTTGTAGATAAATTGTGTATATATTCATGTCCTTTGCACTGTTAGGATGTAGTTGTAAGACTGTCTGTAGTAAACTTTCTATGGGTTACACATGTAGGAGAAATGGCACCTGTAGAGATGCATGTCGAAATACAGGATGGTGACAAATTCTAGGAAAAAAATGTTGACGCATGACAATGCCCCATGCACAGGACACGAGGACTCACTAAGTTGAGGGGTATAAAATGTAAATCGTATGCTATGGGTTTTGCAGTCACTCAACCGTAGTAAACACCTATGGGATTTGTCAGAACCGCTCATCCCTCCAGTAACAGTTCCAGAAACTTGTAGAATCAATGTGCCTTACTGCAATGCTTTTAGTTTTTACCTTAATTTGTGACCTGCTTGTATTTGGTTCTAAAAAGCTGCTGCAGGTTCAAATATCCTGTGACTGACTAGGATACACTCAGTAAAAATAAATCCACACATCATATAAACATTGTCCATTTGTTATTACTAATACTGCCATTACACTATATTATAATAGCTTACATATGGCTGATATTTCTTTAAGCCGTGGCCATCATTATCAACTTATTATTTACCATGCTTCAGACACACTGCTGAAGTACTAAGAAAGCTAAAGCTATCGGTCCTACATTATAGAGCTCAGCGAGGAGGAACAAGCTGGTAAATCCAAGACTCGTCACTATTTTGGTATTGGATCACCTTGATATTTAGGTCAGAGTTTGTGCCTTTAGAGATGGTTTACCTGATATTGGACTGGAAAAATAAGTCTTAGGCATGTAAACAATAAACAACTGAGTTGCACAATTAGGCAACTGTTGCATATTCCATGAATGTTAATTTAATATGTAATGTAAATAAAGAATTTTAAATACAATCTATCAAATGCTCCAAATATAATCTCCACTCATTTTGTATTATTAATCAAATGAACACTGTTCCTGGCTTGTACAATGGGTTTAAAGAGAAGGCAATGCAGAGAAAAAATCACTAACATTTAAATTGTGTTTATTGAGTTCCAGGAAGTGAGGGCAAGAACATCTACAAATAAACAGTATCTGCTTAGTCCTCTACTTGAGAAAGAGAAACACTGATTGTAAGAACAAAAATAAATATTCTATATTTAAGATATATGTAACTGATTACAGTGAATCGCAAAGATTCAGAAGTCAGTGGAGTTTCATATTCAATGCCACCACGAAGGTCTACAACTCCTATTCTTAAATAATCAGTAAGTACTGAAATATAGGCATAAGTGGAAACTACTAATACATTTTTATTCTAAGTAGGGCAATGATATGAAATGGCACATAGAAATACAAACGGGAATCATATCCTTGACAAACAAAAATATACCTTCCCCACGATGCTTTGTGCATCAGATGAAATCATATGGTTTAATCATTTTTATTTGTATTTTTTTTTTTTTGTGATTAGGGTGTGAAACCTGAGTAATTTCAAAACTACTAAAAAGTTTCCCCGTCTAGGAGCTGCTGCTCATTATAGAGCCCGACCGATCATGGATGTCTGGGTCCCTTTCATCACCACCTTTTTATTGTTACACATCATCAACTGTCTAACCATAGTTGTTTGCTCAGCAATTATTTTCAGAAGAACTGACATACAGCAGGTTAAATTAAAATGATATTCAAAAGAATACATTAAATCACACATTGAGAAACTAAATCTCAACTTTGCCACTTGGCAACTTAGATAAATCACTTTGAAATGCTTTCAGAGTAAAAACATTTTAACCACAAGTGGAAATACCTAGATAAGTTACTGTTAAAACTAAAACCCTGCATTCAATTTACCACAATAAAATGGTGATAACCGTTGTTCAGATATTAACATGGGGTATAAATACATTTTTAAATAAATAAATATCATTGATATTTTCTATTTGGCAGGCCGAAGGGAGCTGCTAATATTCTATGGTTGCTGTTTAACAGCATTAACAGTGTCATCCGTGATGAAAGTACTGATGATGCTTGTACTCAATTGAGACAGGAATATAGAACAAATGCTATAATGATACAACCGAATACAGCATCCTGAAAACATGGAAAAACATGCATAATGGGACTTCTTTCTTATTCGCTAAAATATCAACCTAGGTCAACAAAACGGAAGAGATACATTATGAAAATGCAGCCAAATAATCGGTCGGACTCTACTCCTAGGGTCAGTGATGGGGTAAAGTCTAAGAAAATAGTTATGTTTACCCCAGTCTTCAGTTTGAGACCTATGATAGTACCATATAATTCTTTAGTTTGTGTGCACTCTGTGAGGAAAACAAAAAACAATGAAACATTCAAATCTAAAATGGTTTCTGACAGGCACCATCACTTATTCTAAAGTTTCTACAGTATCACTGTCCCTACCAGAGGTAGTATCACGTCAATGCCAGTCTTAAGTGTCCTTTAAAGAAAAGTATTTGAAAATACAACAGTACAGGAGGCAACTACTGCCAAGAACAGCATCTGGCTTGGACACCATCTTGACAAATACAGCAGAAAAACCTGATGTGTTACGATTATTGGCATTGGGCCTTGGGTGGGGGAAGAGTTCCATAACAGAAATGTTATTCTGTCGTCTTCCTTTGGAACGCCGAGATGAGTGTTGGTCCTGCAGACGCTGCCTCAGAGGAAAGGCTCCACACCCAGTCCCATGAAGGCATTTGGATCCATGTTGAAGGAGGACTCGAAGGTCTGCTGGGCATTCTGGTGCAACTTCTGGTGATGTCGCAGGTTGGACTTACTGGAGAAGCGTTTATCACAGAGAACGCAGGAGAAAGGCTTCTCTTTAGTGTGAATGCGTCTGTGGCAGATGAGCTGGGTAGACACGCGAAACGCCTTGCCACATTCCAGGCACTGGTAGCGCTTGGGCTCTGTGTGAATTCGCCGGTGGTTCTTCAGTGCCATCAGGTTGGTGAACTCCTTTTGGCACACTGAGCAGAAAAAGGAGCCTGTTTTGTGGCTGTTCTTGTGGTTGAGCAGGGATCCTGCATGTCGATACGAACGCCCGCAGTGCTCGCACACGTGGCTCTTCTCCTCTTTATCAAACGCCTCACCACCCTCCTGCTGATCTTCCTGGTCAGAGAAGTCATCTGGCATTTGGGCAAACTCTGGATCCATTTTGGAGAGATTTTGGAGCCCCAGTTGTTGGTTAAGTCCAGAGTCCCAGGCCAAGCTCTGTGACATCTGAACGTCTTGCTGATGGTGGGACTGGTCTTGCATGCTATGGTGAACCTCCTGGTGCTGCTCAAAACTGGCCATGTTGGGGAAGTTCTGCTGGCAAACATTGCAGTAATATGGAAGTCCCTTACTGTGAACCTCCATGTGGCTTTGCAGGTGTGCAAACTCGCAAAAGGTCTTTCCACAATCAGGGCAGCAGTGACGAGCCATCTGGGAGTGACTCTGGAGTTCCAGATGGTCAGTGAAGGTTTTTAGACAGAGACTACAGTGGAGCAGGTCAGCAGAATGAGTCTTTTTATGGTTGAGAAGCGATCCAGCGTGTCTGTATGAGCGTCCACACTGATCACAACTACGAATCAAAAGAGAATGAGTGGTTACAAGCACTGAAATCAACATTTACCATGTAATTCACTATGTTCTTTCAAAGTAAAAAAAAATGCTATACAACATTACAAAAATGATAATGGATAAATTTGACACTGAAACAACAATAAAGAACATAGTCATTGATTATGTTGCATTATTGGTACCCTGCTGATCATTGCCTGTGTTTAGAAACTCAATACTTGGGATTAACATAGTCAAACACATAATTAGACACATAAAGCCTCCTTTATAACAGCACCCTCTAGTGGGGAATCTTAGTTACATAGCTAAGAAGAGTTTTTCAAAATAAAAATAAATAAATAAATAAATAAATAAGAAGAAATCTTCCGAAAATCACTAAATATGCTTGTTGATTAAAGAAAAAAAAATACTTGAACTAACAAATTATTGATTCACTCACGTGTAACACTTGTCACCTCCGTCCTGACTAAGTGGCGAACTGGAAGAGCCATTTCTGGAACACCGGTGTCTCTTAAGTCCAGATTTTCCCTGAAACCTCTTCCCACATATATGACAGCTATAATGGGTAACTCCTCTGGCATGGATCTTTTGGTGGTTGTAGAGGATGCTGGAGAGACGGAAAGCTTTGCCACAGGTTGTGCAGACATATTTTTTTTTCTGTGTGTGGATGCGAGTGTGATTACGTAATGCCATGGGATTGGAAAAAGGCTTGGCACAGAAGGAGCAGGTGAAATGGCCAGTTTTGTGCGTGTTCTTATGGTTCAACAGACTGCCTGCATGACGGTAACTTCGACCACAGATGTTGCACTTAAAAGGTCTTTCCTCTTTTACCACAGATGCATCTCTTGTGCGAACGTGGTCAGTGCCCACAGAAGTAAACTCCGAGCCTGGTTCTTTGCTACAGGTGTGGCCTGCACGTTGCTCAGCAGTGGGAAATACCAGGGAGCAATTCTTGCATGTTAAATCCTTTGCCCGTCTCCGACCCCTACCCTTTCCTTTCAATGCTGCATTCTTCCGATTGTGTTTACAAGTATGGTTCAGTAACTGTTTCTTTCCACGGAATGCCTTCCCACAGTCCTGGCAACAGTGCTTTTTGACCGAGAAATGAATGCGTAAATGGTTCTTCATTGCCAACTGGTTGCTGTAGGTATTGTTGCAGACGGCACAATAATATTCTCCCGTTTTGTGCGAGTTTTTGTGGTTGACCAGACTCCCAGCGTGTCGATAACTACGCCCACACTGGTCACAGACAAAAGGCCGTGGGTCACTAGGATCCCCTGAGTGGCTGTCTTTTTCTGGGCTGGACTCCTCACTAGTAGAAATGTCTTTCTGCTTGTGGCGTCTGCCGCGCCGTTTTCTGTTGTCATTGACCGTCTGCATCCCACTCACAGAAACACTCCCACTCATCTCCATGAGGGCCTGTATCTGTTTGTTAAGTTCCTCAATCTTGGCCTTGTTTTCACGATGAACTCTCTGATGGTTCAACAGTTGTTTGTGGATTTTGAAAGCCTTTCCACATTCTGTGCAAGTATGCCTAGTAGATGGGGGAGAAAAAAAACCCATTGAGGATTGAATTGCGAAATCTATTTATATAATAATTAAACGGTAACATTCATGCAATTATGCAATGCACTATAGCAAAATACATATTTGGAACTAATTTTTACTTACTTCTTAACATCAAAATGTGTCCTCTGGTGGTTCTTAAGGGCCAACAGGTTGTAAAAACGCTTCTGACAAACAAAGCAACGGAACACTCCGGTTTTGTGTGACTTCTTGTGATTTAGAAGTGAGCCTGCATGTCTGTAAGAACGTCCACACTGGTCACATTTGTACAGTCTCTCTCCGGTGCCTGGACTCTCCTTAAAATATTCAGGCTCTTGTCCAAAAGAATTGACATCTGCTTTTTCATCATACTCGTCAAGATTCTCATCACACTGTCCAGGGCAATTATGGCCCTCGAGTTGACTGGAACAAACTATACCACATGTCCCACAAATAATACTTTCCCTTTCTTCTTTTGGTTGGTGCCCATTCTGGTTCTCCGTTACATATTGTTCAGGATGTTCATCCACTGTATTGCTATGTAAAAGCTGATGGGCAAGTAGGTCCTGCTTTTTTGTGAAACTTTCTCCACAAGTGCTACAGATAATTAGATCACAGTCACTTTGCTGGACCTGACCTGGTTCATCATCTTTCTCAGCTTCAAGGGAGGACATAGAGGAGGGACCTGATGTTGATGGGGTTCCATGGATTTGAGTGTGACCACGGAGATGGGTCCTGAGCGCCCGCATGCTGGTGTAGTGGTTTCCACACACTGAACACTGATACATCTCTCCATCATCCTCCTCATCCTCTTCATCGCTATCATTGCAGTGAGGTTTATCTTCATCGTCACTCATCATCTGATCATGCATAGTGTCATGAAAGTATGCAAGGTCACTGCCATTGTGGCCCTCAAATTCCATTTGATCCCCTGAATCTCCAACAGCATGTTTATAATCGCCAGTCTTAAAGTCCATTTCGCAATCTGGACTGATACTGTTTGACTGATACTGCTGATTCAAGAGAGGGCACACGTGTGATTTGATCCCTGCGATATCAGTAAACGTCTTTCCACAGTCTGCACACATGTGCCTCTCCATGAGGGTTTCATCCTGAGGTAGGTCCACTTGTCTTTCTTCAGAGAACGAATCGTCAAACTGTTCTTGGAATTCTGAGCCATCAAGATCATTCATATTCTCCTCATCCGAGTCTCCCAAATCCTGAGGAAGTCCCAGAATTCCGCTTACATCCCCTTCATTAGGAAAGCCTCCATGAAGAGTTTCATGCGTCAGGGGCTCGGAGGAAAGCCAGTCGCCCTCAGCAGTGGGCATCACCATTGAAGGTCTCCCCTTGTGAATGCGAAGGTGGCTGCGCAGGGCAGCCAGATGTGGGTAGTTCTTACGGCAAATGGAGCACTGGAAAATACCTGTCTGATGGGAGCGCTTGTGGTTGATGAGACTACCCGCATGTCGGTAGCTCTTTCCACAAACGTGACATTTAAAACGACGATCTGAGCTACCAGACTGCTCCTGTTTATCATCAAGAGCTTGCTCCGAAGCTTCAGGGTTGAGATTTTCTGAAGGCAGGGCCAGATGCTTTCCCTGAGTATCTAACAGAGTTGGTTCATCACCAATGGGGTGAGGTACATATATATGACCATTTTCCATTGGTCCCTGGGTTTGGTCATAATCAACAGCTTTATCGAGTAACGGAGGCAATGGTGGAGTGTCACTGGAGGATGGGTATGGATTCGACTCAGGTGACTGATTAATACTATATGAAAAAGGATGGTCCTCTGGTGTGCTAGCAGGAAACTCAAAGGACACTGAAGAAGAATTATGCAACATGACGTGATTTTGAAACTCATCATCATTTGAAAACGCTGACTGACAAAGGTGACAGAAAAGGATATTCGCGGCCCCATTCTGAAACTCTTTTGATGCTTCTTCTGATGTAGAGTCCGTGTAAGCCTCTGGAGTTAATGGGCTAACCGTGCTGGGATGACCTCTGGTTTTACTGTGGATTCGCTGGTGACTGGTAAGGGCAGCGAGGTTATTAAACTGTTTGAAACAGACCGAACACTCAAATATACCCATTTGATGGGTTTTCTTGTGATTTATCAGGCTTCCATGATGCCTGTACGTCTTCTCGCACATGTCACATTTAAATGGACGGTCCCCATCATCACCAGTGGTGTCATGATCAGCATTAGAGCTTGGAATCAGCTCTGACATCAAACCATTGCTAAATCCATTATCCGGGGCTACATTCAACTCAAAATCTGATGACAGCTCTGGGATCATATCGAAATCCTGCTCGTCTACATGCTGTAGCGGCGCATCATCACAAATTCCCCCAGCCTGATTAAGTTTCAGCTCGCTGTTCTTGGTTCTTCCCTGAAACGCTCTATTGCGATGCACCTTTTGGTGAGTTGCCAGTTGGGTTGCAAGGCGAAAGTTTTTACCACAGTCCATGCAACTGTACTTCTTTTGTGATGTGTGGATACGCAAATGACTTTTTAGAGCCAAAGCGTTAGACAACTTTCGTGCACATATGTGACACTGGAAGGAGCCAATGTCATGAGTTTTCTTATGATTAGCCAAACTTCCAGCGTGCCTGTATCCCCGTCCACATTCGTCGCATTTAAATTTCCGATCATCCTCGGATTGATGACAGGATTCTGTGTGCTCCAAAAGACTGGGCATGTTGGAACATGCTATACCACAGTGCTTACATAAAAAGCCTTTGGTCTTGCCTGGCCGTTGCATAGCCACAATGGTATAATAGAGTGATGTAAAATACTAACAAGAGCCAGTTTGAGTATGTGAAATGGGGGCACCTTTTTAAAAGGTGAGGTCCTTGTCCTCACTTTCATCAAAATGATGGTGTACGTAAAGTCCATATGCAAAGGCAATGTTTATGAAAGGGGAAATGAATGCATTCTTTTCCATGCCATTGGAAATATAGGAAGTGGTCTCAGAAGGGTGCACACAGTGGATGGATGCTAGGGAGAGAGAGACAAGAGTTAAAAAGGTTACAAATTTGCACAGCACTACTCAAATGTATTCAGATAACATTTCATGCATTATTTTTAAAGCATGGTTTACTGATCTTAGCAAGAGCTTGAAGACAATTTTTACTTGCAGCCATTCTAGTTATACTTAACTCCTAAAAGTTAAGTTTGGAAATTAAGACTTCTATAAAAGAAAATTAAAAATTAAAAATAAATAAATAACTTGCAACTCAACACTTGCAACTTAACAAGCAGGGACTGAGCCAGAAATGTTGTTTGCTATTTAGAAATAGACGTATTGTTCACAGATCATATTTACTTTGGGCATCTGAGACAGACAGTAATATTTAAAATGAGCAATGCTGAACAGATCTATGATTTTGTGTACAGGTAAATATACCCAAAACCACTTCTAATGGCTGGGGATGCTCCTAAAAGCAGGTATTTTATCTGGTATAAGTGCAAATAAAAAATAAAGAGATTGAAACCAGTGAATTCTCTTATTTGTTTGATTTTCATTAAAAGCAGTCAGTGTCAATTGACATTTCATACTTTTTTTTTTTTAAATCTAGTTAATTCTTGGGCCAAATGATTAAAACTTTACACACATACTAATGACTTGGCAAAAAGAGTGAAACAGCAGGTGCATTAAAAAAAACTCTTTTCTGTGTTTAATGGGGAATTTGTGCCAATCAAAAACACAGCATTGCACTAAAAATTAAATGTTTCATCTTAAATCAATCTTAAAAGCTGGTCAATTCGACCTAAAATAAAGACAAGGATTAAAACTATATGCTTAACATGTATGAATTCCAGACTAGACCCTGACACGCTGATTTTGTGCAATACTTATTTATGTTTTAGAACTCAGAAATGCTAAGTTGTAGAGACTGAGCCAGCTGGCGAACACAATGGACTTCTATTTACACAGTAAACAATTCCCTTGCATGGTAGCTAGCAAGACAAACATAACCTTGTCAGAAAGCTGGCAATAGTCAGAATATTCGTTGACGCAATATAATTGAAATATGTGCGACTTTGGCGATGTTCATGCAACATAATTAAATGTATAAAGTGAGCATCTGATCAATACGAGCTAATAGACTGGTCAAGCATCGACACGCATTAGCTAAGCTAATTCAACTGGATAGCTCGCTAGCCTGTTAGCATTTCTAAATAAGAGCGCTTGCACGTTAAGTTAACCCCGAGCAGAAATCGATGGCTGGACACCGATTTAGAGTACATACTTCGAAAACCGCAGGTGATTTCAAATGATTTGTTATTCGCAGGTGCGTTATATCCACTTGCTTTTTGACTCAGGGCGGCTGTACACGTCCCCGTCCGCACCAATTGTCTTTTCCCACTTCCGGCTGCTGGTGCTGAGAAACAGGAAATGTGCAACAATGAAACACGGTCCGGTGGCGACACAATTTTTTTTTAATGATTTGCCCAAATTTCGTGTCTAAACCATTTCCTTTACGATAAAAACGACACTTTTTTGTGCCCCAAACCAACGCTAATGCGGTGACCTCATTTTAGATTTGTGTTCTTCCGCAGACCGGGTCTTCTTATATTCCTCCTCCCACAACTCAGTCCCCGCTTTCAGCTCAGACAGCTTACTAATGATCTCCGACCGTGATGTTCTTACCATGACGCCAGGGCTAGCAGGTGTTTGCAGGCGACAGAGGAGCGGTCTTCGGTTTCCACTGGCTGCTCGATCACACTTTTCACAGCCCCGTGGATTTGCGGAAATGCCGAAGCCTCTCGCCGACTCGATCTCGCGGTCCTAAAGCCTCTCGGGTAACAATAGCACCGCTGACAGCAGTTCACTTCCAATACAGATCTCGTTCTCGGAATCGGCTCTTAAGCCTTAAAATCGCACTGACCGGTAAGACTTTATTCATCATACCGCACAGACGGTTACGGAACCTTTTACTCCTGACACACACAGTGACACATCGTTCAAAGTAAACCTCGCGTTCAGCGGTCCTAAAGCCAGCCATTTTGTGTCACACGGGCTGATATGTAGGCTTAAGTACTAATTTATTGAATGGTTTAAATAATCATCTCGGTGCATAACTAACACCGATCTGCCCAGGCACCCGGAAGACATTTTCGCCAGGTGTTTCACTGTAGATGCTGGACAACTTCTCTCAGCGAGTGTTTTGTCTAGCGAACTAATTGTCCCTGAGGTCCTAATGCCGGCCATTTTGTGTCGCCTGCTGTACTCTCTCTATTCTCTTTTCACTTTAGTACTAACCATTAAACTAACATGTGCAAAGAGTGGGATCATCCATGCTCTGGTATGCACCTGATATATATATATATATTTTTTTTTTTACTTACAGAATGATGGCCTCCCCTCAGCCAGGAAGCCCACCTACAGTTGAGCAGCATACACCAACTCCTGAGACTGAGCCCAGTGAAGAGTGGGAGAATGTAGATGAAAAAGCAACTAAAAGAAGAAACCAAGGGAAACTGTCCAAATCTCAGAACACATTCAAATGCTCAGCCTGCCAGGAAGCATTCTCCAGCCCCTCTGCTATGAGGAGCCACAAGCTCTCAGCTCATGGTCAGGACAAGCAGCAGCCGTACACCTGTGGGCAATGCAATAAGACTTTTTCCAGCCGTGCTCAACTCTCTAAACATCAGCGCTCACATTCGGCCGAGCGTCCGTTCCAGTGCCCTCAGTGCCATAAAGCATACAAGACCCAAACTGAGTTGCGCAATCACAGCCGCTCCCACACTGGAGAAAAACCCTTTGTCTGTACTGAATGTGGCAAGGCATTTATGCAGGCCATCTGCCTGCGCATTCACATGACGCAACACAGTGGCGAGAGGGCTCATTCTTGTCCACAGTGCTCTAAGAGCTATCCTACGCTGTCCAAGCTGAAAGTTCACCAGCGCTCCCACACCGGAGAAAAGCCTTATTTCTGTGCAGAATGTGGCAAGAGTTTTGCCGACCCCTCTGTGTACCGCAAGCACCGGCGCAATCACCAAGGTCACCGGCCATATTCCTGCCAACAGTGTGCCAAGACATATACAGAGCTCAAGGATCTAAAGAACCATGAGCGCTCTCATACTGGTGAAAAGCCATACCTTTGCTCAGACTGTGGCAAAGCCTTCTCACGTTCTTCCTCCTTAGCCTGTCACCTGCGTATTCATTCCCAGAGCAAACCATACCAGTGTGAACAATGCGGCAAAGGCTTTACTCAGCTTTCCTCCTACCAGTCCCACCTTCGCACGCACTCTGGTGAGAAACCCTTCCTTTGTCCACAGTGTGGCAAGATGTTCTCAGACCCTTCCAGCTTCCGGCGGCACCAGAGGGCACATCAAGGATTTAAGCCTTACCCTTGTGATAAGTGTACCAAGAGATTTCGACAGCCAGCTGATCTAGCTGTGCATCAACGTGTACATTCGGGTCAAAGGCCATACAAATGCCAAAATTGCGACAAGGCTTTCGTTGCTTCTTGGGATCTGCGTCGGCACATGCTGGTGCACACTGGCCTTCGACCTTTTTTCTGCACTGATTGTGGCAAAACCTTTGCAGAGCGCTCCAGCCTCAACAAACATAGAAGGGTACATTCTGGAGAGCGGCCATTCAAGTGCCAGATGTGTTTCAAGTCATTTGTCATGTCATCCAGTCTGCGCAAACATGAAAGGACCCACTTACCTGAGAGACCAGTGCAACAAGAACAGGCCCATGAATCTGAGCAAGTTTATTCCCAAAACACCAGAACACAATACTCATGTGTTCACAGTGACACGGCTATTTTTGGTACATTGGAGGAAGTTCAGGCCCACACCAGCCTCCATGCAGTCTCCCCTCCTTCAGATTCCACAAATGTTCGGATTGGTCCATTTATTTGTGAGACATGCAAGACTGAGTTCCCTCAGTTATCTGAACTCCAGGCACATGAGAAGGTACATCCTAAGCCACGGCCACATGTATGTGACAGCTGTGGCAAAGGTTTCCTGAACAAAGCTGGATTGCGCAAGCATCAGCGCATCCACTCCAACAGCCGCCCACACTGCTGCGCAGTCTGTGGTAAGTCTTTCCTCTTTGCTGCATACCTCCGCAAACATCTGCGTACACATCGTGACAATCAGTCATCACCTCCACAGCCACAGACAGATGTAACTCAATCACAGCAGCTGCCATCTCCATCGAATGCAGCCTCTCCGGTAAAATCGGAGCCCCCTACGATATCTCTATCCGTGCCTGTCATTGTACCAGCGACAGCATTCCAGACAGTGTCAGGCCATGTGTACATCAATAAAGAAGAGGGCAACTGAAATACCACTGCGTTCAACAATATTTTCTTCAGTCTGTGGGTGTTTCATTAAGGCAGCACACAGTGGTTGCTTCCCACATGGTACGCATGTGACACTCCTTACAAAGCACCAATGCGTGCAAAGTCTCTGCTTGGCATGATGTACAAAACAGGGCGGGAGTGTTGCCGCCTCAGGGATGGTGACTATTATGGTAGGAGGAGAATCTGGTAATATAAATTGCCCTTAGGTCTGAATAAGTAAATGCATATTTCTCTGCAACATACTGGTTTCCATCCAGGCTGTATATCCATTTCATGCCCAATGCAACCCTAATCAGGATAAAGCAGTTTCTGAAATTGACCGAATGAGCTTACAGAGTGGATCCTTTGAGTAGTATGCAGTTGTTTCAAATACAGATACAGACAATCTTGTTAAATCCCGCTGTCCCTTCTATTCTTAACCTGTTCTTTAAGGGTTACTTGGCTTGTTAAGGGTTCTTGGCTTTATATAAAGGTTCTGCTAGGAACATGTAAAAGATAAATTCTTTGTTGTAAGGTTCAACATAAAACATTTTAAATGTTCATTTAAGACGATTTAAGGTGTGTGTATTTACCTTTTTTACCGAGTGTATGAATTACATACTTTTGTATGGACACTACATGCTGTTTATACATTATTATTATTTAGTCATTTTATTTCAATGTATTCATTATTTAAATGAATGATTTGATTATGTGATTACATATAACTGTGATTGTGTTATTGACCATTGCTGCTATATCAAAGTTCATATCAATCTTTGATATACCTTTATGCCCTGGAGTTTCATTTTGTTTTATAGGTTATTCAAAGGGTCAGTATTTTACATTCAAGTTCAACTTTACACAAATGCATGAATTTATTAGACTATAACCACTACTAGCTGTACATATCTACCCTCTGAACAAAAAGTATTTTATTCTGACTTTTCTGTATTCAATAAAGTTATCTCAACAGATACTGGTTATTTGTTTTATGAAATTACTTTGACAAGTTGCAAAAGTTACTGCTTTAAAAAAAAAACATTACTGTTCTTATTTGTACAACCTCATAGCAAGTGTGACCTAATTTAAATGAGGTAAACAATGCGAGTAACAAAAATGTTGATGACGTTAGCAGTTCAACACATTATACATTGAGCAGCTGAATATAGTGTCAGTCAGCATCACTGATACAAAAGATTGTCACCTTGTTCTTGCCAGATATTTTCTCTCGGTAAGTTTTATTTTATATTTTCAAATTATAAACCATCTGATATACTGAATTATATAAGAAATGTGATACAAACCACCTATAAAACAACCATTAACTTGCACTTTTTTGTTTTTCTTTTATTAGCAAGGAGATCTTGAAGAGCAATGGCAGCAATTGTTACTGGCCTGATTCCAATTCTCCGCACTGCGGTGGATGCCACCACCACCTACAAAGGGCGCACCGTGTGGTTCGGTTTCCTCTGTATTCGGCTTGTGACACTTTTTGTGGCTGAAATGCCTTGGTTCAAACTTAACTCAGACTTCAGCTGCAATGTCACCAAGGACGGTGTGTGCACTAGATCCTGCTTCAACCAGCATTTTGACAAACCAGTGGTAATGGCTTGGAACTATATTTTCATCCTACTCATTTTGTCTGTCCTACTCATGGAGCTCTTCACTTCCCAACTAGATTCAGTTTTTGAGAAGAGCCCCATAGTGAAACCAACAGTAGATCCGATAGATGAGTTAAAAATTTCAAGTGATCCTGTCACTAACACAACTGAGATAATGTTTATAGACATGCATAAAAGCAGGAACATTGTTCTTTTCTACCTGTTCAGCATTATGCTGCGGATTTTAGTGGAGTTTTGGTTTGTGTATATTCTGCTTTATTGGAATTTGCCTAAACTACAACAAGGTCCGTTCGTATGTAAAAGTTATACCACTGGTTGTCCCGATCAGGAGTGTTTGGTGAGTGGTAGTGCTGAGAAAAGCATGTCAGTTTATGCTCTTGTCTCCATTTCTGTGCTCGTGATCATCAGCAATTGTGTCTTCTGTGTCCACTTAATTGGCCACTATCTCTGTAACTGTATTACCAAAGAATCCTATGGTGTGTAACTTTATTGTTTGCAAATGTGTTTTGGTATCCTCTTAAAAAAAAGTGTGGTCTTATATTCATACCTTTCTTTGTTCTGTTAAACATTTTTACATTAGCTTTCCTTTAGTGTGAAATTGTTTGAATATCACAGAATTTGGTTTAATGGGTTTGCTGTGTTTTATTTAATTGTTAAATGTTTGGCAATAAATTAAATGTATGTCATGATATGATCAGTTTTTTTTTCTGTTGAGCATGGGGCTTTCTGTTCTTTCCACTACTTTCTTCTCATTTCTTTTGGGTTAAAATGTTTCAACATTGTGCCTTAAGAATCATGTAAGTGCACAAGACGAAGTAACTGTTATTACTGATTGATTGCTTGATTTCTTTTTTTCAAGATATGTCAGTAAATTTGCATATATTATCAGTAATTTCATGCCTATGGACTTTTATGCCATAAGTAATAATCACAATGATGTCTTATTGATTCTTGGTTGGTATAAGGTCAATTACTGAGTTCTGTACTGCAGCGTTCTCTCAGCACCAGATGAGCTACAGATACCCTGATGTAGTTTAACATAAAAAAAATACAAATGAGAGGAATGTGAAATAAGAATTAGGAATGTTACTGTAAGAGTAATGTTACTGTATAATTTCAGATTCTGTCTATGTAATCCAAATTATATTTTTTTCCCTTTAAATATGCATTGTGAGCATAATGCAGTGTAAGACCCATAATATGTGCTGAATATCATTTAATAAACATTTGTTTCAATTTAAAACAATGTGCATTATATTGATATTTAATATTAGATAAGACCGTATGCATAAACATATACCAATAAAAAAAAAACCCTGAATAAAGCACCAGACATAAAATGATTAAAACCATCCTTCAGGTAATAAACTGGGTAAATTTATGTAATTTTTTTAATTTTTAAAAAAGAAAGTACTGAATGTAGCAAGATTTCTCTGAACTTCACAGTCAAGTTTGTCTGTAAAATAAGCATGAGCTATTTTGACTACACCTGTATGTATACAACAACTTATGAGCTACAAACACCTACATTATTTTCCTCCCCAGGAGTATCACATATCCTTTCTGACCTTGCTCAGTTTCATATAACACACATTATTTAAATTAACACAACACATTGGATTTCAAATGATGTAGCAATTTCTACTTCAGGTAATACAATTTTACTACGATGTTTAAACTTTTATTTGGTTGGTGAATTTATTTTTTATTTTTGGTAGTTTGGAGATTAGATTTTGGTATATGTAATTTAAAATAATTCAGAGAAATTCTCTAGCAGTCTGATTCGCTGACCTAGTTTTGGCCTAAGATGAAATGATAAATCTTTTGTTGAATCATTTATATTATTCAAAAACATATTAAATATTGATTTTAATAGTACAAATGTGTTAAATAAACAAGAGCTATCTCCTACAGGCTTGAGGGGCAGCCCTGTATTATCATACTTGCTCCATATACATATTGAGGCACTGGACAGTGGACTAAATCCATGTGGTAATCATGTATGCAATCAAATAAATAAATTTGTGTTGCTGATATTTATACAGTTGAAACCAGATATTTACATACACTTCAGAAAAAAACAAAAACTTTTATTTCTTTACTGTCATACATTAAATCAGAGTAAACTTTTT
Source organism: Silurus aristotelis (assembly GCF_946808225.1). Lineage (NCBI taxonomy): Eukaryota > Metazoa > Chordata > Actinopteri > Siluriformes > Siluridae > Silurus > Silurus aristotelis. The sequence goes on along the minus strand of NC_139585.1, from coordinate 16,311,782 downwards.
CTGTTTTAAATCAATAAATATTACCATTTTTTGCATTTGTTAAATGTCAGAATTGAGCGAGGGAGAATTTTTATGTATTTTTATTACAGTAAAACCCCGTTGTACGAGCAACCTATAGTACGAGCAAACGGAGATATTAGCAAACTTGCTCGCAAAATTTTACCCTGTTTCACGAGCAAACCAACGCTGTCGGTTATCTGTTTTCGGCAGGGGGTCGCATCAGTCGCTTAGTTGATGACGTATCACTCGGTCGCTCTCGTTGTTCAGTGCAGCAAAAACATAACTTTTTTTAGTTTTATATTTTTATTTAACTAGAAATCTTGAAGAATTTCTCCCAAAAAAATCAGTGATGGTGCTGTGAAAACGAAAGTAAAGAGAATTACTATGAAAACTTAGTAAGATGGTGCGCATCTCACACTCGCAATCAACCACTACCACATGAGTAAGTGTTATATTTACATTACGGTAATTTGCGGTGTATTTGTTTGTTAAAACAGGCTACAAATACTTTATAAGTGCAGAAATGAGCGATCGGATGAGGTTTCGGAACGGATTAAATCACTTTTACATTCATTCTAATTGGGAAAAACAGTTCGAACGTACGAGCAAATGGACCTACGAGCAATTTTCAAGAACGAATTATGCTTGTACAACGGGGTTCCACTGTATCACTTTCATCAAAGTCAGAAGTATACATACACTTCCTTAGTATTTGGTGGAATTGCACTGAAACTGTTTCACTTGGGCCCAACGTTTTGGGTATCCTTCCACAAGCTTTCTACAATAGTTTGCTGGAATTTTGGCCCACTCCTCTTGACAGAACTGGTGTCACTGGGTCAGGTTTGTAGGCCTTCTTACTCGCACTCGCCTTTTCAGTGCCGCCCACAAATCTTCTATGGGATTGAGATCAGGGCTTTGTGATGGCCACTCCAATACCTTGACTTTGTTGTCCTTAAGCCACTTTGTAACTAATTTGGAGGTATGCTTGGGGTTATTGTCCATTTGGAAGACTCATTTGCGCCCAAGCTTTAACTTCCTGGCTGATGTCTTCAGATGTTTCTTTAATATATCCACATAAATTTTTTTTCTCATGATGCCATCTATTTTGTAAAGTGCACCAGTCCCTTCTGCAGCAAAGCAGCCCCATACTTGACAGTTGGAATGGTGTTCTGAGGCTTCAAAGGTTTGCCCTTTTTTCTCCAAATATACGGTTTTTCATTATGGCCGAACAGTTAAATCAGACCACAGGACATGTCTCCAGAAATTACGATTTTTTCCCTCATGTGCAGTTGCAAACTGTAGTCTGGCTTTTTTATGGTGGTTTTGAAGTAATGGCTTTCTCCTCCCAGAATAACCTTTCAGCTCATGGCGTTACAGTATTCGTTTTACTGTGGCTAATGACACTGTCTTACCAGTTTCAGCCAGCATCTTCACAAGATCTTTTGCTGTTGTTGCACATTTCGCAATAAAAAACGTTCCTCTCTGGGACTCAGAATCCGTCTCTTTCCTGAGTGGTATGATGTTTGTACATTTCCATGTTTTTTATACTTGCGTCTTATTGTCTGAACGGATGAACGTGGGACCTTCAGGCATCTGGAAATTGCACCCAAGGATGAGCCCTACTTGTGGAGGTCAACAATTCTTTTTCTGATGTATTGGTGGATTTCTCTTGATTTTCCCATGATGTCAAAGAAAGAGGCTCTGTGTTTGAGATGTGCCTTTATATGCATCCACAGGTGCACCACCAATTAACTTAGATGGAATTAATTAACCTATCAGAGGCTTCTTAAACTCATTAAGCAAATTATCCCTCACTCGATTCTGACATTTAACAAATGCAAAAAATATGTTAATATTTATTGATTTAAAACAGAAAAAGTTTACTCTGATTTAATGTATGACAGTAAAGAAATAAAAGTTTTTGTGTTTTTTTCTAAAGTGTATGTAAATATCTGGTTTCAACTGTATATTCTCATGCAGAAGGAATTCTGCCTTGTGCATTTTCGATCAATGTGATCCAAACTGTAGTTTACATTAGAAAATACAGAAACTGTGCAGCATCATACTGACAACATGACTGAACATTTTGACGATCTTGTTTGTAAACAATGACAAAAGGACTTGATAGGAAAGAGATGTTCATTCATTCATTTTCTCCCGCTTATCCGTAATTCGGGTCGCGGGGGCAGCAGTCTAAGCAGGCCCCCGCCTTCGACTGCTGCCCAATCCTCACAGCACCGTCCCTTATGGTCCCTCCTGCAGGAGGTGAGCCCACGGGAAGGCGGCCCCACGTCACTCCGACGTCACGGACCTTGATATTTCCCTCGTAAGGGACCCCTGGAGCATAGAGGGTTAAGGGCCTTGCTCAAGGGCCCAAGAGTGGCAGCTTGGCGATACCGGGGCGATACCTTGGCGACACCGGGGCGGAAGGTCTGGCGATACCAGACCTTCCGATCGGCAACCCAGTGCCTTAACCGCTGGAGCCACCACTCCCCTAATTTTGAGAGATGAACTTAAGATTTGGAGAAAAATACAGGCTTTTGCAAGAAATCCAATGTGTTGTGTTGCTTATAGAAATTGTTTTAAGAAAGCACTTGCTGGTTTGCACATATTAAGGATGATTTAAGAAATGCTCCAAAGTACTGTTGTGTCACTCACACAAGTATTTCTGCTGATCTTGCAGTTTCGGATGATATGTAGGACAATTTAGTTGAACAACAAGATCAGCAGGGAAAACCAGTGCCACGAACTGGACTCTTATTAATAGTTGGCAAAGTCAACAGCAGTATACATTCTGTCTTTTGGAATTGCCGGTGTTAAGTTCTGCAAAATTCAGTAACCACCAGTCATTAATGACTGTTCGGGTCCAATGAGCTGAAAGTGCACAAACTGGGAATGGTTTCAATGACATGACAGACCTGACCTCACTTATGTTCTTATTACTGAATGGGCATATTACAACTGCCATGCTCCAAAATATAGCATAAAGCAATCATAATAGCTTGGACCAAATCCAAATTAATCCCCTTCATTCAGGAATAGGATGTACAAAGGGTACACGTGGGTATGATGGACAGATGAACACACGGTTTTGCTTAAAATGATCTCATGCTGACAATCACTTGGAATAGCTGATTTTAAAACTTCAGATGTATGTCAGCTGATCTCTCCTTTTATCTCACTGACCAGCCATTATTGTATGGTACTTTATGTATGCTATATCTACAAATGTATCTATCCACATTTACTCTGGCCTGTCAGTTACAGTAAAGTGACCTGCAACCGATGGCACCAAATAAGTTATTTTGCATAGAGCTGGATACAATGTAAAAAAATTTTTTATTATAAAGGCTAACAGAAACAAGTGAGTGGGACTGAGATTTAAATACAAACTTATTACACATAGTGATAACATTCCATTTAAACTAAATGAAATAAAAAGTAATGTGCATTTGTCTGTAGAGCCTGAATACTCTAATGAAATATAAAAAAAAATAGCAATTAGGTGGTGCATTGTTTTACTCTGCTTTCATTTCTTTATGGTTTAACTGGCTAGTCAACAGCGCCCCATAATGGTGGCTTTTACAATCTGAGAAATACTAAATCTCACAAATATGTCTTTGTGTTTATATTCACAAAACTGTAGCTACCGATTATTCCAACGTTTAATCGAGTAATAAGAAGTTACTTTTTCTTCATTAAAGAGCAATACATAATTTTTTTTGAGAAATATAGCTGAAATTGCATACAAGAATATCTGTAAAAACTGAACACATTAAATTGCCATATTTACACCAAAATGCAAATACAAATATAAAAGTAAATTTGATTAATGAATGTGTCCTGCTTCCGCCACATTTGTTTCTTTTGCCTAATTGCGTTTTTTTGTTTGTTTGTTTTTCGCAATTACAAGTTAATTTCTTGCAATTCTGACTTTTTGTCTCAGAATTCTGACTTTATTTCCCAAAAACATCCAACATTTATGGTGCATCCATAACCATGTTGTCAGCCTGAAGTTTGAATCTCTTCTTCATCTGTCTTTTTCATTCCTCAAGACTGATTGATAGACAGAGTTTCACTCCAGGGGTCGAAGGCTTAGTTTGATACCATAATGTGTAAAGCTGAGGGAGTGACACTGCCCGATTGGCTAAAAAAAAGTCTGAATTGCGAGTAAAAGTCTGAATTGCAAGAAATAAAGTCGGAATTAGGCAAACTTAGTCCACCAGAATAAGCAACAAAAATGTCTAAATTAAGAATAAATTCAGAATCTATGCTTAGGGTCCAGCAGCACCTGATTAGAAGAATAGAATAGCCTTTATTTGTTACTATACATTAAAGCACAGTAAACTTTTTTCTTCACATATTGCAGCTTGCTCAGAAGCTGGGGTCACCCATAACAAAGCACTCCTTGAGCACAGAGGGCTAAGGGCCTTCCTCAAGGGCCCAAGAGTGGCAGTTTGGCGATATCGGTGCTTGAACCCCCAACCTGCCGAGCAGTAACCCAGAGAATTAACCACTGTGCAATCACTCCCCACCCTTTTAGTGCTGGAACACCAGAGCCCGTTAAAATTATCTGTATTACTGCAGTTATTCCCCTCTTTTTGGGGAGTGGGAAGGGGTGTCGACCATGATCTTGCATAACCCTCAGAAAATGTTCAGTTGCACCCCTGCTTCAGGTCACTGTTGCAGCTTGCGTGGATCCACTGAGACTGTGAATCGGTGAACCTGTGCTTCTCCAACCTTCCTAGGGTTCAGAGACCTTACTAATACTGCATCACCTGGGAGTCAGGGTGAGTCAGCTTATCTTCTGGTAGAGGGTTAAGCAGAGACATCACAGTCTACACTATTTAACTAATTCATTCAGTGAAAAAAGCCTGTAATTAGCTGAAAAGGAGATTTTTGTTGTGTTGTCATGCGAATTTCACAAAGGACTTCTTTCTGAAGTTTTCTCTAGCTCTGGCACAAATGACAGTCCAATCAAAAAAATATTCACAGCGCTTCACTTTTTTCCACATTTTATTGTTACAGCCTTATTCCAAAATAGATTACATTCATTCTTTTCATCAAAATTGTACAAACAATACAACAAAATGACAACGTGATAGAAGTTTGTCTGAAATCTTTGCAATTTTAATATAAATAATAATAATAATAAATCACATGTACTTCACTGCCTTTACCCAATACTATTTTAAAGCACTTTTGGCACCAACATAACAAAATGTGGAAAAAGTGAAACGCTGTGAATAATTTCCTGTTGCACTGTAATGCATCCAGTGATAACTTTACGCTTTTGGTGACATTGTGCTTGCAAAATTGCTTGGTAATATTATTAATCACCCCCTTCGTTTGACGTGAAATACCATGAAAACAGCATAGGAAAGACGGAACAGAACAGAACAGAACAGAACAGAACAGAACAGAACAGAACAGAACAGAACAGAACAGAACAGGGGAATGCCCAGACAACTGGGAGTCAATCATCTACATCTGAGGGGGAACATTACCCCAAAACTTGAGGTGTTTTTGTTAACAAAAAGAGAGCCAGAAAAAAAAGTTTCTAAAGCGAGTGAACAGAGAAAACACTTTAGCTGTTTTGTGGAAGAAGATATGCAACGTCTTCCTATTACACTTATGGTAAGGGTAACGATTAAACTAATCCTACCTGAGATGATATTAGATGAGATAATCACGTGGAGTGAAAGGGAAAGTTTAAAGGACTGTGGTGAGACCTGCGATGTTGTAGGGTTTAGAGACAGTGGCATTTAGTAAAAGACAGGAGGTGAAGCTGGAGGTAGCAGAGCTGAAGATGTTAAGGTTTCCGTTGGGAGTGATGAGGATGGACAGGATTAGAAATAAGTTTATTAGAGGGACAGCGCATGTAGAACGTTTTGGAGACACGGTGAGGGGGTAAGATTGAGATGGTTTGGACATGTTCAGAGGAGAGACATGGGGTATATTGGTAGGAGAATGCTGAGAATGGAGCCAACAGGAAGGAGGAAAAGAGGAAGACCAAGGAGGCGGTTTATGAATGTGGTGAGGGAAGACATGCAGGTAGTTGGTTTGAAAGAGGCAGATGTAGAGGACAGGGGGGTATGGAGACGGATGATCCGCTGTGGCGACCCCTAATGGTAGCAGCCAAAAGAAAAAGAAGAAGAATCACGTGGAGCACGTAAATCTTTATTAGTAAAAAAAAATAAAATTATAATAATAAAAATACGAACCCTTTGATTGTCCTGGAGATCCCCAAAGCCGAGAGCTGATCAGTTAAAAAAGAAGCAGGTTTAAAGAAGAAAAATGCAAATATTCTCCCTATTTTTATTTTATTAAAACCTAACAAGGAGAAGGAATTGAAACTATATGTGACGGTTTGAAAGTTTGTGTTACTGATTATAATTTTTTTCTATAAATGTAAAAAAGATTAGGTAAATATTAAAGTATAAAAACATTCAAACAAATAAATAAACTAACTAAAAATAAAGATAAAGTACTGAACGTGTCCTTGCCTGCTTACATGTAGCGGCATCGCCCCCTACCGGCTCTAGCCGAAATAATTCCTCCATGTTGAGCGCATGAACACAAACGCAATACACCGCTTCCAAGTTAACAATAATCCGTCTAATTGTTTTTATATTATGAAAAAAGCATAGCTAACTACGCCCTTTGTCCATGGTATCCTTTATTTGATCACATGTTTAGCTTTATTTTAGGTTGACGATTTGAAAATTGTATTTATTTGAAGCGTTTATCAATAAAAACGACTACAGATTAAGAATATAGATAATTATATAAGCAGATATTTGCCTGCTTATTAAGATGTTGTTGTGAAGAAAATTATAGTTTAGGAAAAAACACAGTTGTGTGGGGATTTGTGCAAATATTTATCAGTAAATGATTTAACTTTTCCTATGAACAAAATATTGATCTTCTCCATCTTCTTTATCTTCTTCTTCACCTTCTTCTTCTTCTTCTTCTTTCTGCTGCTCTCATTAGGGGTCGCCACAGCAGGTGATCCATCTCCATACTACTCTGTCCTCAACATCTGACTCTTTCAAACCAACTACCTGCATGTCTTCAAACCAACTACCTGCATGTCTTCCTTCACCACATCCATAAACCTCCTCCTTGGCCTTTCTCTTTTCCTCTCTCCTGGCTCAAGCTTTAGCATTCTCCTACCAATATACCCCACATCTCTCCTCTGCATATGTCCAAACCATCTCAATCAGGCCTCTCTCATGTTGTTCCCAAAACATTCTACATGCGCGGTTCCTCTAATAAACCCGTTTTTAATCCTGTTCATCCTCATCACTCCCAACGAAAATCTCAACATCTTCAGCTTTGCTACCTCCAGCTCCACCTCCTGTCTTTTACTCAATGCCACTGTCTCCTAATGAATACAACATTGCAGGTATCACCACAGTCTTATAAACCTTCCCTTTCACTCTCACAGATACCATTTTATCACAAAAAATTCCTGTCACTCTTCTCCACCCACTCCACCATGCCTGCACTCTTTTCTTCACTTCTTTAACACACTCTTCATTACTTTGCACTGTTGACCCCAGGTACATGAACTCCTCCACTTTCTCCACCTCTTCTCCCTCCACTGCCCTCCCTCTCATTCACACACATGTACTCTGTCTTACTCCTACTGACTTTCATTCCCCTTCTCTCTGTGTACCTCCACCCCTCCAGGCTCTTCTCAACCTGCTGCCTACTCTCAACACAAATCACAATATCAATGAACAAAATATTCATATTTAATAATGTATATGCCAGTAATGGAGAAATAAATGTAAAAATACATTTTGAAATATTTTTTTCCCTCACATTTGTCACTTGCAAATATTTGTTTTATCTTAAAAAAAACAACAACAGAATAGCAATGGCAGCAATTGTTACTAGTCTGAACCCCACTGTCCGCACTACAGTGGAAGCCAGTGCCACCTACAGAGGGAGCACAGTGTGGTTAGGCTTCATCTGTATTCGCCTTGTGACACATTTTGTGATTAAAATACCTTGGTTTAAATTGGAACTTGAATTCAGCTGCAATGTAATTAAATACAGCATTTGCACTAAAGACTGCTTCAACCAACACTTTGGCAAAAACTATATTTTAACCTCCTCATTATCTCTGTCCTGATCATGGAGCTCTACTTTGCCCATGTATGCTTTGTTTTCCAGAAGAAGAATGTTAGAGAGAAGAATGGAGTGAACTTAAATCTCTTGAATCTGAAAAGCATAAACGATCCTGACAGTAACACAATTGGCCCGATGATGCTTTTCTTCCTGTTAAGTGTTATATTGCGGATTGTGGTGGGGTTTTGATTTGTGTATGTTCTACTTTATTGGAATTTGCCTAAACTAAATCAAAATGTGTTCATATGTCAGAGTAATGTCCAAAGATGCACAGTTCAGGACTTGGTGAAGTCAAATTTTTCTTTCCCTTGTTAACTATTCCAGTGTTAATCCATCTTTTTTAATCCAGTCTTAAATCTGTATAAAAACTTTTATATTACATTGTGTAAAATTGTTACATTTTGATGTCTTTCTAAATTTGCTGTTTTATTTAAGTGTGAAATGTGTGGCAATTAAGAGTGTTACACAGTAAACAGTGTAATCACCATGGTGTCTCTAACTCTTAAGAGCTGCAAGGTGCTTAAGTAACATGAAAGCTTCTAGACCTAAATTCGTATTTGAACACCTGTCTATCAGCTAGAATTCTGACCCTCAAAGACCTGTTAGTCTGCCTTTAAAATGTCCACCTCCACTACATTTATTATCCTAAATTAGATGCACCGGTTTAAGGTCGTTAGCTGCATAAAGACACCTGTCCACCCCATACAATCGGTAAGAATCCAACTACTAACATGGCCAAGACCAAAGAGCTGTCCAAAGACACTAGAGACAAAATTGTACACCTCCACAAGGCTGGAAAGGGCTACGGGGAAATTGGCAAGCAGCTTGGTGAAAAAAGGTCCACTGTTGGAGGTATCATTAGAAAACGGAAGAAGCTAAACATGACTGTCAATCTCCCTCGGACTGGGGCTCCATGCAAGATCTCACCTCGTGGGGTCTCAGTGATCCTAAGGAAGGTGAGAAATCAGCCCAGAACTACACGGGAGGAGCTGGTCAATGACCAGAAAAGAGCTGGGACCACCGTTTCCAAGGTTACTGTTGGTAATACACTAAGACGTCATGGTTTGAAATCATGCATGGCACGGAAGGTTCCCCTGCTTAAACCAGCACATGTCCAGGCACGTCTTAAGTTTGCCAATGACCATTTGGATGATCCAGAGGAGTCATGGGAGAAAGTCATGTGATCAGATGAGACCAAAATAGAACTTTTGGGTCATAATTTCACTAAACGTGTTTGGAGGAAGAAGAATGATGAGTACCATCCAAAGAACACTATCCCTACTGTGAAGCATGGGGGTGGTAGCATCATGCTTTGGGGGTGCTTTTCTGCACATGGGACAGGGCGACTGCACTGTATTAAGGATTGGATGACTGGGGCCATGTTTAGGGAGATTTTGGGAAACAACCTCCTTCCCTCAGTTAGAGCATTGAAGATGGGTTGAGGCGGGGTCTTCCAACATGACAATGAACCGAAGCACACAGCCAGGATAACCAAGGAGTGGCTCTGTAAGAAGCATATCAAGGTTCTGGTGTGGCCTAGCCAGTCTCCAGACCTAAACACAATAGAGAATCTTTGGAGGGAGCTCAAACTCCGTGCTTCTCAGCGACAGAGAAGATCTGTGTGAAGGAGTGGGCCAAAATCCCTCCTGCAGTGTGTGCAAACCTGGTGAAAAACTACAGGAAACGTTTGACCTCTGAAATTGCAAACAAAGGCTACTGTACCAAACATTGACTTTCTCAGTTGTTCAAATACTTATTTGCAGCTGTATCATACAAATAAATAGTTTAAAAATCATACATTGTGATTTCTGGATTTTTTTTTTAGATTATGTCTCTCACAGTGGACATGCACCTACGATGAGAATTTCAGACCCCTCCATGATTTCTAAGTGGGAGAACTTGCAAAATAGCAGGGTGTTCAAAGAGGTGTTAATTTTACTAAGAGTATGGAAAATGAAACTGTTTGTACTGTGGCATCAGCAAGGAGATGACTTGAACTAGAAAGCATTGTTAAAACAACACGACAAAACACGAATAGTTTTGTAATAATTTAAATGAATAATTTAGATTACATAATTACATATAACTGTGTATTTGAGTGAATAAAAAAAAAAGGTTTATATCAATCTGTGATATACTGTTTTGTGCCTAGGTCCCATGTATTAGAGGTTATTGAAAAGATCTTAAAAAAGTCAGCAATACCCATATGAATGAAGCTTTGTTCAGTCTTTACTGTGTACAGTAAGCAGTATACTGTATTGTTGTTTACAGTTAGCAGTATATGGTTTAGTTGTGAACAGTAATCAGTGCATGGCTAAGTTGTGTACAGTTACACATATATATATATATATATATGTGTGTGTGTGTGTGTGTGTGTGTGTGTGTGTGTGTGTGTGTGTGTGTGTGTGTGTGTGTGTGTGTATATGTGCTTTTTTTATTTTATTCATATTTTAGGCCTTATTTACAAAGTTAAATTGTATTTAGGAATTTGTGTTTATTTTCAGATACTTTCTGCTTGTAATAGAAATTCAGAATTATGAACAAAGTTTTGTGTAGGACCTAATAACTACCATGACCTATATTAAGCGTGGTAACCAGTGTGAGTCACAGAAATTTTTGATGATGCTAGCAGTTTGACCCTCTATATACTGAGTGATAATAGTAGCATTGTCAGCATTGCTCAAACAAAAGACAGTCCAAGTGTTCTTGTCGGATATTTTCTCTTGGTAAGTTTTTAAAAAATTTATTAATTAATATTAATGTCGGAAATTGACATATAAATTAGACATCATAGCTGAAATGTATAGAATTAGAATAAACTGACTGATACAAATTATACAATTTACTATTAATATAAAAAATAAACAGTTATTTTATATTTGACAATATGTACAGCAATAATGGTCTATTAAAGTTACTTTTTTTCTTAAATTTAATGCAAATATTGTTTTTTTTTTTTTTGGAGAGCAATGGCAGCAATTGTTACTGGTCTGATCCCCATCCTCCGCACTGCAGTGGATGCAAGTACCACCTACAAGGGGCGCACAGTGTGGTTCGGCTTCCTCTGTATTCGCCTTGTAACACTTTTTGTGGCCGAAATGCCGTGGTTTAAATTGGACTCTGACTTCAGCTGCAATGTCACCAAGGACAGCGTTTGCACTAAATTTTGCTTCAATAAACACTTTGACAAGCCTGTGGTCATGGCTTGGAACTATATTTTTATCCTACTTATTATATCCGTCCTGCTCATGGAGCTCTTTACTGCTCACGTAAACTCGGTTTTCCAGAAGAAGAACACTAGAGAGAAGAATGGAGTGGAACTTCAAACTTTGGGTGAGCTGAAAAGCACAAATGATCCTGGCAGTAACACAACTGGTGTGATGATCCTTGATATGCATGGAAGCAGGAATGCTGTGCTCTTCTACATGTTCAGTGTTATATTGCGGATTGTGGTAGAGTTTTGGTTTGTGTATGTTTTACTTTATTGGAATTTGCCTAAAGTTGACCGAAACACATTCCTTTGTTTGAGTGATTTCGAAGGATGCAGTCATCAGCTGTGCTCGGTAAGGGCTGCAGCAGAGAAACGCATGTCTATCTATGCTCTAGTGTCTATTTCTATTCTGGTCATCATGAGCAGTTGTGCATTCGCTATCTACTTTATTGGTCACTATCTCTGTAATTGTTGTAGCAAAGCATCCAAAGATGTGGACATTCATGGTTTTCAAACTCGGGTTTAACCACTCCGCTCTTCTTTTCATGTTTTTTTTTCGTTTTCTCTTCTATAACCATTTTCAATCCAGTGTTAACTTTGTGTAAAAGCTTTTGAATAACATTTTGTAAAATTGCTGATATTTGCTGACTTTTACTGAAGTGTGAAATGTGTGGCAATAAAGAGTGTTACAATGTAATGTATTCGTTGTGCTGACCATGGTGTTTCTAACCCAAGCACTTTTACAGTCTTCTGGCTTTTTTTTTTTACTTCTGAGTTAAGGTGCTAAAACATAACACACAAGAGCAAGACAAAATTATTTTTTGAACATGCACATTGTTTTTATTTTTTATTCATGTGTGTACATTGACATTGATTTACCAAAGCCCTCTCAAATATTTCTTTCATAATTTTCTTATTAGAAATCACAGTGTATATTGCTAAAGAAATTACTGGAATCACGGTCTAATTTATTTTAATAGATTATATCAAGTCATAACAGGTTCAGTTGCAGAAGTCTGTATCACAGCACTCTTTCCTCACCAGATATGGCACATCCTGCTCACATTCCATAGTGCTAGCACATCGACGCACTTCACCATCTAAAACAAGTAACATGTAAAACAGATTTTAAAAATCCAAAGACTTGTTTAAAATTACAAAAGGTTTTTTATGATTTTTATGATTTTTATTTAGAGACTGAACATTTGATAGGAAATTAATTTATATATATATATATATATATATATATATATATATATATATATATATATATATATATATATATATATATATATATATAAATTAATTTCGAATCTCGAATATGTTAACTGTTTAAACATACATGCTGCTCCATCCATTATGA
>NC_139585.1:15824069-16294069 GCF_946808225.1 Silurus aristotelis | reverse complement strand
ACAGGAGCATGGGATATTGGTCCAGTCATATTTCCCGTTCCAGCCACAGCACTTTGCCTTGATAAACAAAAATTCATGTTATATTAATATTTTTGGTATTAAATATATGCAAACTACTCAAGAGAAGCAAGATATGTACATTTATGACAGCACATATATACAATGAAAATGCTAGGTGGTCTGTGCTTTGTTGTGGGTGACTTGGGCATTACCTCGTATTGAAAAAACTCTAGAGATGTATGTAGATTTGATTTGGGCTGCTTCATAATGTCAGTAACATGATTTCCCAGAGAAGTTTCAAACTGAGATTAAATGAAAATGTTTTTTCATTAAACTTTGGTTTTCATAAGTGTACAGCTGGCTTGTGTATTACTTAACATTAAATATTAATGGATAATAAAGACACTATACATTTACATACTGCAAACATTTACATACTGCAAAGAAACTCATCCTTTCACTCCCACCCCCACCTCTCCAGTAACTAGACAAAGAAAAAAGTGACAGGATGTAACAGGGTGTGTGTCCTTTCCATGCTTGACTTACCGCACTTCTCTGTGTGAAAAGCAAAACCGTACCAATTGTCTGTGCAGCCAGAAGCATGGTGAGCAGGATAAAGTACTGCAGAAAAACCCAAGCTATTTATGTACTAAATATTTGTTAAACAAAGCAGAATAGCACTGTATTGATTCAAAGTGACATCTGTATTATCCTTCAAGGAGGTTGGACTGAGATATAATTTCAAGATGGACATTTTCAAACAACGAATTAATAAACTCACAATTGCCAGCATGCATTTGACCTCCTTCAGAGCACCAAGACTCCCAAAGAAGCCCAATAAGAAGGTGACAGAGCCACTGATGACCAGCAGATAGGACAAGTGTGACAGGGGTAGGTAGGAAGGGATGGGTACTGTGAATGCACATGGAGAAGGCAGGCACATTACATTTTTATGGCATCTGAGATAATGTTAATCTTATTATAGTAAATGACATTTTAATAATTTTTTTCTTTGACAATAGATATGGAAAGCTTGGAATGTATTTAACTAGCTAATGATCCCATTATTACTTATTTTTATATTATGGAAAGCTAGAAGGGTAATACTCACTTGGAAAATCTGAACATATTATCCAGATTCCCAAGCCCAAGAGGGACAGTCCCAAGAACTATAAGTGAAATTACAAATTATATACATGTGATGACAAACATTTACACACTGTTACCTTTAAATAAAGAGTGAAATATTTTTTATATTTTTCTTGATTATAATAAATGATTAAAAATTATACACTTAACATGTAAAACATACCATAGTTCATTTTTATTTTTACATTTCAGATATGGTGTCTGTTTAAAGTGTTTAACTATATTATAAAGATAATTTGTAAATATATATATACATATAAAAAACTTACAAAAAAAATTAGGTTGAAAAGAAACAGGAAGTACTTGGTGACACTAAGGCAGCACTCAGATGCCATATCTGCATGGAAATAGTCACTTGTCAGTAATGAAACAAAACATCTGTTAATTTCCCAAATCCAAATGAAACAAAAATCAGTTAGTCAAAATCAATTAGTTTCTAAACATGATTTAAGAGAAACTAGTTTTGTTGTAATGTGTAAACAGTTTGGCTTAAAATAACAGAATGTTGTGTTCAGAGTCATTCTGATGATATGGTCTAGAGATTTTGTAAAATGTTCATCATTCATTTGCATGTTACTGTGTATGGCTGATGAGTTTCATGCCAAAGCAGTGCAAAACAGCTCACACCCATGCTTTGCCTGATCTGTTCTCAAATTACTGTAACTAGATGAAGGAAACAGATCCTATCATCTTTCACAGTAAGGCCTTTAACTATTCATGCACTGACAAAGACGTGGGTAGACAACAATAACGTCACTTTAGCATGATGAACATACAAAACAACTGTACACATTGATATTTTAAAATATGAATAAATATAATAGTCTCACTCTTTCATTCTTTCATTCTTTCTTTCTTTCTTTCTTTCTTTCTTTCTTTCTTTCTCTCTCTCTCTCTCTCTCTCTCTCTCTCTCTCTCTCTCTCTCTCTCTCTCTCTCTCTTTCTCTCTCTCTTAAACAAAATAAATAGAAAATCAACCTGATAAATATACATTCATTAAAATGATCAGATTATCAGTCAGATCGTATCCATATACTAATAGAGGTTTGGGACATTGATTGATATCACTAGTTACATCACTTAAAGTAGGTAATAAATAACTATGACTTACCTCATGCATATATATTTTCCCCAGTCAAAAAGAAAACACAGTGTCAGAGTGAAATATGACAACCTTGTATCAGACCATGTAAAAGATGCTTTGAATACACTGATACACTGTAGAGTGACTTTCAGCATTGCATGCAAAGCACCTGTGCTGTGACTGGTTTGTGAACACTCAGTTTCATAAATAAAACATAACCCTCTGCCATTTTTAAAGAAGGAACTGAAAGCTGGAAGTTTGATGAATACGTGTAATATGTTTTTAACATGGCACTTTATGGTAACTGGGTTCATCATCTTTATACAAAATAATGTTTATCTACATTGTTTTAAAACAAATATAAGGGCATTAACTATCTAACATTAACTATAACTACTAATGAGTGTTTGACTGACATTTAATTAGTACATTACACTACATAAACTATTATTGACTATAAGCACAATAAAGTGTGTGTGTGTGTGTGTGTGTGTGTGTGTGTGTGTGTGTGTGTGTGTGTGTGTGTGTGTGTGTGTGTATACTGTATATATACAGTGGTGTGAAAAAGTGTTTCTTATTTATTTATTTATTTATTTATTTATTTATTTATTTATTTATTTATTTTTGTCACACTTCAATGTTTCAGATCATCGAACTATTTTAAATATTAGTAAAAGATAACACAAAACACAAGTGAACACAACATGCAGTTTTTAAATGAAGGTTTTTATTATTGAGGGAAAACAATCTAAAACTACATGGCTGTAGGAGAGCGTATGGTACGGGTAAAGGAATGCCACAACAGGACAGGTTCGGAATCAACAAAATCTTTTTCTTTTTACGTTCACTCGGTGCTCAGTGCCTCAGTCAGCCGTTCTCTGGCACACACACACACCCACACACATCCTCACGCTCCTTCTTAAATGCAAGAGAGAGAACACTCATTAGTCAGAATTCCCTACAGGTGAGTCATTCCTGTGTCTACCTGCTCCCCCCCGCCCCCGCTGCCGCAATGGCACTGTGTAAAAAAGTGTTTGCCCCCCTGTTAAAACTGTGGTTTATCACACCTAAGTTTAATTTCTCTTGCCACACCCAGGCCTGATTACTGCCACTCCTGTTCACAATCAAGAAATCTCTTAAATAGGACCTGCCTGACAAAGTGAAGTAAACCAAAAGATCCTGAAAAGCTAGATATCATGTCGAGATCCAAAGAAATTCAGAAACAATTGAGAAAGAAAGTAACTGAGATTTATCAGTCTGGAAAAGGTTATAAAGTTATTTCTAAAGCTTTGGAACTCCAACGAACCACAGTAAGATCCATAATTCACAAATGGCAAACACATGGAACAGTGGAGAACCTTCCCAGGAGTGGCCGGCCGACCGAAATTACCCTAAGAGCACAGCGACAACTCATCCAAGAGGTCACAAAAGACCCCATAACAACATCCACAGAACTGCAGGCCTCACTTGCCTCAGTTAAGGTCAGTGTTCATGATTCCACCATAAGTAGGAGACTGCGCAAAAATGGTCTGCAAGGCAAAGTTCAAAGATGAAAACCGCTGCTGAGCAAAAAGAACATAAAGGCTCATCTCAGTTTTGCCAGAAAACATTTTGATGATCCCCAAGACTTTTGGGAAAATACTCTGTGGACCGACGAGACAAAAGTTAAACTTTTTGGAAGGTGTGTGTCCCATTACGTCTGGCGTAAAAGTAACACCACATTTCAGAAAAAGAACAGTAAAATATAGTGGTGGTAGTGTGATGGTCTGGGGCTGTTTTGCTGCTTCAGGAAATGGAAGACTTGCTGTAATAAATTGAACCATGAATTCTGCTGTTTACCAAAAAATCCCGAAGGAGAATGTCCAGCCATCAATTTGTGACCTCAAGCTGAAGCGATAACACACCAGCAAGTCCACCTCTGAATTTCTGAAGAAAACCAAAATAAAGACTTTGAAGTGCCCTAGTCAAAGTCCTGACCTGAATCCTATTAAGATGCTGTGGCATGACCTTAAAAAGGTGGTTCATGCTCAAAAACCCGCCAATATGCCTGAATTACAACATATTTGCATAGATGAGTGGACCACAATTCCTCCACAGTGCGGAAACAGACTCTTTGCAAGTTATCACAAACGTTCGATTGCAGTTATTGCTGCTAAGGGTATATATATATATATATATATATATATATATATATATATATATATATATATATATATATATATATATATATATATATATATATATATATATATATATATAGGAATTGTCATGAATTCTACTTGAAGTCATGTGCCCAGTGTTACAAATATCATCTGTGTGTCTGGCCACTGGCTCACCTAATATAATCACAAGTGTGTGGGTGTAAGCATGTGAGACATGTTGAAAGGAATTGGTAGCTCTGTGGTTAAAAATTTGTACTTTTAATTGGAAGGTTGTTTCCCACAGTGAATTGCTACCACCACCATGTTTAACTGTAGTCAAGACAAAATTTTCTTGGTACTCCTCATCTAATAACTTATACTCTTAGACAGATTGTCTTCAGCAAACTGTTTGTGGGTTTCTTGTAAACCAGCTTCAGAAGAGGCTTCCTTTTGGGACGGCGGCTATGCAAATTATGCAGTTTGAGAATTGTACTCAATTTTTAACTGCTCTAATACAAGATACACAAATTTGTATGATCCTGTCAAGCTGACAAATCCATGAACATGAAGAATAGGACATGTGACTTTGCATTTTTAAATGATGTACAACTGGTCTCACATAGGGTGCACTCACTTTTGGTTCCAGTTATTTAGACAATAATTTCTGTATGTTGAGGACATGTAAATATGTACTGCTATCCAAGCTGCACATTGACTACTCTAAAATATATTGTGAAATGTGTGGGGTGTACTCACTGTACCTCTTCTTCCTACCACTAACATCTGTTCTATTTTTTTTACATTTACAAGGCCTGTGTTACAGTGTAATTTTACTAGAGACAGGTAGAAAAGCATGTCTGTGTCTAACAGACCTACATAAAGTAGAGCTTTTAGACTGTGGGAATTGAATAAACCCACTCCCTGTCTGGGCTGATTTCACTGTCCTCGACTCACATCTAAGACCAACCTTTTAATATTTATCTTGAATTGACACTTGTTGGTTATGAAAATAGTTATGTATATTATCAAATTCACTGTAGCTACTTATTTAAAACATCTGAAGGCAGCTGTCAGAAATAAACAAAACAGTTAAAGCATGCTACAAAATGAGACAATTTTAAAAACTGGATAATTTTGGTTTTTTACAAACTGTTAAAAAATCATCACCACTCTTTGTATTTCTCCATATATATATCTCTCTATGCTTATGTATATGTACTGTATGTCTGTATTATACATCAATCCTGAATTCCTGGTTCAGGGCTCCGCTCTTTTGTTGGTACATAAAAGCATCTGCATTTTCTACATTTTAATAATTGTCTGCTTTCCATTATTATTTTGAGCACAAGAACTTAGTACCCTACATAGACAGTTGTAATGGTGTAATTATACCATTCCATTATAACATGTAATTGTTTCTTTGTGCCAAAAAAAGCATGGGAACCATAATTTTTTAACCATATTAATTCTAGTTATTTATACTATTTGAAAGTATGTTGTTAAAAATGGTCTGGGCCTTTGCTTTACAGATACAGATTTAGCATTTAGGCAACTATGACAAGATTTATGGAAAATGTCAGAGTGTATGCATAAAAAAAACCTTCAGTAAACAAACAAGAACATCAGTATCACACATCATCAAACATCAGTGGCACATAATGTGGAAAATTATTGTTTGTCATTAAACATCAATATCAGGCTTGCTCAAACATCCTTTAACAGTGTGGGAAAATAGCACTTGTTTTACACAATGCACATCGTCACTTGTTATTTATGGTTTATTTTAATTGTCTCAATTTTGATGTTTTGAAGTTTTACTCATGCCACTACTATTACACATGAGTCTGACAGTAACAGGAGAACCCCCATGCTATGTTTGGTGTGAAATTTATAGTAAGAGACCAGATCTTTTTCTTCTCATTTACCTGCTCTTGATTTCAGTTTGTGCTTGGCACATGATCACAATATTCTCAGGAGCTGCAGAGATAATTATGCACCAGGTGAATCACATGTACAGTATGCAGTAAAAAATACAGGTACAAATGAGAGCTTGCAATGTGAGCTTACAAAAGGTCAAAAGTGATGCTCTCATGAGAGAATAGATGATGGAAAAGGACATATGAACAGTGTGGTGAAGCCCCTTTTACGGTACTGCTAAAGCTCTGTGCCACATAATTAGTGACCGGTAATTATGTGAAGTGTTCTAGGGTCCCTTTGCTAATGGATCGTAGGGAGCAGGAGGTGCAGCAATTATACCTAGGGCAAAGTGCAGCCATTAGGGAGAGAACAGCATCATGAAATGAAATGGAATTTGTTTGCGCTGCATGAGTGTATTAGGTGGAGGTGGGAGGCTCAGTGGTGTCTAAAAATTACAGTGAAGACTCATGTATTTGGAACACATTATTGAACCTTGCTTTAATTAGTTGTTGTTATACATAAGAATAGATTCACATTTATTCCCAACTATTACATTTATTCAAGAAATGTTCCTATATAGTTATTTATCTAAACATATCATATCTCTTTTTCATCTCAGAATACACTTTAATCACAGTTTAACTAAATACTTCTATTTAAAAATGATTTTCATTATTGTTTTTTAGAGCTTGTTAAGTTTTAGGTCTCTCATTTTGAATACCTCTGAGTTATGAGTTATCAAGCTCTCTCTTGTTTATTCACTCTTCCTCTATTTATCGCTCCCTTTCACTGTGTGAAAGATTAATTTTGTCACATCACTACCCCTCCACCCTCACACCCCAGTCCCTGTAATAACACCACCAATTAAGATAAATGAAATCCATACTAATAGAGTTTCATTATGATAATGTGCTACTTGTCCCAGGCTATATAAAAGACAGACATTTGCTTTCCCACACTCATACATGCAAGTGCACCATAAATACATTTTCTGATGCACAACAAAATGTATTTGCTTTAATATTAATTGAACACATAATTCAAAAGTTCCCACACTGTGAGATTCACTGTCACTTCACATCACTTGTCTTGTTTCCAGGATTCTAATTGTGACATTTTTATTGAATGCAAGTTGAGCTTTTGAAAGGTAAGCATGGTCTCTGGTGTTATTTTAATGATATATTGATACAAATGATTTTTTTTTTTATTTAGTTGTCGTTTAAAGGGTAAACGTGCCAGCATAATACTGCTTTTTACTTTTTATTTAGTAGCTTACTGATTATTATCATTATTAATGATTTCAAAGTTAATATAGACTAAGCAATAGAGAACGATATGTATGTTGTATGTTGTAAATGTAAATACTGCTGTCATTTTGGTATTTATCTGTTCTATCAAAACATCCTGAATTCTTGTTTTATTAAGAGTCAATCGTATTCTTTTTCTCTTCATTAATAGGACCTTGTATAATAACTGTAGCTTACTGTAGAAAAAAAAAAAACAATTAGAACTAATCATTTAAATTGATCAATACTGATTATTTATCTGATATTTATTTCAGCATATAGCAGAATACACATTTATTTAATTAAAATATTTAAAATAATACAATTCTTCATTAAAATAAAAGCTATGCACTTTATAGTTATATGAACTTTAACTTACGAATTTACTGCTGTATTTTCTTCTGCAGATGCAGATTAGCATTATATTGTTTTGTGTCTCTTTGTGTATCCTGTCCCCTCAACTGTCAAGGACCCATGGGATGACCCTTAGGGTACTGTTTTTTTTTTTTACAATTTCCTTAAAAACCTTTAGTATTATCAAATAGTACAAACACAAAGCTTTCATAACTTTGTGCTCAAATGTATATACATTTTCAGGGTTTAGAGAAAAGGGGATGGACATTAAATAGTGCTGGATATCTCCTTGGACCTTGTAAGTCAATGTACAAACTTTAATGTGATTTTTTAGCTATTTTTTTTGCATGTACATTTATACATTGCCTATTTGTTAACTAGCACTTAATTTGCCTAAATCATCACATCCAGATGCACACAGAACACTCACTGTACGACATGGAGCCAGTGTGGGCAAGCGGGAAAGCACAGAGGAGTCGATCCTGCCAACACATCAGCCTTCATATAGTAAGAATATTACCTTCATGAACATTTGTAGAATGCACTCATTATATATATTAGTGTGAGCAATTAGTTTTAAAGATTAAATATGCTTTATGTTAGAAAGCTATATTGCCTGATTACACTTTAAGAAAAAGGGCAAATGTTGTAATCCCTTTCTAAAAGGATTCTTACCTGGAAGCACTTTATGATAAGGAAATACTCAGGATACTAAAGTAAACCACAAACACAACAAAAAGCTTCAAGAGAATTACATTTGACCTTTTTCCTTTTTTGCACAAAGAGTGCATTTGTTTAATACCTGCATTTTAATACTGTATTCTTTTTTAGGATCTGTAGCAGATGAGTCATATCTCCATGCACTCATGAAAATGTTTATGTATTTACGGATGAAAGGTAAGATTGCTTTCTTAACTATTTTGCCATGTAAAAAGGTGTGTTTCTGCAACCTTTGAGTTTATTTATTTTTTTCATTTGTTTTTGCTTCCTCTATATTTTAGATGATGAAAACATTCAAGACTTGATCAGCGCTCCATTTACTGATGACATGACCCGATAAAAGAAACGGCTTTCAGTAACCTTTATCACCAGATAAACACTTATACTCTCCTCCTATATTTATATTAATTCTGACTTAAATAACAAAGTCTTTTGTATAACCCTAATGTTTGCAGAATAATTCACAACAGGTAATTAAATTACACTAAACATCAAAAGCAAAGCTTTCTTACTCCTTCTTTATCGAATACTCTCAAACAATTAACTCTCATTATCCATAGTCACTTGTTTTTTACATATATATTTAAGATTAAAGGCAGTTAATGAACATGATGGGACCTTTAGCAAGGCCCTTAACCCTTAACTGCTCAGTTAAAAGTCACTATGGTAAAGGGTGTCTGCCAAATACCATAAATATAACTGTAAGCTGTTTTCAGATTTATCTCGATAGCTCACAGGTCTCTCTGCATACAAATTATGTCAAGAAAGAAAAAATATTGGCAGTATATTAATGTAAGAAATAAACATGAAACATGAATTCACCATTCATCAGTAGACCTATGCACAGCAACAGTTTGGCAGCATGAAAACTTAAAACTTAAAAAATACACAAAATTACTGTTTACACAGTGGACAGTGTTTGTAATATTAGGGTTTTTTTTGCAAAAAAAAAAACATGAAACCAGTCTTAAATACATACAATTATCTGAAATGTGACTAAATGTTCTGAATTGACATATGCTTTGTATTCTGAGGAAATGCCTTTTCATATGTGAAGAGGCTCTGCAGGAGACGCTGTTCTTATTTTAAAAAGGGGAAGCGTACATGCATGCTTGGCTAACAACGCATAAAAGAATGTTTTAAACCTGGATGGCCTTCTGGTCATAATGAAATAATCTCTTGTATTGTATTTGTATTTATTGTCTTAGTTGCTCATCTTTGGTACAAATATAAAACAAGTGAAATTAGTATTTTAAGTTACATTTATAGATCAATTTATAAACACTGCTTATGCAGAAATATATAAATACATCAGCATTAAGTAATTGGGCTCTTGATTATGCTTGCTTTCCATATTTATGTTTGGGTGAATGTTTTGATTTATTTTAACTTCAATTTATAACTGTACAAGTGTTTATTGAATTGTGATATGGATTGGTGTGTGTACATTGTAATGTTATTGTTGCATAAAAGTGATTCCTAACTGGCCATAACTTTTTATTTAAATGTGACAGTATTTATGGTAAAAAAATAAACAGCTAAATATTTGCTGAAGCATGCATTTAAGCAAAGTAAAAACATCAAAACTCTGCTTAGTTAATGCAGAACTAAAACTTGAGAACCCTTGTCGACGTGGATGCTCAGAGACACATTCGGCCACTTGGGGGCAGTATGTCACCAAAGTCTTACAAGACTGAAAACGAATAAAAAGTGTCGTGTAAAATATCATATAAGGTGAATAGTTTGTTTCCTTTGTAAAAAAAAATTAAATAAAAAAAAATAGACTACACACATATTTCTGTGTGCTGATTTCCCTATGGGGCCATTGAGCAATTTTTTTCAACACATTTTCTTTTTACTAATACAGTACCACCACATGTCAGACTACCTTGTTATACTAGTGTTCGTATAAAACGAAGACCTTATAGATAAGCTCTCTGGCGCCCTCTATTTATAAAGAAAATTCAAGGTTCTCTGTTCTTCTGTCTCGAAGATGGATGTAATCAATTCCTACAGTTCTGCATATATCAGTTGTACTGTAGATGCAGCCTTGGAGGAAGAAAAATAGTTTCAGTAAAATCAAAGCTAGGTCAGATACATAAAAGCCTAAACATCAGTTTGCCTGCCAATATAGTCGATGTATTTTTAAAAACATGTTTGTACAGGTTTGTAACTTTGACACCTATAATTTCCTTAAATTACTTTTAAGTGACAAATATAATGTCAGTTGTAAATGGCTGTAAAATTAAACAATACACCAATTTAAGTCTTGACAAGTAATAAAACACATTATATGTTTATTTTTACATATGTTATTAATGTTCTTCATTATCCATTATATTTATTGTATTATAATGTGCTGCATTACATTACTTACTGAGCTAAATCTATGTATGGAACTCTATATGCTGTGCTTTTATTATATATATATATATATATATATATATATATATATATATATATATATATATATATATATATATATATATATATATATATATATATATATATATATATATACAGTGGGTACGGAAAGTATTCAGACCCCCTTAAATTTTTCACTCTTTTTTATTTTGCAGCCATTTGCTAAAATCATTTAAGTTCATTTCTTTTTCTCATTAATGTACACATAGCACCCTATATTGACAGAAAAACACAGAATTGTTGACACTGTTGCAGATTTATTAAAAAAGAAAAACTAAAATATCACATGGTCCTAATTATTCAGACCCTTTGCTCAGTATTTAGTAGAAGCCCCCTTTTGATCTAATACAGCCATGAGTCTTTTTGGGAAAGATGCAACAAGTTTTTCACACCTGGATTCAGGGATCCTCTGCCATTCCTCCTTGCAGATCCTCTCCAGTTCTGTCAGGTTGGACGGTAAACGTTGGTGGACAGCTATTTTTAGGTCTCTCCAGAGATGCTCAATTGGGTTTAAGTCAGGGCTCTGGCTGGGCCATTCAAGAACAGTCACGGAGTTGTTGTGAAGCCACTCCATCGTTATTTTAGCTGTGTGCTTAGGGTCATTGTCTTGTTGGAAGGTAAACCTTCGGCCCAGTCTGAGGTCCAAAACACTCTGGAGAAGGTTTTCGTCCAGGATATCCCTGTGCTTGGCCGCATTCATCTTTCCCTTGATTGCAACCAGTCGTCCTGTCCCTGCAGCTGAAAAACACCCCCACAGCATGATGCTGCCACCACCATGCTTCATTGTTGAGACTGTACTGGACAGGTGATGAGCAGTGCCTGGTTTTCTCCACACATACCGCTTAGAATTAAGGCCAAAAAGTTCTATCTTGGTCTCATCAGACCAGAGAATCTTATTTCTCACCATCTTGGAGAACTCCATGCGGGTTTTCATGTGTCCTGCACTGAGGAAAGGCTTCCGTCGGGCCACTCTGCTATAAAGCCCCACTGGTGAAGGGCTGCAGTGATGGTTAACTTTCTACAACTTTCTCCCATCTCCCGACTGCATCTCTGGAGCTCAGCCACAGTGATCTTTGGGTTCTTCTTTACCTCTCTTACCAAGGCTGTTCTCCCCCAATAGCTCAGTTTGGCCGGACGGCCAGCTCTAGGAAGGGTTCTGGTCGTCCCAAACGTCTTCCATTTGAGGATTATGGAGGCCACTGTGCTCTTAGGAACCTTAAGTGCAGCAGAAATTTTTTTGTAACCTTGGCCAGATCTGTGCCTTGCCACAATTCTGTCTCTGAGCTCTTCAGGCAGTTCCTTTGACCTTAATGATTCTCATTTGCTCTGACATGCATTGTGATCTGTAAGGTCTTATATAGACAGGTGTGTGGCTTTCCTAATCAAGTCCAATCAGTATAATCAAAAATTTCTGGACTCAAATGAAGGTGTAGAACCATCTTAAGGATGATCAGAAGAAATGGAGAGCACCTGAGTTAAATATATGAGTGTCACAGCAAAGGGTCTGAATACTTAGGACCATGTGATATTTCAGTTTTTCTTTTTTAATAAATCTGCAAAAAGGTCAACAATTCTGTGTTTTTCTGTCAGTATGGGGTGCTATGTGTACATTCATGAGGAAAAGAAATGAACTTAAATGATTTTAGCAAATGGCTGCAATATAACAAAAAGTGAAAAATTTAAGGGGGTCTGAATACTTTCCGTACCCACTGTATATATATATATATATATATATATATATATATATATATATATATATATATATATATATATATATGTATAACTATATTGATTATATTCGATCTCATTGTTTATTTGTATGGAAGAAAACAACTTGAAACAGGCATTGATTTATCTGTATTGATTATGATATTGTTCTTCCAGAAATGGATCTTGTTTTAGCTTCACAGTATTAATCTGCTGTGGATTTATTGGTAAAATATTAATTATATCCTTCTTAACGTCATACCAGGATCATAAAGACAGTTTTAAATCTGAACCACGTTTCAAAAACCAACAGTGTAAAAACATTAAAATCTGTTTTAAATAAGTTGCACCACTAATGACAAAATTAATTATTCATTTTGTAACTTTCTCTAATGGAATGTATTTATATGTCTGGTATAAAATTGCCAAATAATCTATGCTTTATTTATGAGAACTGGCAAATGCTCAAACTACTGTCAGTAGGCTATAGATTATTCAGCATGAATGAACAATCACTGCTGTGGCCTTAAGGAGTGAGAATGTGATGAAAAATAAAGTCTGGAGGCAAAACTGGGCAGATGGGCAGGGCCAGATGCTGTCCTTGTGAGGATGGCTGCCCAATACCTAGTGATCTGCCTCTGTCATAGGACCAGGGAGCTTCAAGCTAAACAGCTGAGCTCATCAAACTTTCTGCCATAAGGAGTTCGAATGCTAAGAAATTTCAATCCTTCATTTCATAAAAGAGGAATGGAATGACATTTCCCTCCTTTGTAAAATGCATTTTCAAAGCTTGAGCCATTATAGATTGTATATAATCTGATGTGATGAAAAAAGGTTGGCTGATAATCATGGTATATACACTTTGAGACTTCATATTTGATAGAAGATCAGAGCAAACTTAAAAGGTTTGCTAATTTGTATGTCATAGGTGACAGATGCCTGTTTTCACAGGAAAACAAACATACAAAGTGTATATGCACATAATCTGTACATTACTTCATGTCTAAACATTTAAAATGTAATAAAGAAAAATTAAATATATGATCAGATGCATTATTATTTGATAATGCAAGAGTGCTTGACATCAAGCAAACAAATTAAATCACCACATCCAAAACAAGTTCTTTAATTATTTTAGAAATATCAATGCTATTTGCAAAATATGCAAGAAAATAATGATTTGATACTGATTGGATCTTAGATTGGATTGAAATTAGTTCAGTCTATTTTGATTTTGCCCTTGTTTGGTCATTTTTTTTAAATATTGTATTTGGGAGTTGAACACATTCAATTTAATTCACATTTTATTTGTATAGCCTCTCTTAACAATGGATATTGTCAAAAAGAAGCTTTACAGAAATCCTTTAAACGTATGTTTGCACAGAGACTTAGAGAAGGCCAGACAGATGATCTGACACCTGTAGCCTAAAGGCTGTTAGGTAGGGCCTGGACTGATAAGACGGCGGTCTTGTGTAAATACATTTGCATGCTCAGCAGGACACATAAAAGACATTTTGAAGACATTTTGAAGACATTTAGTTTTGAGATCAAAAGGAAGACCAAAATTTCAGCTTTAATTATTTAATATTTTAATCTAAATGTGTTAAACATGGCACCTCTTGCTTGTATTAGTCTCTGCAAATATAATGTCTGTACAGAGACTGAAATTGTAAAGAAAACCCTTTTGTGGTTCTAATTAATCCTATTAATCCTTTAAAGCTGACAAAAAAGGAGGAAATCAATCAGATCCATTGCACAAGCTTTGAGCTGAGCTAATTTCAACAATATGAAATGTCTTTAATAAGAAAGAAAATCTATGTTGGGCTAACAAGCAAACATTGAACAGGTTGGTCAATGGATCAGCAACAGCAGGTGATAGTAGTATTGTGAGAACTGTGAAGAAAACAGCAATTAGTCACATTACTAACCTCTACAAGGCAGTGGAGGAAGTATAACAATCAAAAGAATGAATCAAACTGGAATTTGCAAAGAAATATTAGATGAGCCACAAAAGTTCTGTAAACAAGATTCACCTCTACCAACGTAATAAAAATGTGAAAAAATATGATCTGCTTATGTCTGCTGCTGTTGATTATTTTAGTAATCGAGTATTCTAACAATTATTACATTGATTAATCAAGTAATTGGATAACAAGTACTTTTCCTTTATTAAAGAGAACTATTAGTTTAATGAAACTCTAATTATTCTCACTTATATACTTATTTATTAAATCTTGCACAGTATCGTGATGTGGTATGCTTGTGTCCGAAAAAGCTGAAAATTTTTTTTTTATTACTTTAAAAAAAATGGAAACAGCACCATACAGTGTTTTCTTTATGTTTTAGTTTGAAATTATCCCAAACTTTCTGGCATATTCTTTGGCCTGAATCGTCTTCTTATTTCTCACTGTTTTCTCACAGTTTCTCCATTTTCCATTCTGCAGCATCTTCTGTGTTACCTGTCCAGAGCACTCCAGAGTTTCGTGGCTGGTGCATCAGTAATAATGGTCCGTGGGAAACACAATGCTCCGTGTTCAGTTAAATGGACTAAACAAAGCATCAAGGCAAATTGATTTTTTAAATCGAACTACTCAAGTTACTCGAGGAATCATTACAGCTCTAGATCTGCTCATGGTATGAAACATAACCATTTACTGTTTAATCAGTGGAAGCAGTGTCACTGCTCAGGCTGTGCATGACTGCTTTTGAAACATGCTCACTAGTTTTTATTGATGATTTATATCACATGTCTACAGAAATCTTCTGTCTGCCGATTTACAAAGAAATCTGTCCTTCCTAATTAGAAGGAACTTCATTATGCTGAAAATGAGCCTAAATTCATTGCCAACATGACAATAAACAAACAAACATTTAGACTGATCAATTGAGTCAATCACCAGACCGTAACCCAATCCATTTCCTGAGGACGATTCTAAAGAGAGAAACCAACGACAACAACAAAAACCATAAAAAAGCTCAAAATGAAGAAGTTTGGTTATGACAGAAAGCGACTGGCATTGCAAGCAAAAAATAAAAATACAAAAATGAATTAGAAATACGCAAACAAAATCTTCTGATTTACTTTATTTTAAGACTGTTCCTATAATTTTACTCTACCCTACAGACTGGGTGCTCTATCACCAAGATGCAAAGATGCTATGTTTTAAATTGTTTAACACATTTAAGTGGAAACATATTCCACTTTTAATCTGAAACATCCTTAATGTATAGCTAGCTAGCCAGCTAGATAGTTAGATAGATACAGGTAGTCGTCTTACAACTTACAACCTATGCAACTTACGACCATTTACGACCACAATCGCTAGCTGTGGCGTATGTTTTTTTTTTTACCAGCTTTCGGCATAATTTCACAGTACTGTACATATAGCCTACTCTACTTATGACCAAATCGTGTTACGACCGATTTGTCGGCCCCAATTGTGGTCGTAAGTCGACGACTACCTGTTGATAGATAGATAGATAGATAGATAGATAGATAGATAGATAGATAGATAGATAGATAGATAGATAGATAGATAGATAGATAGATAGATAGATAGATAGATAGATAGATAGATAGATAGATCTAGTACTAGTAGCATACTTAATTAATCCTCTGAGATAACTGACTCTACTCAGATTAATTATACTTGTGAGCCTGATTAAAGGAATCAACAGAGCATAACAAAATCAATGCAATTGATAAAAAGCACAATATTCTACCTATTAAAAACCTTTAGTATCTTAAAAACCTACATTCACCTCAAGACACAATAATAAAAAATAAAATAAATAATAGTAATAATAATAATAATAATAATAATAATAATAATAATAATAATAATAATAATAATAATTTTATTTTATTTTAAGGCACCTTTCAAAACACTCAAAGACACTGTACACTACAAAGTGAAATCATAAAATCAAACAACCACAAAAGCTATTTAACTGTTAAAATTAATCAGAAAAAGCCAATCTGAACAGAAGAGTTTTGATTCATGATTTAAAAGTGATCAGACAGTCACATATTGACTGTGGAAGAGAATTCCAGAGATGAGCAGCAGCTCAGCTAAATGCCCTAAACCCCATAGTGACTAAACAGACAGAAGGTACAGTAAGGAAAATAGATATGGAAGATCTGAGAATGCGCTTTGGGGTGTAGGTATGAAGCATGTCAGAGAGGTATGAGGGTGCAAGATTATGAAGAGCTTTCAAATTAAGAAACAGAATCTTGTAATCTTTTCGAAATGTTGACAGGAATTCAGTGTGGATGATGAAAAATGGGGAATATATGCTGGATGGCGGAGGTTCTAGTAATTATAAGGGCAGCTGAGTTATGGAAAATTGAAGTTTAGGAGGGAGTTTGTGAAATAAACCAAACAGAACAGAGTTACAATCAGTCATTTGCAAGGTAATGAGAGCATGTACAAGAGTAGCTGTGGAATTGGATGTAAGAAACGGATAAAGACGGCTGATGTTCCGAAGATGGAAGTATGCAGACCGAGTAATATTGTTCACATGCTTTTCAAAAGATACTGTACTATCAAGGAAAACACACAGACTCTTTACCTTAGAAGATGAGGTTAATAAAGTGTTATAAATAGAAAGTGAGAAACTATTGAATTTTGACAAATTTGACTCGGTGCCAACAGGAAGAACATCTCTTTCGTCAATATTCAGCTTGAGAAAATTGAAGATACAGATTATTGATAAAAGATTATTGATAAAAGCTTTGGCAGGCTGTTTCTTGATAGGCTATTGATTATAGGGTTCCACATTTTACCGTGTCTGAGTAGGTTTCCTTTGGGTTGACTGGTTTTCTCCTGCCATTCAAAATCAGCCTATTAGTTTGATTGATTATGCTACTCTATTCTGGTAAATGTATATCACTGAGCAATAAGGATCCTACATCCTACTGTAAATTTCAATACATCAGTTAAAAATAATTTAATATGCTTTCACATTTTCTTAAATCCTGGTGCACATGCATGACAATACCAAAAGGGTTTAAGGTTGTATCTGACATTATATCAACAAAGTTTGTAAACATATAATGAACAAATACAGAACCAATATTGAACAACAAAGAATAAAAATACTGAACTAATAAATTTTTGCTGCAGCACAGCCACAGGAAGTTGTCATGTCATGGGGAAGTTTTAAAAAAGAAAATCAAAAAGTGTTCACAGTATAACACAATCATATAAAGTTTATACGTTTTTTAATCACAGTTTTGAGTGGAAATTGCAGCACAGAGCTCCTATATAAACACAAGCCGAAGCCTTAAACAGGATGAGTATGAGGAGGAGCTGATGCTGTGAGCCCTGTCCTTCACTCACTTCTTTTATTTTATGGTTCCTTTTCCTCTGAAGACTTTGGTAGGCTACTTTCCTTCCAAATGATAGTCAAGTAAAGTTTTGCCCCTTAAAAACTGACACTTAAGTTAAAAATCAAAAGGAAAACCTGAATTTCAGCTTTTATTTCCATATATTTTTATCCAAATGTGTTGAATATAACCTGTTGTAAAATGTAAAATATACCCTGTTTAAGTAATCTTCAATTTGCAAATACCCATCTTCTTGTTGCAATAATCCAGCTTTTGAATCTGAGAAAAAAGGTGAAATCAGTTTAAACCATTGCACAAACTTTGGGCTGAACCAATTTTGACAATATGAAATGTCAAATAATTAGGAAAACCATTGTTGTGCTAACAAGCAAACACTTAACTGGCCAGTAGATCAGCAACAGCAGGTGACAGAAATATTCTGAAACTGTAAAGAAAAACCAGCAATCCGTCACATTACTAACCTGGCGAATGTATCGCAATCGGAAGAGAGAATCAAAAGGCTAAATAGGAATTTGCAAACAAATATTTAAATGTGCCACACAAGTTTTGTAACCAAGATTCACCTCTGGGAAAGTGCTAAAAATGTTAAACATAACAATTGACTGGCCACAGATGTATATAGCACAGATATCTACAGAAACATTCTGGCCAATTTACTAAATAAATGTAAACCCCATTAGGTGGAATATTTATGCCAAACTATATTGGTAAATTTATAACCATGACAAACAAGGATGCTGCAAAATTTCAGTCCATGAGTAAAAATAATTTATGCTTTCAAATGTTCTTGAATCCAGGTGAACAAGCATGGCAATACCAAAAAGTTTGCTGTATCTGAAGTGAACAGATAATACTGAACCAATAGTGAAAAATAAATAATGAAATACCAATCAAATCCACTTTCAATGCAGCTCAGCCACAGGAAGTTGCTTTTTTAAATGACTTTATTGAATAAATCAAATCAACAATATATACATCTTGTATCACATTAGACAATGGAACATTTCCAGTACATATGTAAACAGTGAGTAAATAGTGTTGACATGCAAAACAATTTGACAAGTGAGTACATACTAGGAAAAATAATATCATTATATCATTTCATACACAAATCTTAACATGAAAGGGAAGAAAAAGTATAAACAGGAAGTTGCCATGTCATAGTTGAGTTAAAATATCAGAGTTTACATTGTAACACAATCATACAAGTTTTATAAGTTATTTATTTATTTATTTTATCACAGTTTAGAGTGGATATGGCGGCTCAGAGCTTCTATATAAGCACGAGCTGGAGTCTTAAACAGGAGGAGTGTGAGGAGGAGATGATGCTGTGAGCCCTGTCTTTCACTTACTTCTCTTTTTGTTTTGCGGATCCTTGTCCTCTTTAGAAGACTTTGGTAGGCTACTTTTATCCAGTGTTTCCATTTGGCTAAATAAAGTTCTGTCCTGCGCAAAACCGAGACACCTGTAGACTTCCAATCGAGTTTTTAAGATTTCTCCGTGTACTTTGCATAGATGTCCACTCCGCTCGCCAGCCTGGACGGGTTCCCGTCTGTGGTTAACGGCGGTTCCTACACCGACACTCCGGTACTTATGAAGCCTCGGGATCCGTTCGCAGGTCCGCTCGAGTCAGTCGCGCCCTGGAACTACACGTTTATTGCGTGCCTGATGTTTGCGGTCACTGCCCTCTCGCTGGCCGAAAACTCCACCGTCATGATAATAACGTACAGATTTAAGCAGCTGAGACAGCCCCTGAATTATATTATTGTCAACTTGTCTGTGGCTGACTTCTGCTTGTCGCTGGTTGGAGGCACAATCAGTTTCCTGACCAACGCGCGGGGTTACTTCTTCCTGGGCAGGTGGGCGTGCGTGCTGGAGGGATTCGCCGTCACTTTTTTCGGTGAGTCTGAATTCCAGAGTTGCTACAGTGCTGAAGGAACGTGGCCATGCACCGGATTTTTCTAGTTTTTTTTTAAGTTCAAGATTCAATTTACAACTTTTATTTGTCATATGTACAGATGTCAGTGACAGTATGTACAATGAATGAGGCTCCAGGTGAACTACAGCAATATTGAATATTAAACATAAAACAGAATAAAAAAACCTAAAGAAAAAAAGGAGAGAAAAGTAATAATGAGGCATAAGAAAGTTATAATTATTTACAAGTGTGTGCAGAAGTATATATATTGTATTATATGAGTATTTACATATATGACATATTAGGATGAGGTATTTTTTGTAAAATATTATGGAAGCCAGAGGACAAGTATATATGATATTTATAACAATGTATATATCAGGTGTGCAAAAAATACGCTACTCAACACTTAGAGCATCTTTTTTTAGAGGAACGATCTAAGACGTAAGATCTAAGTGATTTAACACTTTCTAATCTAATAAAAGTACCATTATTGAGTTCAAATAGTTTATATCAAGAAAGTTTGTCCTGAGAAAAAATTTAGTCAAGTGTTTATTAAACTCCCTCAGTGTTTTATCTTTTGTTTCTCTGGATTGTTCCGAGGAGAACACCTGGAACTCTGAAGAACACCATAAGAATAAGAACTAAACTGTACATTTTCTTTTAATCGGGGTGAAATGTAACACCTTTTAGATGTTTAATAGTGCCCTTAGGACAACCTTTAATAAGCTTTTGGAGTTATTTCATTAACATAATTCTACATTTACCTTTCCAAATGAAAGATATATATATATATATATATATATATATATATATATATATATATATATATATATATATATATATATATATATATATATGATATATTTTGTAAGAATAAAGTTAAAAAATACTTCTTACAAATGTTAATATTTTACTTAAACATTTTGCATAATTATGTTACTTTCTGTAGCTCAGTTCAGTACTTAATGTCTAAACTGTTCTTTTCTAAATTGTGCATGACTTCTAGGTGTAAATTGTAATAAACTTTTGTTTGCCTTGCAGGGATTGTGGCTCTATGGTCTTTGGCAATCCTAGCTTTTGAACGTTTCTTTGTGATCTGCCGACCACTGGAAAATGTCCGTTTGGGTGTCAAACATGCAGCAATGGGTCTTTTGTTCGTCTGGACTTTCTCGTTCATCTGTACTATTCCTCCAGTACTTGGCTGGAACAGCTACACAGTCAGCAAGATTGGCACTACTTGCGAACCTAACTGGTGAACTCACCTCTTCCTTTTAATTATGAGTGTAAATTAAATGATTTTTGACTCTCAGACCATCAAAATAACCTTTTTTGTTGTTGTTTTCCACTTAAAGTCACTGTAATTGATTCTTATCATGTAATTGACAAACCTGTGTTTCTTTATGCACAAAGCTTTCAGAGTTTTTTAATCAGTTGATAAATTTACACTTAAAGTTATTATATATTTTTTTAGTTTAGCAGCTGTGAATGCTGTTTATAAATGTTAACACTAATACATTTTGCATGACATTTTAATAAGCTCTTCAAACATATGGCATGCATGAGCTGTTTGTCAGCTAATTCTCATTTTATAAGTAAAACAAAAAACTATACATGCCACTGTGCTACAACTGTTAGATTGGTCTGGCTCAATATGTTAAACCTATGCACTGTGGATCTTGAAATTGTTATATCAGAGATGGAAATATGTGGAGAGTTCTGAGCCTTTGCTCTCTTCATTAAGGTACTCAAGAGACTACAATGACCATACTTACATAATCACCTTCTTTGTCACCTGCTTTATCTTACCACTTGGAGTAATAATTGTTTCCTATGGAAAACTCATGCAGAAACTTAGAAAGGTGGGTTCTTAAGACAATGGAAAAATCTTTACAATTTGTATTGTAACACAATACAAGAGTACACCCCAATATAAAATATTTAATAATGTGTTTTGCTCTTTCAGGTATCCAACACTCATGGGAAATTAGGTAATGCACGGAAACCAGACCGGGCTGTGGCACGGATGGTCATTGTAATGATAATTGCATATATGGTTGGCTGGACACCTTATGCAGCAGTCTCCATCATCGTCACAGCCTATCCATCTATCAATATTGACCCTCGCCTTGCAGCAGCACCAGCCTTCTTTGCTAAGACTGCAGCTGTGTACAATCCAATCATTTATGTGTTTATGAACAAGCAGGTATGCCATCACATCATGAAATAACGAGTTAATATATTCTTCCTGCTAACTGAAACTAATCTGTCTTATTTTTCCTTATTTCAACAAAAGCATTTTCACTGCATAAAACTGCCACTTACTTATTTACTATTTAGTGTAAACACTAGACAATGTTGTGTGTAAAATCTCAAGAGAACAGCAGTTTACAAAATACTCAACCAGCACATCTGGCACCAATATCCATGCCCCAAGCAAGATCACAAAGATCTCATCTTTTCTTTTATCTATTGACTGATAAGACCTTTACCTAAAGCTCTAGACCTCTATCTGCATGATCTTTTGCATAACCACCTAATTAGATAAATGAGCAGGTGTAAAGGCATTTCTAATAAAAAAATGTATAATCCTATACAATACACTTTAAATAACAAAACAATTTTACATATGAATACACAATGAATACTGGCCTATCATATATATTATACATCATATCATTATTTAACATTTATTCGTTGTGTTTGATTTCTGTTAATCAGGCTGGAATCACTTTTATGGCTTATGCATGTTATGGCTGTTTTTCTCAGCTTTTGCATTGCCTCTTGCCCATCAGCCGAGAATTCTCCAATGGCTCAACCAGCAACTGGTGTATATTAAAAATTCAGCATGTTTTAAAATGCAGAAACATGCTTAGTAAGACCAATGTGGGCAAGTCTCGTGGTGGCAGATCTGTATTTGAATTATTCTAAGCATGTTCAGCTCGTATAAGCCCTCACTTGACAGCACTAAATTTGTACATTTTAATAGAATCATTAAAAAGCTACATAAATAAATTACCTTTTAAAAACTGATTGACTCTTTTTTGCAAATGTTAAATTATATTCTGTTTAAATAATGTTTGTACTAGACATAGAAATGCAGCCAATCC
Source organism: Silurus aristotelis (assembly GCF_946808225.1). Taxonomy (NCBI): domain Eukaryota; kingdom Metazoa; phylum Chordata; class Actinopteri; order Siluriformes; family Siluridae; genus Silurus; species Silurus aristotelis. Next base: position 16,270,909 of record NC_139585.1, on the reverse strand, counting down.
ATACACATAGCCAACACAACAAAGGGTTTCATATACAACCTAATATAAAGTTATATTTATTATAATTTCCATTTAGATGGTTCAAGCAATTTGATCTAAAATTTGGTGCTTTAAATTGTTTTACACTACTAGCAGTAAATGCCAGTAATCTGATCCCTGCAGTCTTCAGTGTAAAGCAAAAACAATACAATTGGCCTTCTGTTCCTGTACTTTCAGAGGTAATAGAATTCTTTAGTCCTAATTTTGGACATGGTCTGCCTGGAGACCTTTTTTAATAATTAGTTATATCTGAAGTTTTTTATATTATGTTTGTACATATGTTTCTAGGTTGTTCCTGATCTTACATCTCCTTAGCCCAGTGGTAATTCTCATGCCTTTTCTCTTTTCTCAGTTCAGGAAGTGCCTGATTCAGGTGTTTAAAGGCAATGGCATGAGCATTGACTCATCCCATTTGAACCCCACCTCAGACAAAGGGCCCATTACAAAAACAGAAAGTCACCTGGGAGAGATGTCATCCATCGCTGCCCATGTGCCTATGACCACATGCAACCTTGAGAAAACTGATGAGGAGGATGAAGAAGAAGCTCAGAACCAGAATGAAAATGGTGGATCCACGCAACTTCCTCTATCAGAAAGCAGAGTTTGCCCTCTGTAGAGCAAACTTATAAAGCTCAAATGTAATGATCTGTAGCCTGTTGCCTAACTGCTCAGGCAGCTGGAAAAACAGCACAGCTGCGCTATGCATATAGAGCATGTAGATTATTCTGCATGTAAATATTTATGTATGTTCAGTGTTTATCTCTACTTCTTTGTGCTGTGTAAGTCTGAAAAAAATCTATTTGTTTATGCTTATGGTTGTGTCTTGCAGAAGGTTGCATATATGTTGTAGCCCTGTCAATTTGTTGTCAGTGAATGAATGTTAACTAAATGTATGCATTATTGCAATATTTGTCTTTATTTTTAATTTAATAATTTAAGGTTTTCCATGGACGCTGGTAATGACAAGTTTTATTGCATTTGGTCACATTTAGCAATGCAAAAAAATCTAACCAAATGTATTTTGCCTCTGTAATTTAACCATTGTAATATTATTTTAAGACTTAATCATGACTTAATAAATTTAGTTTGTACCAGAAAACACTCTATCCCTTTTTTAAATACAGAATAATGAATGAAAAAAAAAAAAACCCCATCTATACTGTAATTATTAGAGTCAGGTTTGAGCATTATCTAGTCAAATGATACAAGCAAATTGTTGAAACAAGTAGGCTGGGGTGCATTCAGTCCTGCAGGCCAACTGAGTTCTTTTACTCCGAACTTAGTAAACCATGGATTTATAGAGCTCGCTTTGTGTAAAGTTGCACTGCCAAAAATAAAATGGAGTGAAACAGCAGGCAATATTTAAGGCTTTGAGCACAACATTGATGTTTAATTTGTTGCTGTTACAAAAAAACAAAAACAAAAAAAACAGTATTCCAGAGAGGAGTAAAATGTGCTTATTGTCCTAGGCAGAAAGTACACTACTTCAGAGATTCCAGAGATTTTTATTTTATCCCCTGAGCATGCAATCCTATACTCACTTTGTTCTTCAAAAAAATAAACAAACAAACAAACAAACAAACAAACAAACAAACAAACAATTACATTTGAAAAAGTTAAAGCATCATTTTTATACTCAAGGTGATTTTATAAACCATGAGGCAAATGTACTTAAGGCTGTTACTGATATGGGGACAATCAGGTTTCAGGTCTTCCTGTTTTTCTGGAAAGAGTCAGTGTTTATAAATAACACTTCCTGATCACATTCTGCCCTTACAATGATTATACCTTTAAGAAAGGTATGACATTTATTTTCAATTATGTTACATTTTTTAAAACTGGATCATATAACATGACATGCCTAGGGCTATATCTTGCTTGAGGATTGAAAAATAAACCTATCCTATGATTTTAAACAAGATTTTCAGAATCAGAACCAGGTTTATTGGCCAAGTGTGTTGACACACAAGGAATTTGGTTCCAGCTGTTGGTGACTCTCAAAAGTACAGACATAAATAACACTATACATTTAGCTTGGATTATAAAGACAAAACAGACAATACAGGACAAACAGACAATACAAGAGGAAACAGACTTTATGAGACAATACAGACAATACGAGACAATATAAGCAATATGAGTATTAAATAGGACAATATACAAAGTATTTGACAGATCAATAATGTACATAAACTGTGAGTGCATGGTAGTGCAAATAGCAGTATTGTGAGTCACGTAATATATACAGCAATATACAGCAGTAACAGTGTGTGTAACATATGGGGATGTGGAATGAAACTGTACCAGTGTCTGGCAGTTTTGGTGAACAAAGTTCTGTAGTGCCTGCCAGAAGAGGGAGCTGAAAGGTGTTGTGTCCAGGGTGCGAAGGGTCAGTAGTGATTTTTCCTGCCCATTCTTTTTTTATTCTTGTAGGTCCTGGAGAGTAGGCAGGGGAGCACCAATGATCTTTTCTGCGATAAAGTACTAAAGAGAGCCGTGCTGAAGCTGCCATTCGCGGCGCTATCTTGATAAGCTTTTTAAAATAAATTTTACGTGTGCATGCATTAATATGAATCTGGAAGTATATTAGTTGGGTAATGACAGAACAAACTGACACACAAAAGGGTTTCTTTTAACAACATTCTAATTGAGCTCTAAACAAACAAAAAACAAAAAAAACAAAAAACAAACACAAAAATACTGATTTGACCCCAAAAGCTAATGAATTACAGAATTCTACAGCTGGTGAATTATAGATCTAAGGTGTTATATTAAGTCAAAATGGAAAAAAATATAAAATAATAACATAAAAGCAGGTACTGCTTCATATTGATAATACACATATTCTTAATCAAATGTGTCTTACAAAAACTCAGGTAAAAGTTGAATTTTTGTTAGAAATTTTGTATAATGATTTTGTATTGCCATTGATTAATTGGAGATTATTAATCACCCCAAATGGAAATATTATAAATATTAATTAAAGATTAAAGATTAATTAAATCTATTGTATAATCACATTATACAATAGATTTAAATAAAAACTTTCATATTACTCTAAATTCTGAAACTATGCTTCATGGAAATTTGAATACTTTATCAAATATATTCTAATCACAAGAGGTGGCATGCAAATCAAATATCCAAAGGTTTTATTGGCAGTTACTAAAAATAATTGAGCATGCTGAAAGTAATGAACCATGCTATTACTGAGCTATCTTCTTCCCCCAGACTAATTTAGTGGGCAAAGCCACTTTGAGGTCTGAGCTTTGATCCTCTTCCTATTTGTTGCCTTTTATCCCTTTGGTCTGCTGTTTGTACTGACTTTCAAATACCACAAACACATCACCAAATTGCAGATGCAGTAGCACTTCAGGAAAATTGCTAAAATATTAACCTGCCTTTTAGATGTTTACATCTTATGACTATGTTTTTTAATATTAATTTACCTGAAAACTAAATAAAAGTGCTAACATGCATTTTCATTGAAAGCTTATAATATTATGCTTCACCATGACTATTTCACATGTATGGAGAAGTAATGATGCAGTTTAATTCCACAAGAATAATGTAAGTAAATAAATGGAAGCATATTCACTACACCATTGTAATATATTTTATGCAGGTATATTTTAAAGCTGTCTCTTTACATGGAATTAATACATCAAATAAACAAATTACATTTAAAATTAAATAAATGTATTGATACATTAAATTAAGTTAAACATGAAAAGAAAAAGTTATCCCGATCTTTAAGATAGAAACATTCACAGCAATATGTTGCTGGATTAATGTACTTATGACATAAGTCTTTAAGTCATAGTTTTTAAGGAAATACAGGCAGACAAATCCAAAAAGATTGACAATTTTAAGGTACATGTCAGGCACAGGGTCATGTGATCAACAAACAAGATAACCTAGAGTAGACTGGAGGCAAACAACATTAGGGACAATAAAAAATTGTCCCTAATGTATCTGAAACAAATAACAATGATTAGTACACAATATAAAGTAAAAATAAAACAAATTAACCTGGACTTTACCAGGTTTAGTCTAATTCCTGTCTTAAGGGCATTCATCTCAACATCAAATTCCTTAGATAGGAAGTGTAGTGAACATGGATTAAGGTTAAATCAGTTTTTGGATTGGACAGTGTAGCCATTGATACATTTTTCTATATGCCTCCTTAATGTACTCCTACAATTGTTTCATGCGCTGATACAGAAAGAGAAGGTAAACAGAACTGCAAGGAGACATGGGTTTTTGTAAACACCTCAATAGCGCAGTCATAGGGCTTTTCTAACAACTTCATTTAAATTTCAGATTTTCAATTAACATAGATGCCAGAGATTTTGTTGAAATGTGGAGATGATACTTGTGACAATGTCTGGTCAAGAAACATGGGTTATTTTGTTTAGCCATGGATGGTTTAGGATTACAGGATTCTTTGTCAAGATTGTGACTGAAATTGTGATGAATTTGTGGTGGAGTACACATAGATGGGTTTGATGTAGATACCCTCCCTATGGGTCCTTTATTGCTGGCTTGAATCCGTATTGTGGATATCATGGATTGTGAATAGCATGAAGGTTGGTTAAATGTATGTTTCCTTTTACATTTGCCAATGAGCAGTGAGGACCTTAAAGCAGTCCGGGTCTCCTTTTGTACCCATGTTTAGGCTATGTATTCTGTCAGCTAAACTAGACTAGACTGGAGTCAAACAACAATTAACACAGCAGGTCTTAATAAAAAAGGCAAACAAAAAGTAATAGCAGGTCTGGTAATGATAGGTGAATAAGAACTGAGAAAATATTTAAATTGTAAATAAATGAAGGTCTCTTTTAAAAAGTGTAGTATGTTTGTGTGTGCATGTATGTTATTGAGGTTTGCTCAGTTAGAAGGTGTGTAATTGCGGGAGTGTTTGTGTGTTATGAAGATTGTAGTCCATAGCAGCTATATTTGAAGGTCGGTGTCTGCTGTGAGCTGGAGGTCACTGTATGCTATGACCTGACTTCACAGTCAAATCATAGTCAAGATTTTCCTGATATAAACACTAGGTATTTATCACTTGAAAACAGGGACTAATTATACTAGGGATACAATAATTCCTCCAGTAATTCAAATAATTTAAATACAAAAATCCATCGAGGAAAATTATTTGATTTGACTATGATTCGTTTAGGTTATTTAACTACACACAGTGCTTTGTGTTTTCAGGCGATTATTAATGACGCACCACCCGCTAAACTCTGGACTGGTAAACACTATGAAAGCTTGTTTCCATCAAATACCTCAGAGAACACAAAGAAGAACATATGTACAGCATATGTTTGCCTAATTCAGACAATTTTTTCTTAAATTTTCCACAATTCTTTCTTTATTTCTAGCAATTCCAACTCTATTTCTTGCAATTCCCACTTTATTAGCCAACCGGACAGTGTCACTTCCTCTGTATTGGCAGAAAGCTTTACACATTGAAAATGAAATAGACTACAATCAGTAGAATCACATAGTATTAAACTAAGCCTCCGATCCCTGGAGAGAACTTTAACAATCAGCTCTGGAGGAGACGTAACAAGACAGATGAAGCAGGCAGTTACCGGTGGATGCACCATAAATTTTGGATGTTTACGAGAAATAAAGTCAGAATTGTGAGAACAAAAAGTCGGAATTGGGCAACCTTTTTTTTTATGTGGCAGAAACGAGCAAAATACAAAAGATGCTGCAGAATAAACAATTGAGGAATGGAATTAACATAGTGAGGGGCGAGGAGAAGATTCAGACCAAAGAAAACAAAACATAGAGAAAGCACTTCTGTTCACTTTCACCGTGTAATAATTCCTAACCTTCCAGTTGTCATCTTTGTAACCAGTGTCATTCCACCTTAGAGACCTCCACCTCAAAGAAGAAAGAACACATGCAATATAACTTAAGAGACAACCCCTGTTTGCACACAGTCATAGTCAACCTAGTTCTGTCAAGAATGAATAGAGTAAATATTCTTTCAGTGTATGGCAGTGGGAGAGAACCTCCTGACAATGCTGAGGAAATGGGAAAAAATATATACAGTACAAGATCATATAAAATGTACATACCTCTAGTAATGTAGAGTTCAATACGAACGCATAATGTACATATGTACCTTTATACCTTTTTAGTTATCATATTTTATCTGCTGCTGTGTAAGGTATAAAATACATTAATAATTGTATACCACACAATAAATGCTGCAATACATAATGGTAAAAACATGACTAGAATGGTTGGGTCAGGTATGACTTTGTGGCCTCCAAAATTGGTCACATATGCACCCTTCACTGTGCCTGTGCTGCCCTCTGCTGTACTCAACTGTAGGCTTTGTTTATTTCTAAAGATTCAAGATTTTATTTGTCACAAACCTAATTAGATACAGAATACAACTGGCTGTGACATGTAAACTGTGGATCTGTTTTGAGTTGATAAGCACTTAGAAGCAAAATATCTTCACTAGTACTACTACTACTACTACTTTTCCATGCTTATATGGCATTGTTTCACCACATTTCTATTATATGCTTGTACATGTAGCTTTTTTCTTTGTGTACTGTATGTGGAGGGTCAAAAGTTAAACACTGCCTTGTAACCAAAAGCACATTCTACAAAGCCTTGTACAGGAAATTATACATTTCTTTGTTTTATGCTGTTCTTAAATGCAGTTTTTTTGGTTCCCCTTGAGCAAAAACTTTAAGGGCTAGCATTGTGTCACCGCACTGAAGACAACATTCTCATCCTTAATGCACTAAAAATAGTGAAGTAAATCCAATCCTTGATCTTTGCTTCATTTTATCAGAAATGATGCCAACATTTTACAATATTCCTCAACTCTGATCTGAGAAATAGTGAAAATACTAAACTTATTTCTTGATTATTATAATACCTTTTTATGTTCATTTATAATGTATGACAGACATTTTGTCTCAAAACAGCTTTACAGAGATAAAGAGGTTATGATGTTGTATAAAAGAATGTATTAAATCAGTGCCTATAAGTTTGTTCCTTATAGGCACTGGTGACCCAGTGGAGCCAGTGGTGACCGTGGAAAGGAAAAACTCCCTGATATGGTATGAGGAAAAAACCTGAGAGGAACCAGACTGAAATGTTAATTCATTACAGTTCCATCTTTGTTGAGTTATACTGTTTAGTGATAGGCACTTAAATGTAGAACTGTTCATGCAAATTGCGTTCTTAAGCCATTGTAGCAGACTGTTGATATTAAATTCATCCTCGAAGTTCTTGAGTTGCTCAGTAGCTTCATGTAACTTTATCTTTACATAACAATTTGGCATGTTAATTGGAGCAAAAAGACAACACTTTATTGGGGAAATAATTGTACTCTATTTTATTAATTGCATTAAAATATGTATGAACTCTGTATTTTTGGTTATTAAACTGCTTTGTGCTTTTTAAAGTCTGCTTTGTCGCTAAAGTCAGCTCCTACTTGGAAATTGTCTGCACATTAAGCAATAATGTATTTAATTTCTGTTCTATTGCCGTACTTTCAGAAACTTCATTGTGTTTTTTTTTTTAATTTGCAATGGTGTCATTAATACTGTAGAACCTCTTTTAGCTTTCTGAACAATTTAATGCTTTGATTGTTTGTGCTTGCCCCCATTACTTTGCTGGGTTTGAATATACCAATCTTAATGAATAAATAAATGTAAATAATGCACAATACTTCAAAAAGTCAAGGGTCTTTTCTTAACTTAGCAGGCTGTCTGCTAAATCCCAGAATTTTCCTCAGTCAGGGTTGGGTGGTTCTTTGTTCAATTCTACGTTTTGGTTACTGTCTTTGTGAAGTTTTTGTCCATGTTTTCATAGTGTTTGCGGCAGGTAAATTGCCCCTAGGTGTGAATAAGTATTTCAATGTTTCAAAATGTGCGCATGGTGCTTTGCAGTAAACTGACAATCCATCTCGCAAGTATTCATGCCTTATGTCCAGTTTTCCTGAGATACTTTGGTATTTGTAATGAGACAGAGGGGATTTACATTTGGCCTCTGCTGGCTGAGTGAAGGCATTTGTTATATTATTAAAAATGGCTATTAGTAAGCCACTGTTTACCTCAGAGGCTATACTGATGTTTCAGTCTGCTTTATTAGAATCTTGAATGCAGGATCACAAAGCATATGTGACTCACCTTGACTCAGAGGATAAGTCTCATCCACACATTTATTAGCACAAAGATTTAATGAGCCAGCCTATATAAAACTCTCATGAGTTCTTTCTGAACAAGTTCAGAAGCATTGGCTCCATACAAACCTTGAACCTTCTTTTGAATTCTAAATACTTTTTAAAAGCACAGCATGGGTTATACATTCCACATTTACAGTGACAGTTTATGAAATCTAATATTTATTTTTTAATAATCTTTATTATTAGTAGTGGTGGGCTGACAGGTTCAGCAAAACCTTCTTTGCTGGCCTAAACACTATCAGAATCATAGATAGACTTAGGTTTTAAGATTAGATTAGATTAAATTCAAGTTTCTTAAAGGAGTTCATATTTATATTAGAGTTTCTATCCAATCATATTTTAGCCATCACATGTTGCCAGGGTCATAGAAATCTGCCTTGAGGCATTCAGAATCAACAGTGTGGGTGCCTGTACCTTACAATGCATGTTGCTTGAAAGCTGTTGTTAACCAATCAACTTTCAACTTGGTGACAATGGTAACATCTAGCAGGCGTACAATAATATCTGCATTTTCAAGTCCTTTGATTGGATGGTCAGATAGTGCACTATTCATTGGTCTCAAACTGCATCTGTAGCTAAATGCACAAGCTCAAATATATTCGTGTGGACATAATAGCTGTTTTTTTATTCCACAATGACTGACATAGAAAAAGTAATTGATTTGGCCGCAAACATACTTACAAGGCCATTTTTAAGAGTGATTTTTCAAGAAAAGCTGGACACTATGAGGAAAGGCAAACCAGTTTAAAACAGTTGTTGTGCTTTTTCATGAAACGTTATACTTTACAATTCTTTAGAATTTGCCTCAATTTCAAATCCACAGGAAAAGCATATTGCACAGAGAATAATGCACCATAATGTACATAAACCCAGGGTCATTTTATTAGGTAAAGAGGTATTAGGAGAGCCAAACAAACATACAAACTCCACTGAGAAGAGCACCTCCACAACTCTGACCCTGTGGGTTGCATGTGGAAAGGCATCCAGACCATCACAGACTACAAACAGACACCACAATCTCAACCAACCAGCAAACTCCCCAAACAAAGAATAATCATTTTGCTTGTTTCGATTAAGGCATAGGACATTTCACCTCAACCGCTGACTCTACTTCTGCTCACAGTCCATTTTCACTTTTAACAACGGCATCGTCTATTCAGCATTTAGCAGGATGCAGGCAAGGCATCTGGTCTGGACAGCACGGTCTGAGACCAGACTGTCCAGACCATGCTGTCCAGACCAGATGCAGGCAAGGCATCTGGTCTGGACAGCATGGTCTGGACAGTCTGGTCTCAGAGCACATGCTGGACAACTGGCACAGGTCTTCACTGACATTTTCAACCTGTCACTAGCCCAAGCCATGGTTCCTACATGCCATGCCTGAAGACTACAACCATCATACCAGTACCTAAACATTCAGCTGTAGAATGTCTGAATGATTTTCGCCCAGTTGCACTCACCCCTATTGTTCTGAAGTGCTTTGAGGAACTTGACTTTAGTTCTACTTTCAATACAGTCCTCCAAAATGTACTGATCTTTAAGCTCAGTGACCTGGGTATCTGCACCTCCACTTGCAGATTGATTCTGGACTTTCTCACCAACAGACCTTACTGTTAGGTTGGGCAAACAGATATTCCCAACCCTCATTCTATACACCGGCATCCCACAGGGCTGTGTTCTGAGCCCAGTACTCTACTCCCTGTTCACCCATGACTGTGCTCCTCTGCGTAACTACATCTTCATCAAGTATGCAGATGACACCCCCGTGGTCGGCCAGATCAGCAACCACGATGAATCGGCCTACAGGAAAGAGATGTGAAGCCTTACAGCATGTACAGCATCGAAAACTAAAGAGCTTTGGACTTTTCGGAAATCTAACAACACTTACGTACATATACTTATATATATATATTTCAGTAATTCAACTAAAAATTGTGAAACTCATGTATTAAATAAATTCACTGCACACAGACTTTGGAAGTTTAAGTCTTTGGTTCTTTTAAATGTGATGATTTTGTCTCACATTTAAAATGATTAATCCACTATCTCAAAAAATTACAATACATCATAAAACCAAAGAATGGACTGAGGCTGGGGTCAAGGCATCAAGAGCCACCACTCACAGATGTGTCAAAGAATTTGGCTACAGTTGTCATATTCCTCTTGTTAAGCCACTCCTGAATCACAGAAAATATCAGAGGCGTCTTACCTGGGCTAAAGAGAAGAAGAACTGGACTGTTGCCCAGTGATCCAAAGTCCTCTTTTCAGATGAGAGCAAGTTCTGTATTTCATTTGGAAACCAATGTCCAGAGTCTGGAGAAAGGGTGAAAAAGCTCATAGCCCAAGTTGCTTGAATTTATTCAGCACTGAGTTTGTATTTTTTAACAGAGCATTTAGAGATTAGTTTATGAATCAGACAGATTTAATACCCTTGGAATATTGTTAGGTCTTTGAATGTAATAAGGGCACTGAATATTCCTTACAAGCCTTGTGTTATTTAATAAGCTTATTTTAAGCCCACTTTAAATCCACATAAGCCTGTAGAGTTTTGGCTCTCTGAGGTCCACATGTCAAATTTGTTTACACAAGTGCAATTACACTTTTGTAACTGTTTAAAATCTGCCGATATCAGTAAAAAATTACAGAACCTTACCGTCTGCTGTCTGTTAGCTGTCTAACCTTCTTCTAAAATGTAATAAAGGCACCTTATATTTTACATTTGCCATTATCATCAATATTATGCTTATTTTATAACAAAGTAATGCAGTTGGAAATAATACATTGGAAACAGAGAAAACTTGCAAAGCAATTAAATCGAATCAAAGTTGACTGTTGTAGTTACTTACCTATTGTAAGGTCTATGGAGAACTACAGTCTAAAGACATGGCCACCACAGACTACAACTTATAGAACACACACACACAAACTCACAAACACAAACACACAAACACTTACACTTACTCTTACTCTTACTCACTCACTCACTCTGCCACTCAGCATCTAATGAGGCACATATTTAAACACATATACTCATTCACCAAGTTTTAGCACTCAAACTATACTAAACTGTAAAAGCAAGATTTTTTTTATTATACTGTGTAATTGTCTGCTAATCACCTGAGCCTTTGTCTGACCTTTTTTCAATTAGTAAAATACAATTTGTTTTCCCTTTTTTCATTAAAAACAAAAAATACTTCAAAAAATAAATATCTCTGATACTTGGATTATGAGTGTTTGCTGATTTTTGAAAGTAGTTTAAGAATTATGCAAGCTTATCAGGTCCTAACCAACTAACACAACACTAACACAACCCAAACTCACCACTGCCAACTGATGTCTAAACCAGAACCACTGGATGTGAAGAGAAACACACACACACACACACACACACACACACACACACACACACACACACACACACACCACTGTTTTTATCAAAAACAGTGAAACAGAATAAGAAATGCTCTGCCAAGCTTTTAGCAATAAACTTTGGAGACCCTGAAGCTTTGAGGCAGCAGCTCTACCTGCTGTACCAGTGTGATGTCCATGATGTATTTCAATAATAAACCTATTCTTTTTTTTAGCAGGAATGAATCATTCTGATGCAATATATACTGTATGTAAAGAAATGTAAAACAGATATTGTCTAAAGTTAAATATGTGGGAACATCTCTGTGATGTGTGTAATGGCTGTCGTATAATTTCCTCTGTATTATACTAAAAACTGCTTTATTGTACAGCTTTATTCATTTGACTATTTTAGATCTCACTTGCAAACCCAGCCATTAGGGGGGCACAAGCCAGTGTACTCTTAGTGCCGGTCCCAAGCCCGGGTAAATGGGGAGGGTTGCGTTAGGAAGCGCATCCAGCGTAAAACATGTGCCAAATCAAATATGCGGATCACAAATGAGAATTTCATACCGGATCGGTCGAGGCCCGGGTTAACAACGACCGCCACAGGTATCGTTAGCCGACAGGGTACCGGTGGAAATTGGGCTACTGTTGGCCGAAGGAGGAGAAGGAGAGGAGGAAGGCGTCTACAGAGACGGCAGGAAAAGGAGCAGTGTAGGAGAGTAGAGATTCGGGTTGGTACTTTAAATGTTGGAACTATGACGGGTAAAGGGAGAGAGATAGCTGATATGATGGAGAGGAGAAAGGTAGATGTGTTGTGTGTTCAGGAGACCAAGTGGAAAGGGAGTAAGGCCAGGAACATTGGAGGTGGGTTTAAACTGTTTTATCATGGTGTGGATGGGAAGAGAAATGGTGTAGGGGTGATTCTGAAGGAAGAGTACAGTAAGAGTGTAGTGGAGGTGAAGAGAGTTTCTGATAGGGTGATGATCGTGAAGGTGGAAGTTGAAGGGATGATGACAAATGTCATCAGTGCCTATGCTCCACAAGTTGGCTGTGAGATGGAGGAGAAAGAAAGATTCTGGAGTGAATTAGATGAAGTGGTAGATGGTGTACCTAGAAAAGAACGATTGGTGATTGGGGCAGACTTTAATGGGCATGTAGGTGAAGGGAACAGAGGTGATGAGGAGGTGATGGGTAGGTATGGTTTTAAGGAGAGGAATGTGGAAGGGCAGATGGTGGTAGATTTTGCTAAAAGAATGGAAATGGCAGTGGTGAACACGTATTTTAAGAAGAAGGAGGATCATAGGGTGACGTATAAGAGTGGAGGAAGGTGCACACAGGTGGATTATCTTCTGTGTAGGAGATGCAACCTGAAGGAGATTGGAGACTGTAAGGTGTTGGCGGGGGACAGTGTAGCTAGACAGCATCGGATGGTGGTCTGTAGGATGGTTTTGGAGGCGAAGAAGAAGAGGAGGAAAGTAAGGTTTGAAAGAAGAATAAGATGGTGGAAACTAAAGGAGGAAGAGTGTAGTGTGAGGTTCAGGGAAGAGGTCAGACAGGGGCTTGGTGGTGGTGAAGAGGTGCCGGATGATTGGGCAACTACTGCAGGAGTGATGAGGGAGGCAGCTAGAAAAGTACTTGGTGTGACATCTGGAAATAGAAAGCAAGACAAGGAGACGTGGTGGTGGAATGAGGAAGTGCAGGAGAGCATTAGGGGAAAGAGATTGGCAAAACAGAAGTGGGATCGACAGAGTGATGAGAAAAGTAGGCAGGAGTACAAGGAGCTGCGGCAGCAGGTTAAAAGGGATGTGGCGAAAGCCAAGGAAAAGGCATATGAGGAACTGTATAAGAGGTTGGACACTAAGGAAGGAGAAAAGGATTTATACCGATTGGCCAAGCAGAGGGACCGAGCTGGGAAGGATGTACTGCAAGTTAGAGCAATAAAGGATGGAGAGGGAAATGTGTTGACTAGTGAGGAGAGTGTGTTGAGAAGATGGAGGGAGTATTTTGAGCAGCTGATGAATGAGGAAAATCAGAGAGAGAGAAGGTTGGAGGAGGTGGAGTTGGTGAAGCAGGATGTAGATAGGATTAGTAAGGAGGAAGTGAGAGCAGCGATTAAGAGGATGAAGAATGGAAAGTCGGTTGGACCAGATGACATACCGGTAGAAGCCTGGAGATGTTTAGGAGAGATGGCAGTGGAGTTTTTAACCAGATTGTTTAACAGGATTCTGGAAGGGGAGAGGATGCCTGAGGAATGGAGAAGGAGTGTGCTGGTTCCGATCTTTAAGCATAAGGGAGATGTGCAGACCTGCAGTAACTACAGGGGAATTAAGTTGATCAGTCACACCATGAAGTTATGGGAAAGAGTAGTGGAAGCCAGGCTGAGAGAAGAGGTGACCATCTGTGAGCAACAGTATGGTTTCATGCCGAGGAAGAGCACCACAGATGCCTTATTTGCTTTGAGGATGTTGATGGAGAAGTATAGAGAAGGACAGAAGGAGCTGCATTGTGTATTTGTGGATTTAGAGAAAGCGTACGATAGGGTGCCGAGAGAGGAGTTGTGGTATTGTATGAGTAAGTCAGGTGTGTCAGAGAAGTATGTGAGGGTGGTGCAGGACATGTATGAGGACAGTGTGACGGCAGTAAAGTGTGCAGTAGGTACGACAGACTGGTTCAGGGTGAAGGTTGGACTGCATCAAGGATCGGCCCTGAGCCCTTTCCTGTTTGCAGTGGTGATGGACAGGTTGACGGACGAGGTCAGACAGGAGTCTCCCTGGACTATGATGTTTGCAGATGATATTGTGATTTGTGGTGAGTGTAGAGAGCAGGTTGAGAAGAGCCTGGAGAGGTGGAGATATGCGCTGGAGAGAAGGGGAATGAAAGTCAGTAGGAGTAAGACAGAGTACATGTGTGTGAATGAGAGGGAGGGCAGTGGAGTGATGCGGTTGCAGGGAGAAGAGGTGGAGAAGGTGGAGGAGTTCAGGTACCTGGGGTCAACAGTGCAAAGTAATGGAGAGTGTGTTAGGGAAGTAAAGAAAAGAGTGCAGGCAGGGTGGAGTGGGTGGAGAAGAGTGACAGGAGTGATTTGTGATAGAAGAGTATCTGCAAGAATGAAAGGGAAAGTTTATAGGACTGTGGTGAGACCTGCGATGTTGTATGGATTAGAGACAGTGGCATTGAGTAAAAGACAGGAGGTGGAGCTGGAGGTAGCAGAGCTGAAGATGTTAAGGTTTTCGTTGGGAGTGACGAGGATGGACAAGATTAGAAATGAGTTTATTAGAGGGACAGCACATGTAGGATGTTTTGGTGACAAGGTGAGGGAGGCGAGATTGAGATGGTTTGGACATGTGCAGAGAAGGGACATGAATTATATTGGTAGAAAAATGCTGAAGATGGAGCCACCAGGTAGGAGGAAAAGAGGAAGGCCAAGGAGGAGGTTCATGGATGTGGTGAGGGAAGACATGCAGTTAGTTGGTGTAAAAGAGGCAGATATAGAGGACAGGGTGGTATGGAGACGGATGATCCGCTGTGGCGACCCCTAATGGGAGCAGCCGAAAGAAGAAGAAGAAGATCTCACTTGCATCTCAGAATGGGGAAGGCAGAGAAACCCTTTCAAATGTTTATCCTAATCACATCTTATTAAAATGTGTCAGTAATGTTTCACCACAAAATTATTAATTCATTATTTCAATTTCTGTGAATATGGAAAAAAGGCAGAAGGTACCAGTCTTGCAGTTAATCCAGTATAGGGTCCTATATATAGTTCACTGTACCTGACTGTTTCTTTTTATACTCAGGAAGAACATTGGATAGCTAACTTCAATTGGAAACTAAGGACAATATTTTGTAATGTTAGCATCAGACTCCCATGGATGTCTGTATAGTCCATACACCATATGCCATGGGGCTTCTACTCACTTCCTTATATAAGTTCTAAGCTGTTCATCTCTGAAAATGTCTATGTGCCTGGAAGCAGGACCATATGGTGTCCCCTCTCTTTCTCACTACACATCATCAGCCTTCAGTTTCAGAATGCCGGCTCCTGCTCTGCTGCTCCTCTCTCTTAAAAGAGCATCAAGGAGCAGCAGGGACACAACTGATGCTTTTTTCACCGCAGGCCACTTTACACAGCCTGCAGCACAAATTCTACCTCCCAGTAGTGGATACTCTGAGTGGGTGTTATTTGAGTGCAGAGCTTATGACAGACTGCTTAAAAATCATTGTGTGTGCCTACGCTGTGAGAGATTGGGCTTGCCTGCTTTATATGATTGCTATGTGGGAGATGATTGATGCTGACCTACCTGGATTTTTGGATCCTTTCCTTTCCTTCCTTCCTTCCTTCCTTCCTTCCTTCCTTCCTTCCTTCCTTCCTTCCTTCCTTCCTTCCTTCCTTCCGTTTTTATTCCTTTATATTTTGTAAATACTGTCAATTCTGCATTTTGTTTTATACCAAAGAAAACACAGTAACTTTTTTAATCTTGTGAATGTGAATACCTGATAATGTCGTAATTTTTGCCATTGCATACTGTTCCTGTAAATTACACTGTCTTAATTGAATACCCCAAGCAATAATTTCTTACCAATATGAACGCTTTGTGTTAGTTTCTTTTTCTGCCTCACACCTGTTTCACATCCACTTTATGCACACCAACTAATAAGTGTTAGCATGGATTCTTTTGTTTATGTCTGTTTTAATATACAGTGAGGAAAATAAGTATTTGAACACCCTGCTATTTTGCAAGTTCTCCCACTTAGAAATCATGGAGGGGTCTGAAATTGTCATCGTAGGTGCATGTCCACTGTGAGAGACATAATCTAAAAAAAAAAATTCCAGAAATCACAATATATGATTTTTAAACTATTTATTTGTATGATACAGCTGCAAATAAGTATTTGAACACCTGTCTATCAGCTAGAATTCTGACCCTCAAAGACCTGTTAGTCTGCCTTTAAAATGTCCACCTCCACTACATTTATTATCCTAAATTAGATGCACCTGTTTGAGGTCGTTAGCTGCATAAAGACACCTGTCCACCCCATACAATCAGTAAGAATCCAACTACTAACATGGCCAAGACCAAAGAGCTGTCCAAAGACACTAGAGACAAAATCGTACACCTCCACAAGGCTGGAAAGGGCTACGGGGAAATTGCCAAGCAGCTTGGTGAAAAAAGGTCCACTGTTGGAGCAATCATTAGAAAATGGAAGAAGCTAAACATGACTGTCAATCTCCCTCGGACTGGGGCTCCATGCAAGATCTCACCTCGTGGGGTCTCAATGATCCTAAGGAAGGTGAGAAATCAGCCCAGAACTACACGGGAGGAGCTGGTCAATGACCTGAAAAGAGCTGGGACCACCGTTTCCAAGGTTACTGTTGGTAACACACTAAGATGTCATTGTTTAAAATCATGCATGGCACGGAAGGTTCCCCTGCTTAAACCAGCACATGTCCAGGCACGTCTTAAGTTTGCCAATGACCATTTGGATGATCCAGAGGAGTCATAGGAGAAAGTCATGTGGTCAGATGAGACCAAAATAGAACTTTTGGGTCATAATTCCACTAAACGTGTTTGGAGGAAGAAGAATGATGAGTACTATCCCAAGAACACCATCCCTACTGTGAAGCATGGGGGTGGTAGCATCATGCTTTGGGGGTGTTTTTCTGCACATGGGACAGGGCGACTGCACTGTATTAAGGAGAGGATGACCGGGGCCATGTATTGCGAGATTTTGGGGAACAACCTCCTTCCCTCAGTTAGAGCATTGAAGATGGGTCGAGGCTGGGTCTTCCAACATGACAATGACCCGAAGCACACAGCCAGGATAACCAAGGAGTGGCTCTGTAAGAAGCATATCAAGGTTCTGGCGTGGCCTAGCCAGTCTCCAGACCTAAACCCAATAAAGAATCTTTGGAGGGAGCTCAAACTCCATGTTTCTCAGCGACAGGCCAGAAACCTGACTGATTTAGAGAAGATCTGTGTGGAGGAGTGGGCCAAAATCCCTCCTGCAGTGTGTGCAAACCTGGTGAAAAACTACAGGAAACGTTTGACCTCTGTAATTGCAAACAAAGGCTACTGTACCAAATATTAACATTGACTTTCTCAGGTGTTCAAATACTTATTTGCAGCTGTATCATACAAATAAATAGTTAAAAAAATCATACATTGTGATTTCTGGATTTTTTTTTTATTATTATGTCTCTCACAGTGGACATGCACCTACGATAACAATTTCAGACCCCTCCATGATTTCTAAGTGGGAGAACTTGCAAAATAGCAGTGTGTTCAAATACTTATTTTCCTCACTGTATAATAATGTAGCCCCAGTAGATAACATTTTGTTCCTGGTGTTGTGTTTGCCTGCAATTCTGAGCTAATACATTGTGTTTTTTTTGGTTTTGACTACAGCTACATATCTCTTCTGCATTTTCAGGTTTCACTTGTGAATATTTACACTGACAAAGATGATCAGCTCTGCCTTAGTTTCCCACAATTATTTAATTCAATCAATTTTGAAATAAGGCTGTAACATAACAAAATGTGGAAAAATTAAAGCGCTGTTAATACTTTCCGTATTCACTGGCCGTTCAGGAAAAATGCATTCTATCTCTAGATGGCACTGCAGCTGTGCAGATAAATTTACAGGGAATAAAATCTGGTTGTGATCTGTTCATATTTCATTAAACAAATTTTTTTATTAAAAATCACCAAACTGTAATCTATTGGTGATCCTGAAAAACGAACATACAGACACACCATGACATAGTCTATTCTCATGTTCAATAAGAGAATGAGAAGAATAGAAAGCACAAAGGAAACACTTTCATTCTCCATACTCAACTGTATTGTATTTAAATTCTTCTTCTTTCAGCTAGGAACAACAGGAAAGGGCTCAGAGCCGATCCATGATGCAGTCCAACCTTGAAGCAGTCTGTTGTTCCTACTGTCACCACTCTTCCTCCACTCTTATACGTCACCCTCCTTCTTCTTAAAATAAGTGTTCACCACTGCCATTTCCATCCTCTATCAGCAAAATCTATCACCATCTGCCCTTCCACATTCCTCTCCTTAAAGCCATACCTACCCATCACCTCCTCACCTCTGATCCCTTCACCTACATTGCCATTTAAATCTGCCCCAGTCACCAATTGTTCATTCCTAAGCACACCATCTGCCACTTAATTTTACTCACTCCAGAATCGTTCCTTTTCCTCCATCTCACAGCCCACTTGTGGAGCATAAGCACTGATGACATTTATCATCACTCCTTAAACTTTCAGCTTCAAGTTCATAACCTTTTCAGAAACTTTCATCACCTCCACTACACTCTTAATGTACTCTTCCTTCTGAACCACACCTACACAATTTCTCTTTCTATCCACACCATGATAGAACAGTTTAAACCCACCTCCAATGTTCCTGGCCTTACTCCCTTTCCACTTGTTCTCCTGAACACACATGTCTACCTTTCTCCATTACATCATATCAGCTAACTCTTTCCCTTTGCCAGTCATAGTACTAACATTTAAAGCACCAACCCGAACCTCCACCTTCCTATACTTCTCCTTTTCCTGTCGTCTCTGTAAGCATCTTCCTCCTCTTCTTCCTAACCTTGGTGAGAAGTCACATTATGACGTATTACTCTGAAATAATGAAGTTGCCAATATAGTAGTGTTGGATGCAGCCCCTCTGTACCATATTTAAACTGTATGATACCCTCCTGTAAAAACAGTAGCATGCATTAGAGTGCTACTGACACTATACTATCTCCATATACTCATTAGCATGGCAGTGCAGATGTTACTGTAAGCAGATGATTGCCTATTCCGAGTTTAGTACTAAAGCATTGCATTTATATTACACACTATTTACACATACTGTCTAGTATGTGAGTATACGGTGGATTTTGAGCGCGAGCCCGGCGGACGCATATTTTAACGCAAACGAAACTCGAGCTTTCCTCTAACACTGCGGTTACCCTCATTTCTTATCCACACTTCAGGTTGTTTTATTGTGATTAAAAGACAGGAAAAACAAGTGGAATGTTGCTTTAAATGGGAAAATTATATAAATATATAGAGATGACTGAAGCAAATGACGCACAGAGCCTGAACGGAGGAGCGCGCGCTGTTATTTGACGCGGCACCGGTGGTTCAGTTTGGACATGCACGCGCGTGAACGACTTTAAAATGTAAGTAGGGAGCTTTCTCCTTCGGTTTCAGTAAAACGGGTGCCATTGATTTGGTGTACAGTCAGAAGTTAAATGCATTTTAATCAAAATTGTGTTCAACAGATATTCTAGATTATATAACATTTTATGTAACGATGCAAACATTTGCGTGCGACTGTGTGCGTTTGCGCAAACGTGTCTTGGGATATCAAATTATTTATTTCCAAATGGTTGAATTTTGGGAGGCATAAACAGGGTTTGAGGGGAGAACCAACAAGTGCAAAAAAAAAAAAGCCTACACGCTGCTACTTGTCTGTTTTCAACTAAAACTGCTTGCAAATTCTTTCACATGGCACCTGACAGTTCCCTGAGATTTAGAATGTTTAATGTGGCTTTTATATTGCCAAAATGCAGGCCAAGATTTGCAGACTACAGTATCTCACCTGGTTAGATTTTCCAGCTCATTTAGGTGCATTTGGTAATAAATGTCCAAGATAATGCATTTGATTCTGGCAGAATTATTGTTTTTTTAGACTAGCATCAGTAGAGGTATCCAACAACACAAACCAGTTTGTTTATTTACATGCACATTTCATTGCATTAATTCAATGAGTCATTGCCATTTTAAATATATGCACATGCTATCGATGTTTTTCCAAAGATTAAAGCAAAATAAAATGTAATTCACAATAATGTAATGTGTTCTTATGTTTCGAGAATCTTAATGAAATAAATAACTCCAGTTTACTTAAAAATTTGGAAAGGTTTAATAAATTTGTCTTTATGCATAAAAAAAAAATCCAACATTAACTTTACAATACAATCATTAACAGATAATGAACATGCTTAACTCAAAAATCTTGATACATTTATTTATGATTGAAAATGAAAAGATAAGGAATTTATTTAA
Organism: Silurus aristotelis; assembly: GCF_946808225.1. Taxonomy (NCBI): domain Eukaryota; kingdom Metazoa; phylum Chordata; class Actinopteri; order Siluriformes; family Siluridae; genus Silurus; species Silurus aristotelis. The sequence goes on along the minus strand of NC_139585.1, from coordinate 16,250,210 downwards.
TATCTCTTGCAAAAGACAATTATTTTGATAAAATAAAAAAATCACCTTATAACTAAACAAAATTGATGCTTTTGTAATTTGATATTTTGCTCTCAAAACATTTGCTTCACATACACATATTATTTATTTATAGCTTATTTGTACACCAGTTATTAATATACTGGATGCATTTCCATGAGAGAGTTTCTATCAAATTAGTTGTAAAAACTTTAATCTACCACACTAATCACATGTATTGCTCTAGTTATTAAAGCATATTCCATATTACTGAATTAGCAAAACTAGAGGCAATTTAGAAACTTTCCAGCACTTACCAGGTGGCAAAGCTGGTGTACCAGTTTACATGGTTTAACCTGTTTTTTTTTTTTGTTTTTTTTTGCTGGTAGCTGCTAAAAAGCTGATTAAGCTAAATATTTTGACAGAGTAGATGAAATAATTTCAGGACTAGAGTATGTAAATATTTCTAACAATCGTTATAGTTAGTGTGGTCTAAATGCTGTTATATTTCTAATATTACATGATGTCATAATGTTTGAAAAGAGAAGCATGAAAAACCTCAAGTTTCACATTACAATCTGGTACTGGTTGAAAATTTGCGGATGCTCCTGAAATAATACCAGTGTCATGTAGTATGAGTCACACTTTGAATTTTGTTTTCCATACATCAGGGTTTCATGAGCAGATGGAGCTGGGTTGCCAAACCTTAAACTTTTTATGTTTTGGACCAATTTTAACATATTTAACACAATGCATATCATGTCACAGTTTTAATCCTGTTCATTTGTTGACTATATTTTAGTTTAGTTTAAGTTGCGTTTCCTTGTAATTTGCCATAACCTGATCTAATTTCTTTATCGTTAAAAAAAGAAACATGAATAATATGTACTAAAAAGCTTTAAAGTTTAAAGGTGAATAATCTTCCCAACAACTAGTAAAATAAGAGTTTTTATTTAAACTCTCAGATGTAGTTTCAGTAGCATTAATAATTTAATACCTTCTTGAGGGCAGAAGTGAGTATGCACATCCCACATATATTATGAGGGATATCGTAGGCTGCAAGTAAGAAAAACCTGCAGAGGTAGTTAGATGTTTTTATATTTCAGGCGTTCATGCTGACCTAGATACTCTAGCTTCTGTCTTTCACATTTTTATTGTCAGGTTTATAAAGTAATCACCGCAAGTTAATGGCTGAAAAAAGGGTAGTGCATGCATCTGTGGCTCTGTGTAGCTACAGGGATTTTAAGGACTATTGGTGTTTTTTGGGAGCCAAGCAGAAAGTTTGACTTGTCTTGCCTTCGGGTAGCTCTGCTATAAGGTCTCTTTTTCCTCACAGACTTTCTCAAATGTTACACTAAATAAAAAGCTCCCAATTGTCTCCAACCTGTAGCCATCTGAGAGAAACTGATATGTTAACAATGCCTTAGACAAGCTATAGAATTGTTAGATCACACATTGTATCTGGGCAGACAGCAGTTTTTTCAGGACTACCACAAGTGCTAAGACAGTGCAGACCTATTAGATAAGCACATAACACACTCTCCTGGGGGCACATAGGCCAAGCTCAGGCTTTTGCTCGATCATGAATATTACATTTAGAAGCATTAAATATTTATCTTTAAAATGTATGTGTCCTGTATTTAAATGATGTTCTGTACTTTTGTGGAGCTGAATTTGATGTCAGACATGCACTACCTGCTTGCCTGAAGCTCATTTGTATAAATTTAGTGTGCCTTGGGAGACAATTTTGTGTTACCACTTATTAATGTCTCTGTCGCTCTCTGTTTTTTGATCAGCTCCCTGCTGTCTCTGCACTGTTCATGTAAAAAAAAAAAAGCTGTGAGGCAGCAAGAACTAGAAGTCTAAAAATAATAAATAATAACAAAAAAATCGAATTAAACGCTCTGAAGTTAGCTATGATGTCTGTGTGGGAAGACTTTGCAAGCAGGAAGTTTAGACCCTGCACAGAGGTATCTAGGAAAAGCGATGAATCAAAGTGGAATGTGACAGGGTGTGTATGCACAATAAGAATGACTGATATAATTTTGGTTTGGACTGATTTTTTTTTTGTACTGTAGTTATAGTCACAATTTGATTACAGATAAGTCCCAGTGAGAATTAAAATAAGGGTTTTCTGGACTATGATTAGATTTGTGTATTTGTCTATGTATGCAGAGTACATTTTTCTACTTTTAGGTCTGTGTGTGTGTGTGTGTGTGTGTGTGTGTGTGTGTGTGTGTGTGTGTGTGTGTGTGTTGTGTTTAAATGTCTTGAGGATAGGGGCTATAGTGAGGAGGTGGTTTGTGTGTGTGCATGTGTGCGTGTGCCTATGTTTGTGTGTTTCTGATGTCTTCTGTGTGGTGATCCTGGTATTAGAAGAGTGAGCAGAGATTCAGTCTGCACTCAAAATAGACTCAAAATAGCAGAAAATGTGCAATTAAAAAAAGTAAAAAAAAAAAAAAACCTTGTATAAGCAGCCAGTGAAATTGCAGATGAGTTTCTAAGTTCACTAATAATGATAATAATAACAATAATAATTTTTATTATTATTTCTAGTGGTGTTTACTGGATGAAAACATTATTTCATAAGAGTAATAGCATGAACATAAAGAGAAGTATTTCAAATATTCATCTTATCAAATACTTTAGCCAATTCTGTATTACTGACTTCTGTAGAACTAATGAAGGGCTTCAGATTAATTGAACCTAATATAGATTCAGGGTGTTTATATTTTGTTCAGGGTGTTCAGTTTTAGTTAATGGCATTGATCTTTGTTTGAGAAGAGAAAATACAAACATCTTTCAGTGGAAGGTTTGAAATTAGGTTCACTTAATCTAAGTAGATGATTGGTTATTGAGAAAAAATGGAAAACATTTTTTGTACTGGTATTTTGTACTATTTTGATCTATTCTTTTTCTGAGCCAAAGTGTATATTTGCTAATGCTACCTTAAACTAAATGATGAATAGTTAAAAAAAATGTTTCACTTCTTCATTCTAATTTGGTTGGTCAGTGAACCTAGAGCAGGGGTCACCAACCTTTTTGACACTGAGAGCTACTTTTCGGGTACTGATTAATGTGAAGGGCTACCAGTTTAATACACACTTTTAAAATAACAAATTTGCTAAATTTACCTTTAATTATATGTTATTATTAATAATTAATGATACGTATAATAGGTGCACACAGGTAGAGACAGTGGCATTTAGTAAAAGACCCGAGGTGGAGCTGGAGGTAGCAGAGCTGAATATGTGGAGGTTTTCGATTAGGAGTGACGAGCATGAACAGGATTAGAAATTAGTTTATTAGAGGGACAGCACATGTAGGACGTTTCGGAGACAAAGTGAGGAGGTAAGATTGAGATGGTTTGGACATGTGCAGAGGAGGGACATATCAGTAGAAAGGAGGAAAAGAGGAAGACCAAGAAGGAGGTTTATGGATGTGGTGAGGGAAGACATGCAGGTAGTTGGTGTGAAAGAGGCAGATGTAGAGGACAGGATGGTATGGAGACGGATGATTCGCTGTGGCGACCCCTAATGGGAGAAGTCGAAAGAAGAAGAAGATTAATAATTAATGATATTCATCTATGTCAGGGGTGTCAAACTCAATTGCACAGGGGGCCAAAACTCAAAGCACTCTTTAGGTCGCCGGGCCAAACAGGATAAACATTTATTGAACACGCTAAAACAATGTTTTTTGAACATGAATATGAATAAAAACAGACAGAAATATTATTCCAGAATAAATAAACTTTAACTTTAAATAACTTAAAATATTTTGCTCTCCATATAAATATCTTCTGTCAATATTATACAAGTTAGAAATATGAACATGCTGCGAAAAAAACCTGAAAAATTCAATAAAAATTGTGCTTTTAAGTAAACGGTAAAATAACAACGTATCAAAACAATCAGATTTCTTTGCTCTTATGCCATTTTATAAAAATAATCTTAAACTTCAAATAACTTAAAATATTTTGCTCTCCATAAATATATCTCCTGTCAAACACAAGACGTCTCACACCTTCATCATGCAGCTCTTCAGAAACTCTCCCTCGGTAAATGGCCGGGCTGATTTTTGCTTTCACAACAGCTTCACTTTGTGATTGTGCTCTGGAGAAAAATGTCTGCTGAAATGTCTGATTCTTCTTTAACTCTTCTACTTTCTGCTCCGCATTCAGGTTTTCAGCTTATCCTGATGTTTTGTCTCGTAGTGCCGTCTTAAATTCAATTCCTTAATTACAGCCACATTCGCTCCACAAATAAGACACACAGGTTTACGGGCAGTGTCAGTAAACATATATTCAGCCGTCTATCAGTTTTGAAAGGCTCTGTTTTCAGAATCAACTTTTATCTTGGCCATTGTGAGGGGCTTGACAATAACTTTACAATAGGGTTAAATACATCAACAGAAGCTTGACTTGATTGACGCTGGAATGTTACCAGGTAGCCTAGCGTTCGGCAAGGCAGCTGAAGCGCTGCATTATGGGATCTGTAGTTTGTGTTATCAGCGCTTCATATCGCGGAGCTATTAATAACAATAATAATAAAACTATATAAAATGATCTCACGGGCCGGATATAATTCTATGTCGGGCCGAATTTGGCCCGCTGGCCTGAGTTTGACACACCTGATCTATGTGAAGACACTGATCATGTTAATGATTTCTCACAATAATTATCAACAATGATTTAACAAGGTAGGAAACAGCCATTTTTTGAAAAGGCCTGCGGGTGACTCATGTGGTCCTTGCGTTCGACCCGGTGCCCGCGGGCACCATGTTGGTGACCCCTGACCTAGAGGATGAGCAACAAAATGCCACACTATAGGTTTTAATTTATTTAAAGTTTCCCTCAAAGAAAGCTACGATTATTGACTCCAAAGCAGAGGTGGCAAACTTTTCCTAAAAAGGGACAAAAATCAAACTTGTTATTTGAGGGCTGTGGGTTGAAAATAAATGTTGCATTATACGAAACTGTAATATAATATTGGTTATGTCCCTCATTCATGATTTCCTTATATTTAGAAATAAATAAATTTACATTTAAAACTCTGTAATTTGCTTAACTAATGCAGTTGTATTTTTTATGTTTTCTAGTTCAGTGAAACTTATAGTATTATAAGGCCCCAGTTTGGGCATCTGTGCTCTAATGCTCGTTAATAGAAATTACTATTTCACACAGAGTAGATGAAAATGAATGCAGTTGGCATTCCAAAAAAGTAATAACATAGGATTATACCTGAAAGGAGGTGGTCCATATACCTAAGTGTACCCTGTTATGATCATAAACACATTACTAGTATTGGCAACATTACTAGCATTGGCAGTGGTCTTGATTATATGTAGGCTTTGAATACCTATTAGGCAACTGGGAGATCATCAATGAGTTCATGGGCATCTAATGTACTTCTCATATTTTAATTTCGCAGTGTTGTCAGTAATGAAATGAAATTAGTATTATTCTATTAATTAAGTTAGAAAGCTATTAATAAAGCAGAAACCATTGCATTTTACTTAGATAAGTGTAACTCACGTTTGTTTTATAGATGCTTTACCTATATAATACCCCTGAGCATGTGCCTACATTTTTACAGTTTTAAACATGATAAAACACTAAATTTGTGTAAGAGAAAAATAAATAGAGTGAATAAATAATTAATAAATATAATAAAAACATGCAATTGAAAAGTCAATAATGATTTGACAGTAATGTAACAGCTTACAGTTTAATCTATTTAAATGATTTTATCTAAATCTAAGTTTTATTTAAATGATCTACAGTCGAACCCACTTATCTCGACCTCGGTTAACTCGCCAACCCTAATAAGTTGACGTTTTTGAAGTGGAACCGCCAAATTCTCGCTTTGTCTTAGCATTTTCTCATCGGTTATGTCGATTATTTTATGTCGCCGAACCCTAATATCTCGAACGCAAGGGGGGCAAATTAGCCACTTAACGTCGGTTATCTCGATCCCCATGACCAATTGCTGGCTTTTGCCACGTCACCATCTCACTACCGTATTTTTGCGTATATAAGAGGCATCTTATAGAAAGTTTTACATACCCCTCACCCAGGGTGCGTCTTATATACGCGAAAATACGGTAGTGAGACGGCACTGTGCAGCCGCAGAAGAACTCGCGGAAGTGGTGGAAAAATCAAGCCTTACAGAAGCTTTGTTGGAAGTGTAGGATACTTTTTAGAGTTGTGTCAGAGTGAAATGACTCGAGAATTTCATTTTGACACAGGTTAGCTTTTTGTAAAAACGAACTACACCCCGCATGTTTTTTGTGATTTTGTGAGCGATCTTTGTGTTTGCAATGTTGGAGAATATAATAAAGGTTTGTATCGAGAATCAACGGTGGTTTGTATTGTATACTGGTAAATCTCTGCTGTTAGTTGGTGTACATATGCCTTTTGTTGTTAACAAACCTGTATGTACATTTTTATAGCATGCCTTCATCAAACAAATCGCGGCAGTTGTGTAAAAAAACCTCCAAAAACACGTGCATGTATATTCTCATTTATTAACGCACATCATGTACATAAAGAAATTTCAAGCACGTTAATATATTGCCGCCATATTGGTTTTCGTTTGTCTCGATCATCGGTTATCTCAATGCTTTTTGGCAACCCCTAGGCCGGCGACATAACCGGGTTCCACTGTATTAAAATTGTATTAGACTTGCTACTAAATACCCTGTATAATTTTTTTTACAGTATGTATTCCAACTATAGTAATGCTTAATAAAGCACTACAATGCCATGGGTTTCAATTAAAACCTCACAATCACATACGCACTTACTCAAAATCTTGATTTTTTACATTTATCTTTCAGACAGACATTTGTGACTCCAGCAGCCATGTGTTCATGCAGCCCTTTGGGCTTGGTAGTCTTCCTTCTGATCATTAGCAGGTAAGAAATTCTCATTTTACCTTCTCTGTTTAATTACATCACAATTGTTGTAAACATTATTATTGTTTATGAACCATTAAAAAAAAAAAAAAAAAAAGTTAACCTATTTTTCTTTTTTTTTTTTTTACATTCATCTGTTTACCAGTTTTAGGTTGCAAATGTATACGTTATGCGTCACACTGCTAGCAAAAAACTGAAGGCAGATATATATGGATCTGAAAAAATATGTCGTGTTGGTAGGTTGAAATCACAGCTAATCTGTAAAGACTTTCTGGGTGAGCTTGAATTTTTGTACTGCAGTGTGAGAGAGTGTGTGTGGGTGCAGAAGTAAAAAAAAAATCCTTCGCATAGAACCCTATCTCTCTGCTTATTCAGTGTTATCCTCCCATGCTGAGGTGCAGTAACTAGAGCACTCACATGATTACAGATAGCCCAAAAATATCTAGGATGCATTTATATAATCAAACTACAATGTAATTTAGGCAGATTTAGATTATTAAGATATGGCTTTGACTTGATGGTAAGAGATGCTTGGAGGACACATGAGAACAGGGTACTTGTCTGATCAAAAGTGGAGCTGGCCCTGCTATTGAGGCAAAAGAAGCTCTGAAGCGTGTATATCCTGTGAATGTTTCTTTTTTTTTTCTTGGGTAGATCAAAGGGGATGTAGAGCGAGACAGAAGTGCCAGTCGGGTTTACCATATGTTCTTATTAACTTCTATCTTTCCTATTCACTCACATCGCTTATATTTACTATCTCTAGTACTGTCTACTATCTCTTCACTTCCCTACCTTAATCTCATGTACTATTTATAGAAATTGTAACTAGTTGGTGTCATTTTGTTAGCTGTCATATGACTACGGTGATGCCAGAAGCTGCAATCATCATATTATAAATTTCATTCAAATTCGCTTGAAAGTTTGGAGACAACAAGGAAACAAATTCTCATGCCTTAGGTACTGAGTAAATGAAATAAAAATACACCATATTGCAGTAAAAGTGTTTTTTATTTTAGCCCGATGACTGTGAGTATTTTGAGTCACTCTGATCCTTCCCAGTGTCAAAGCCTAAAAACTAGCTTACATGATTTGAAATCCCAAGAAATATTTTTTGAGAAAGATTTTAAATATTTTTTGTGAAATATTTTTCTTGAATTCTCAGAAGATCTTAAATAATAAATAGTGCTTAAAATAATCTTCAAATAGCAGTAAGATAAGAAGTCAAATATCTTTGATTTATTTGGAAGAGGCCTTAAAATTCTTATTCAGATTCAGACAGCACTGCACACATTCAACCCCTGACAGTTTCAGAAGTCAGTAAAAGAGAAAAAAAGGTGCTGTCAAGATATTGAAAAAAGAGAGTCATCTGGTGATAGAAAACAATTTATTTGAATTTTTTTTTTTATAATTTACAAACATTTACATTGTACAACATTTACAAACACATTTTCACATTTTCATACATTATATTTTGGTATTTGCTAGATACAGAATTATTTTTATTGCAGACATATGTTCTAAACAGATACAGATCTACAGAGCAGATTCGAAATATAAATCTATGGTCATTCAAGTGCTCAAATTGTCTTACTTAAACACCTACTTATGTCTAAAAAAAATACCAAAACACATTTCGATACAACAGGTCTGAAATGTATTTTTATAGAAGTTCTATGTATAAAGTTGCCACTCTGTATAGCACACGCTGTTCATACATTTTGCACCGGACAACTTATCTCTGTTTGTGTGTAAATAAACTTTATTTGAATTAAATAAAAAACCTTTTAAAATATTATATTCTATATTTACTTATTATTAATGTATTCCCTGGTGGTCTAGTGGTTAGGAGGTGGCGCTCTCACTGCTATGGCCCGGGTTTGGTCCCTGGTCAGGGGACCAACCCCAGCCATTAGGGTTGCATAAGCCAGTGCACTCTTAGTGTCGGTCCCAAGCCAGGATAAATGCGGAGGGTTGCATTAGAAAGGGCATCCAGCGTAAAAACATATGCCAAATCAAACATGCTTATCATGAATACGGATAATCTGCTGTGGTGACCCCCTAATGGGAGAAGCCGAAAGAAAGCTTTTTACTTATTATTAAAAACCAGTTTAAGAAAATAGAAATAGATACAGATGTAGATATTTGGAAGATTATACAGATGCAGATACAATTAGTGGAATTGTTTTATATATATATATATATATCTGTGCAGGAAGTTGGCCATTCTTTATATCTCAATGTGGGCTGTGCTGAGATGAGGCTTTGCTCTAGAGGTTTCATGTACATTTCAACACACACACACACACACACACACACACACACACACACACACACACACACACACACACACACACACACACACACACACACACCACATACTTGTTGGAAGTATGTCAACACCTCACAAAACCCAGCAGATCAGGCTTCCAGAGGTTTGAAGATCCAGAGCTTCATTGAAAGCTGTTTTCAGGGGCCTAGTTTCCATCGAAAAGAAGTTGAATGCCTGAGGAGGCCAGGCATCCTGCCATTCTGCATAAACAGCACAGAATAGCTTACCTCATTCTCCACCACATCCATTAAGAGTGTTGACATGGTGGTAGGAACCACATCTTGTGATGAGAAAAGTGATTTCAGAGTGCAAACTCTGCAAAAGACTACATACAAAGGCAGGAGAGCAGAAAATGGTGGATCTGCCACAGGACCGCCTACTTCCCGACAAACCACCCTTCACCAACACCCTTCACCAACACCTTGTAGATTATTTTGAACCTTTGGAGGTCAGAGGAGGACGTGCAAAGGTTAAGCGTTATAAAGTGCTCTTCACATGTTTAACTGTCAGGGCAGTGCATATAGAAGTAGCCCATACTCTTGACACTGATTCCTATATTAATGGCATATGGCGTTTTCAAGCCAGAAGAGGTCAAGTGTCAATTATTCGTTCTGACAAAGGCACCAACTTTGTTGGCACTAAACAAGAGCTGCATGAGGCATTGGCAGAGCTGGATCAGTCTCATATCAACGAAGTCGTGCTCAGAAAGGGTGTGCAATGGATTTTTAACCCGCCTGCTGTGTCTCATCACGGCAGTATCTGGGAGCGTCAAATCCGTACAGTGAGAAAAGTGCTGAGCTCTGTTGTGAAGCAACAGCTCTTAGAAGAGGAAGGACTACATGCAAAGTTGAGAGCATCATGACCTCGAGCCTCTGACGCCGAATCATCTACTCGCGTTGAGAACACAGCCTAGTTTTTCACCTGGTGTGTTCGCTAAGGATGATGTCTACGCCTGTCGACGTTGGAGACAATTAGAATACAGGTAATCGTCGACTAACGACCACGATTGGGACCGACAGACCGGTCGTAACACGGTTTGGTCGTAAGTAGAGTAGGCTATATGTACAGCTAGCCACGGCATACGACAGTGCGTACCAGCTTCCGGCATCATTACAGTACTGTACAGCTCAGCTCAGTACAGTACTGTAAAATTATGCCGGAAGCTGGTAAAAAAAAAAAAACGTACGCCGCGGCTAGCGATTGTGGTCGTAAAGTCGAATGGTAAAAAAATGGTAAGTTTCATAGGTCGTAAGTGGGCGACTACCTGTATATGGCAGATCTGTTCTGGCCGCTGTCGCTTTTGCAAGAACGGCAAAAATGGCTCAGCTTAAAGAGAAGGTTCAAGGTTGGAGATGTTGTCCTCGTTGCAGATTCGTTCCTTCCAAGAAACTCCTGGATGTTAGGCAGAATCATCAGGGTGATGCCTGACGCCAAAGGCGTTGTCCGAAGTGCTGAAGTTCGTACGAAGACCAGCATCATTCAAAGACCCATAACTAAATTTTGTTTGTTGCAGGGAGAAGACTGATGATAGAAGAGAAAATCTTGAATAGTATAGAAATTGCCAGTTAAATAGTACTTACCAGTTAATGTTTTTCTTTAAATACTTTCGTGTGAAGAGAAGAAGATTCTTGCGAAAAGCCATTGCCAGAACTTATGTAGTCATTAGAGTCTTTTCCTCAGCCTGGATCTCCTCTGTAATCACTTTCTCCATGGGTTTTGTAAAGATCCTGAATGAAATAAAAGTAATTAATAATTGTAATAAAAGTGACTTATAACATATCATTTCGCCTCTAGCGTTCCCATTATTCAAAACATTAGCTGACTACATACGTGCAGAATTTAAGGGTGGAGGTGAAGCATCGTTTTCTTTCTTGTTTTCAGAGTCTGATCCTTCACTGTCCATTAGTACTCTCTATAGTAAACACAGCAACCACAGAGAAAATGATTATAGCTAAATAAATGGAAAAATATTTTTTTAACTGCTACATCCATCAAAGAATCTATAACCAACAGTGGTGTTCCTGTTAATTATAACATGGAATTTGAGATTTTTAAAACATATATATTTACTCAGGCCTGTTTTAATTAATCTGGATCTCATCTAGATTCCTTCCTTTGAATTGAGATAGTTGTTCTCTATCCATGGCTAGAAGAACTTTACTTATCTTCGCCAGCTGTAATGTACCTTCAGGTTGCATTTAGCACTGCTGATGCACCATGCTGTCGTGTCCTAAAAAGTCAGCAAGGTCATCTATTATCTTTCAAATTAAGGACCTTAGACATAGTGGCCATGTGCTTTCTCAGTCTAGTGGAGGATAACACTTCAGGGTGTTCTGCTCCACAGCTTTGAGCAATCTGATGAATAATGTCTGATCATCTAAAGTGGATCAGTGCTTGTGGTCTTTTTTCACATCTTTAGCAAAGGGAAGAAGTTGCAGAGAGTTCCACTTTGCCTCGCTCAAATTTCGGAGGGCCTGGGATAAGATTTAGTTTTGCAGATTTGTTTGAAGGCTTGCACATAGGCCTAATGAACCAAAATGGCTTCTTTTCCTATACTTCAACAACATGTAACTCATATTAAAAGTAGGTCAAACAAGTCTTTCAAAAAACACAAAGAAATAAAGCAATCTTTCTAAACAGGTCTCTTTAATTAAAAAGTAGATTTACAGTTTAATTTCATGAAGTAGACAAACTATTAGTTTTCAAAAAAGAATTTAAAATGTTGACTTGGCAAAACCAGGGATTGAACCCCCAACCTTGTGTGGATGTGCTGATTGATAAAACAACAACTAACTGACTGAGCTATCTATTCTACTTTCTCCAAGCAGTCATTGGGCCTAATGAACCAACATGGGTTGTTTTACTATGTTTCAATACCAAGTAACTCATATTAAAAGTAGGCCAAACAAGTCTTTCAAAAAAGACAAATAAAAAAAACAATCTTTTAAGCAGGTCGCTTTAATTAACAAGTAGATTTATGAATTAATTTCACAAACTATTATATTTTACTTGGCAATGCATGGGATTGAGTCCCCAAACTGGTGGGGACCTATTGACAGATAAACCAACACCTTACCGACTGAGCTATCTTTTCTTATACTTCAACACCATGTAACTCATATTAAAAGTAGGCCAAACAAGTCTTTCAAAAAAGACAAAGAAGTAAAGCAGTCTTTTAAACAGGTCTCTTTAATTAACAAGTAGATTTATAATTCAATTTTACAAAGTAGACAAACTATTAGATTTCAAAAGAAAAGTAAAAAATTTTACTTTGCAATGCCAGGGATTGAATCCCCATCCTTGTGGGGACCTGCTGATCGATAAACCAACACCTACCAACTGAGCTATCTTTTCTCCTTTGTGCAAGCAGTCAATGGGCCTAATGAACCAACATGGCTTCTTTTCCTATAATTCAACCCTTTGTAACTCTTTAAAAGTAGGCCAAACAAGTCTTTCAAAAAAGACAAAGAAGAAAAGAAATCTTTTAAACAGGTCTCTTTAATTAACAAGTAGATTTATAGTTTAATTTTACAAAGTGGACAAACTATTAGATTTCAAAAGAAAATTAAAAAATTTTACTTGGCAATGAACCCTCAACCTTGTGGGGACCTGCTAATCGATAAACCAATACCTTACCGACTGAGCTACATTTTCTCCCTTGTGCAAGCAGTCAATGGGCCTAATGAACCAAAATGGCTTATTTTCCTATACTTCAACACCATGTTACTCATTAAAAGTAGGCCAAACAAGACTTTTAAAAAAGACAAAGAAATAAAGCAGTCTTTTAAACAGGTCTCTTAATTAACAAGTAGATTTATAGTTTAATTTTACAAAGTAGACAAACTATAAGATTTCAAAAGAGAATTAAAAAATGTTACTTGGCAATGCCTGGGATTGAACCACCAACCTTGGAGGAAGCTGCTGATCGATAAACCAACGCCATATCGACTGAGCTATCTTTTCTCCCGTGTGCAAGCAGTCTATGGGCCTAATGAACCAAAATGGCTTCTTTTCCTATACTTCAACCCTTTGTAACTCTTTAAAAGTAGACCAAACAAGTCTTTCAAAAAAAGACATAGAAATAAAGCAATCTTTTAAACAGGTCTCTTTAATTAACAAGTAGAAATATAGTTTAGGGTAACAAAGTAGACAAACTATTAGATTTTAAAAGAAAATTTTAATAATTTACTTGCCAATGCCTGGGATTGAACCCCAAACCTTGTGGGGACCTGCTGATCGATAAACCAACACCTTACCGAGTGAGCTATCTTTTCTCCCATGTACAGCCAGTCAATGGGCCTAATAAACCAAAATGGCTTCTTTTCCTATACTTCAACACCATGTAACTCATATTAAAAGTAGGCCAAACAAGTCTTTCAAAAAAGACAAAGTAAAGCAATCTTTTAAACAGGTCTCTTTAATTAACAAGTAGATTTATAGTTTAATTTTACAAAGTAGACAAACTATAAGATTTCAAAAGAAAATTAAAAAAATTTATTTTGCAATGCATGGGATTGAATCCCCGACCTTGTGGGGACCTGCTGTTCGATAAACCAACACCTTACCGACTGAGCTATCTTTTCTCCCTTGTGTAAACAGTCAATGGGCCTAATGAACCAAAATAGCTTCTTTTCCAATACTTCAACACAATGTAACTCATATTAAAAGCAGGCCAAACAATTCTTTCAAAAAAGACAAAGAAGTAAAGCAATCTTTTAAACAGGTCTCTTTAATTAACAAGTAGATTTATAGTTTAATTTTACAAAGTAGACAAACTATTAGATTTAAAAAGAAAATTAAGATATTTTACTTGGCAATGCCTGGGATTGAACCCCCAACCTTGTGGGGACCTGCTGATCGATAAACAAACACCTTACCGACTGAGCTATCTTTTCTCCCTTGTGCAGGCAGTCAATGGGCCTAATGAACCAAAATGGCTTCTTTTCCAATACTTCAACACCATGTAACTCATATTAAAAGTAGGCCAAACAAGTCTTTCAAAAAAGACAAAGAAGTAAATCAATGTTTCAAACAGGTCTCTTTAATTAACAAGTAGATTTATAGTTTAATTTAACAAAGTAGACAAACTATTAGATTTAAAAAGAAAATTAAAAAAGTTTAATTGGCAATGCCTGGGTTTGAACATCCAACCTTGTGGGGACCTGCTGATCGATAAACAACACCTTACCGACTGAGCTATCTTTTCTCCCTTGTGTGAGCAGTCAATGGGCCTAATGAACCAAAATAGCTTCTTTTCCAATACTTCAACACAATGTAACTCATATTAAAAGCAGGCCAAACAATTCTTTCAAAAAAGACAAAGAAGTAAAGCAGTCTTTTAAACAGGTCTCTTTATTTAACAAGTAGATTCATAGTTTAATTTTACAAAGTAGACAAACTATTGGATTTCAAAAGAGAATTAAAAAATGTTGCTTGGCAATGCCTGGGATTGAACCCACATCCTTGTGGGGACCTGCTAATCGATAAACCAACACCTTACCGACTGAGCTATCTTTTCTCCCTTGTGCAGGCAGTCAATAGGCCTAATGAACCAAAATGGCTTCTTTTCCTATACTTCAACACCATGTAACTCATATTAAAAGCAGGCCAAACAATTCTTTCAAAAAAGACAAAGAAGTAAAGCAATCTTTTAAACAGGTCTCTTTAATTAACAAGTAGATTTATAGTTTAATTTTACAAAGTAGACAAACTATTAGATTTCAAAAGAAAATTAAAATATTTTACTTGGCAATGCCTGGGATTGAAACCCAACCTTGTGGGGAGCTGCAGATCGATAAACCAACACCTTACCGAGTGAGCTATCTTTTCTCCCTTGTGCAGGCAGTCAATGGGCCTAATGAACCAAAATGGCTTCTTTTCCAATACTTCAACACAATGTAACTCATATTAAAAGTAGGCCAAACAAGTCTTTCAAAAAAGACAAAGAAGTAAAGCAATCTTTCAAACAGGTCTCTTTAATTAACAAGTAGATTTATAGTTTAATTTTACAAACTAGAAAAACTATTAGATTTCGAAAGAAAATTAAAAATTTTTAATTGGCAATGCCTGGGTTTGAACACCCAACCTTGTGGGGACCTGCTGATCGATAAACCAACACCTTACCGACTGAGCTATCTTTTCTCCCTTGTGTGAGCAGTCAATGGGCCTAATGAACCAAAATAGCTTCTTTTCCAATACTTCAACACAATGTAACTCATATTAAAAGCAGGCCAAACAATTCTTTCAAAAAAGATAAAGAAGTAAAGCAATCTTTTAAACAGGTCTTTTTAATTAACAAGTAGATTTATAGTTTAAGGTAACAAAGTAGACAAACTATTAGATTTTATAAGAAAATTAAAATATTTCACTTGGCAATGCCTGGGATCGAACCCACAACCTTGTGGGGAGCTGCTGATCGATAAACCAACACCTTACCGAGTGAGCTATCTTTTCTCCCTTGTGCAGGCAGTCAATGGGCCTAATGAACCAAAATGGCTTCTTTTCCAATACTTCTACACAATGAACTCATATTAAAAGTAGGCCAAACAAGTCTTAATTAACAAGTAGATTTATAGTTTAATTTTACAAAGTAGACAAACTATTAGATTTAAAAAGTAAATTAAAAATTTTTAAATGGCAATGCCAGGGTTTGAACACCCAACCTTGTGGGGACCTGCTGATCGATTAACCAACACTTTAGCGACTGAGCTATCTTTTCTCCCATGTGCAAGCAGTCAATGGGCCTAATGAACCAAAATGGCTTCTTTTCCTATACTTCAACACAATGTAACTCATATTAAAAGTAGGCCAAACAAGTCTTTCAAAAAAGACAAAGTAAAGCAATCTTTTAAACAGGTCTCTTTAATTAACAAGTAGATTTATAGTTTAATTTAACAAAGTAGACAAACTATTAGATTTCAAAAGAAAATTAAAAAATTTTAATTGGCAATGCCTGGGTTTGAACATCCAACCTTGTGGGGACCTGGTGATCGATAAACCAACACTTTACCGACTGAGCTATCCTTTCTCCCTTGTGCAGGCAGTCAATGGGCCTAATGAACCAAACTGGCTTCTTTTCCTATACTTCAACACCATTTAACTCATATTGAAAGTAGGCCAAACAAGTCTTTCAAATAAGACAAAGAAGTAAAGCAATCTTTCAAACAGGTCTCTTTAATTAACAAGTAGATTTATAGTTTAGGGTAACAAAGTAGACAAACTATTATATTTTATAAGAAAATTAAAATATTTCACTTGCCAATGCCTGGGATTGAACCCCAAACCTTGTGGGGACCTGCTGATCGATAAACCAAAACTTTACCGACTGAGCTATCTTTTCTCCCGCGTGCCGGCAGTCAATGGGCCTAATGAACCAAAATGGCTTCTTTTCCAATACTTCTACACAATGAACTCATATTAAAAGTAGGCCAAACAAGTCTTAATTAACAAGTAGATTTATAGTTTAATTTTACAAAGTAGACAAACTATTAGATTTAAAAAGTAAATTAAAAAATTTTAAATGGCAATGCCAGGGTTTGAACACCCAACCTTGTGGGGACCTGCTGATCGATTAACCAACACTTTAGCGACTGAGCTATCTTTTCTCCCATGTGCAAGCAGTCAATGGGCCTAATGAACCAAAATGGCTTCTTTTCCTATACTTCAACACAATGTAACTCATATTAAAAGTAGGCCAAACAAGTCTTTTAAAAAAGACAAAGTAAAGCAATCTTTTAAACAGGTCTCTTTAATTAACAAGTAGATTTATAGTTTAATTTAACAAAGTAGACAAACTATTAGATTTCAAAAGAAAATTAAAAAATTTTAATTGGCAATGCCTGGGTTTGAACATCCAACCTTGTGGGGACCTGCTGATCGATAAACCAACACTTTACCGACTGAGCTATCCTTTCTCCCTTGTGCAGGCAGTCAATGGGCCTAATGAACCAAACTGGCTTCTTTTCCTATACTTCAACACCATTTAACTCATATTGAAAGTAGGCCAAACAAGTCTTTCAAATAAGACAAAGAAGTAAAGCAATCTTTCAAACAGGTCTCTTTAATTAACAAGTAGATTTATAGTTTAGGGTAACAAAGTAGACAAACTATTATATTTTATAAGAAAATTAAAATATTTCACTTGCCAATGCCTGGGATTGAACCCCAAACCTTGTGGGGACCTGCTGATCGATAAACCAAAACTTTACCGACTGAGCTATCTTTTCTCCCGCGTGCCGGCAGTCAATGGGCCTAATGAACCAAAATGGCTTCTTTTCCTATACTTCAACACCATGTAACTCATATTAAAAGTAGGCCAAACAAGTCTTTCAAAAAAGACAAAGAAGTAAAGCAATCTTTTAAACAGGTCTCTTTAATTAACAAGTAGATTTATAGTTTAATTTTACAAAGTAGACAAACTATTGGATTTCAAAAGAGAATTAAAAAATGTTACTTGGCAATGCCTGGGATTGAACCCACAACCTTGCGGGGAGCTGCTGATCGATAAACCAACACCTTACCGACTGAGCAATCTTTTCTTCCTCGTGCTTGCAGTCAATGGGCCTAATGAACCAAAATGGCTTCTTTTCCTATACTTCAACACCATGTAACTCATATTGAAAGTAGGCCAAACAAGTCTTTCAAAAAAGACAAAGATATAAAGCAGTCTTTTAAACAGGTCTCTTTAATTAACAAGTAGATTTATAGTTTAATTTTACAAAGTAGACAAACTATTGGATTTCAAAAGAGAATTAAAAAATGTTACTTGGCAATGCCTGGGATTGAACCCACAATCTTGTGGGGAGCTGCTGATCGATAAACCAACACCTTACCGACTGAGCTATCTTTTCTTTCTTGTGCTAGCAGTCAATGGGCCTAATGAACCAAAATGGCTTCTTTTCCTATACTTCAACACAATGTAACTCATATTAAAAGCAGGCCAAACAATTCTTTCAAAAAAGACAAAGAAGTAAAGCAATCTTTTAAACAGGGCTCTTTAATTAAAAAGTAGATTTATAGATTAAGGAAACAAAGTAGACAAACTATTAGATTTTATAAGAAAATTAAAATATTTCACTTGGCAATGCCTGGGATTGAACCCCAAACCTTGTGGGGACCTGCTAATCGATAAACCAACAGCTTACCGAGTGAGCTATCTGTTCTCCCTTGGGCAGGCAGTCAATAGGCCTAATGAACCAAAATGGCTTCTTTTCCTATACTTCAACACCATGTAACTCATATTAAAAGCAGGCCAAACAATTCTTTCAAAAAAGACAAGAAGTAAAGCAATCTTTTAAACAGGTCTCTTTAATTAACAAGTAGATTTATAGTTTAATTTTACAAAGTAGACAAACTATTGGATTTCAAAAGAGAATTAAAAAATGTTGCTTGGCAATGCCTGGGATTGAACCCACAACCTTGTGGAGAGCTGCTGATCAATAAACCAACACATTACCGAATGAGCTATCTTTTCTTCCTCGTGCTAGCATTCAATGGGCCTAATGAACCAAAATGGCTTCTTTTCCTATACTTCAACACAATGTAACTCATATTAAAAGTAGGCCAAACAAGTCTTTCAAAAAAGACAAAGAAGTAAAGCAATCTTTCAAACAGGTCTCTTTAATTAACAAGTAGATTTATAGTTTAATTTTACAAACTAGACAAACTATTAGATTTCGAAAGAAAATTAAAAATTTTTAATTGGCAATGCATGGGTTTGAACACCCAACCTTGTGGGGACCTGCTGATCGATAAACCAACACCTTACCGACTGAGCTATCTTTTCTCCCTTGTGCAGGCAGTCAATGGGCCTAATGAACCAAAATGGCTTCTTTTCCAATACTTCAACACAATGTAACTCATATTAAAAGTAGGCCAAACAAGTCTTTCAAAAAAGACAAAGAAGTAAAGCAATCTTTTAAACAGGTCTCTTTAATTAACAAGTAGATTTATAGTTTAATTTTACAAAGTAGACAAACTATTGGATTTCAAAAGAGAATTAAAAAATGTTACTTGGCAATGCCTGGGATTGAACCCACAACCTTGTGGGGAGCTGCTGATCGATAAAACAACACCTTACCGACTGAGCTATCTTTTCTTTCTCGTGCTAGCAGTTAATGGGCCTAATGAACCAAAATGGCTTCTTTTCCTATACTTCAACACAATTTAACTCATATTAAAAGCAGGCCAAACAATTCTTTCAAAAAAGACAAAGAAGTAAAGCAATCTTTTAAACAGGTCTCTTTAATTAACAAGTAGATTTATAGTTTAGGGTAACAAAGAAGACAAACTATTATATTTTATAAGAAAATTAAAATATTTTACTTGCCAATGCCTGGGATTGAACCCACAACCTTGTGGGGACCTGCTGATCGATAAACCAACACCTTACCGAGTGAGCTATCTGTTCTCCCTTGTGCAGGCAGTCAATGGGCCTAATGAACCAAAATGGCTTCTTTTCCTAT
Source organism: Silurus aristotelis (assembly GCF_946808225.1). NCBI lineage: Eukaryota > Metazoa > Chordata > Actinopteri > Siluriformes > Siluridae > Silurus > Silurus aristotelis. The sequence goes on along the minus strand of NC_139585.1, from coordinate 16,230,506 downwards.
ACTTCAACACCATGTAACTCATATTAAAAGCAGGCCAAACAATTCTTTCAAAAAAGACAAAGAAGTAAAGCAATCTTTTAAACAGGTCTCTTTAATTAACAAGTAGATTTATAGTTTAATTTTACAAAGTAGACAAACTATTGGATTTCAAAAAAAAAATTAAAAATTTTACTTGGCAATACCTGGGATTGAACCCCCAACCTTGTGGGGACCTGCTGATCGATAAACCAACACCTTACCGACTGAGCTAACTTTTCTCCCTTTTGCAGGCAGTCAATGGGCCTAATGAACCAAAATGGCTTCTTTTCCAATACTTCAACACAATGTAACTCAATAAAAGTAGGCCAAACAAGTCTTTCAAAAAAGACAAAGAAGTAAAGCAATCTTTCAAACAGGTCTCTTTAATTAACAAGTAGATTTATAGTTTAATTTTACAAAGTAGACAAACTATTAGATTTAAAAAGAAAATTAAAATATTTTACTTGGCAATGCCTGGGATTGAACCCCTAACCTTGTGGGGAGCTGCTGATCGATAAACCAACACCTTACCGAGTGAGCTATCTTTTCTCCCTTGTGCACGCAGTCAATGGGCCTAATGAACCAAAATGGCTTCTTTTCCAATACTTCAACACAATGTAACTCATATTAAAAGTAGGCCAAACAAGTCTTTCAAAAAAGACAAAGAAGTAAAGCAATCTTTCAAACAGGTCTCTTTAATTAACAAGTAGATTTATAGTTTAATTTTACAAAGTAGACAAACTATTGGATTTCAAAAGAGAATTAAAAAATGTTACTTGGCAATGCCTGGGATTGAACCCACAACCTTGCGGGGAGCTGCTGATCGATAAACCAACACCTTACCGACTGAGCAATCTTTTCTTCCTCGTGCTTGCAGTCAATGGGCCTAATGAACCAAAATGGCTTCTTTTCCTATACTTCAACACCATGTAACTCATATTGAAAGTAGGCCAAACAAGTCTTTCAAAAAAGACAAAGATATAAAGCAGTCTTTTAAACAGGTCTCTTTAATTAACAAGTAGATTTATAGTTTAATTTTACAAAGTAGACAAACTATTGGATTTCAAAAGAGAATTAAAAAATGTTACTTGGCAATGCCTGGGATTGAACCCACAATCTTGTGGGGAGCTGCTGATCGATAAACCAACACCTTACCGACTGAGCTATCTTTTCTTTCTTGTGCTAGCAGTCAATGGGCCTAATGAACCAAAAAGGCTTCTTTTCCTATACTTCAACACAATGTAACTCATATTAAAAGCAGGCCAAACAATTCTTTCAAAAAAGACAAAGAAGTAAAGCAATCTTTTAAACAGGTCTCTTTAATTAACAAGTAGATTTATAGTTTAATTTAACAAAGTAGACAAACTATTAGATTTCAAAAGAAAATTAAAAAATTTTAATTGGCAATGCCTGGGTTTGAACATCCAACCTTGTGGGGACCTGCTGATCGATAAACCAACACTTTACCGACTGAGCTATCTTTTCTCCCTTGTGCACGCAGTCAATGGGCCTAATGAACCAAACTGGCTTCTTTTCCTATACTTCAACACCATGTAACTCATATTGAAAGTAGGCCAAACAAGTCTTTCAAAAAAGACAAAGAAATAAAGCAATCTTTCAAACAGGTCTCTTTAATTAACAAGTAGATTTATAGTTTAATTTTACAAAGTAGACAAACTATTGGATTTTAAAAGAGAATTAAAAATTGTTACTTGGCAACGCCTGGGATTAACCCCTCAACCTTGTGGGGAGCTGCTAATCGATAAACCAACACCTTACCGACTGAGCTATCTTTTCTTCCTTGTGTGAGCAGTCAATGGGTCTAATGAACCAAAATAGCTTCTTTTCCAATACTTCAACACAATGTAACTCATATTAAAAGCAGGCCAAACAATTCTTTCAAAAAAGACAAAGAAGTAAAGCAATCTTTTAAACAGGGCTCTTTAATTAACAAGTAGATTTATAGTTTAAGGTAACAAAGTAGACAAACTATTAGATTTTAAAAGAAAATTAAAATATTTCACTTGGCAATGCCTGGGATTGAACCCCAAACCTTGTGGGGACCTGCTAATCGATAAACCAACACCTTACCGAGTGAGCTATCTGTTCTCCCTTGAGCAGGCAGTCAATAGGCCTAATGAACCAAAATGGCTTCTTTTCCTATACTTCAACACAATGTAACTCATATTAAAAGTAGGCCAAACAAGTCTTTCAAAAAAGACAAAGAAGTAAAGCAATCTTTCAAACAGGTCTCTTTAATTAACAAGTAGATTTATAGTTTAATTTTACAAACTAGACAAACTATTAGATTTCAAAAGAGAATTAAAAAATGTTGCTTGGCAATGCCTGGGATTGAACCCACAACCTTGTGGGGCGCTGCTGATGAATAAACCAACACCTTACCGACTGAGCTATCTTTTCTTCCTCGTGCTAGCATTCAATGGGCCTAATGAACCAAAATGGCTTCTTTTCCTATACTTCAACACAATGTAACTCATATTAAAAGTAGGCCAAACAAGTCTTTCAAAAAAGACAAAGAAGTAAAGCAATCTTTCAAACAGGTCTCTTTAATTAACAAGTAGATTTATAGTTTAATTTTACAAACTAGACAAACTATTAGATTTCGAAAGAAAATTAAAAATTTTTAATTGGCAATGCATGGGTTTGAACACCCAACCTTGTGGGGACCTGCTGATCGATAAACCAACACCTTACCGACTGAGCTATCTTTTCTCCCTTGTGCAGGCAGTCAATGGGCCTAATGAACCAAAATGGCTTCTTTTCCAATACTTCAACACAATGTAACTCATATTAAAAGTAGGCCAAACAAGTCTTTCAAAAAAGACAAAGAAGTAAAGCAATCTTTTAAACAGGTCTCTTTAATTAACAAGTAGATTTATAGTTTAATTTTACAAAGTAGACAAACTATTGGATTTCAAAAGAGAATTAAAAAATGTTACTTGGCAATGCCTGGGATTGAACCCACAACCTTGAGGGGAGCTGCTGATCGATAAAACAACACCTTACCGACTGAGCTATCTTTTCTTTCTCGTGCTAGCAGTTAATGGGCCTAATGAACCAAAATGGCTTCTTTTCCTATACTTCAACACAATTTAACTCATATTAAAAGCAGGCCAAACAAGTCTTTCAAAAAAGACAAAGAAGTAAAGCAATCTTTTAAACAGGTCTCTTTAATTAACAAGTAGATTTATAGTTTAGGGTAACAAAGAAGACAAACTATTATATTTTATAAGAAAATTACAATATTTTACTTGCCAATGCCTGGGATTGAACCGACAACCTTGTGGGGATCTGCTGATCGATAAACCAACACCTTACCGAGTGAGCTATCTGTTCTCCCTTGTGCAAGCAGTCAATAGGCCTAATGAACCAAAATGGCTTCTTTTCCTATACTTCAAAACCATGTAACTCATATTAAAAGCAGGCCAAACAATTCTTTCAAAAAAGACAAAGAAGTAAAGCAATCTTGTAAACAGGTCTCTTCAATTAACAAGTAGATTTATAGTTTAATTTCACAAAGTAGACAAACTATTGGAATTCAAAAAAAAATTAAAATATGTTAGTTGTCAATACCTGGGATTGAACCCCCAACCTTGTGGGGACCTGCTGATCGATAAACCAACACCTTACCGACTGAGCTATCTTTTCTCCCTTGTGCAGGCAGTCAATGGGCCTAATGAACCAAAATGGCTTCTTTTCCAATACTTCAACACAATGTAACTCATAATAAAAGTAGGCCAAACAAGTCTTTCAAAAAAGACAAAGAAGTAAAGCAATCTTTTAAACAGGTCTCTTTAATTAATAAGTAAATTTATAGTTTAATTTTACAAAGTAGACAAACTATTGGATTTCAAAAGAGAATTAAAAAATGTTACTTGGCAATGCCTGGGATTGAACCCACAACCTTGTGGGGAGCTGCTGATCGATTAAACAACACCTTACCGACTGAGCTATCTTTTCTTTCTCATGCTAGCAGTTAATGGGCCTAATGAACCAAAATGGCTTCTTTTCCTATACTTCAACACAATTTAACTCATATTAAAAGCAGGCCAAACAAGTCTTTCAAAAAAGACAAAGAAGTAAAGCAATCTTTTAAACAGGTCTCTTTAATTAACAAGTAGATTTATAGTTTAGGGTAACAAAGAAGACAAACTATTATATTTTATAAGAAAATTAAAATATTTTACTTGCCAATGCCTGGGATTGAACCCACAACCTTGTGGGGACCTGCTGATCGATAAACCAACACCTTATCGAGTGAGCTATCTGTTCTCCCTTGTGCAGGCAGTCAATAGGCCTAATGAACCAAAATGGCTTCTTTTCCTATACTTCAACACCATGTAACTCATATTAAAAGCAGGCCAAACAATTCTTTCAAAAAAGACAAAGAAGTAAAGCAATCTTTTAAACAGGTCTCTTTAATTAACAAGTAGATTTATAGTTTAATTTTACAAAGTAGACAAACTATTAGATTTAAAAAGAAAATTAAAATTTTTTACTTGGCAATGCCTGGGATTGAACCCCTAACCTTGTGGGGAGCTGCTGATCGATAAACCAACACCTTACCGAGTGAGCTATCTTTTCTCCCTTGTGCACGCAGTCAATGGGCCTAATGAACCAAAATGGCTTCTTTTCCAATACTTCAACACAATGTAACTCATATTGAAAGTAGGCCAAACAAGTCTTTCAAAAAAGACAAAGAAGTAAAGCAATCTTTCAAACAGGTCTCTTTAATTAACAAGTAGATTTATAGTTTAATTTTACAAAGTAGACAAACTATTGGATTTCAAAAGAGAATTAAAAAATGTTACTTGGCAATGCCTGGGATTGAACCCACAACCTTGCGGGGAGCTGCTGATCGATAAACCAACACCTTACCGACTGAGCTATCTTTTCTACCTTGTGCTAGCAGTCAATGGGCCTAATGAACCAAAATGGCTACTTTTCCTATACTTCAACACCATGTAACTCATATTGAAAGTAGGCCAAACAATTCTTTCAAAAAAGACAAAGAAGTAAAGCAATCTTTTAAACAGGTCTCTTTAATTAATAAGTAAATTTATAGTTTAATTTTACAAAGTAGACAAACTATTAGATTTCGAAAGAAAATTAAAAAATGTTACTTGGCAATGCCTGGGATTGAACCCACAACCTTGTGGGGAGCTGCTGATCGATAAGACAACACCTTACCGACTGAGCTATCTTTTCTTTCTCGTGCTAGTAGTTAATGGGCCTAATGAACCAAAATGGCTTCTTTTCCTATACTTCAACACAATTTAACTCATATTAAAAGCAGGCCAAACAATTCTTTCAAAAAAGACAAAGAAGTAAAGCAATCTTTTAAACAGGTCTCTTTAATTAACAAGTAGATTTATAGTTTAGGGTAACAAAGAAGACAAACTATTATATTTTATAAGAAAATTAAAATATTTTACTTGCCAATGCCTGGGATTGAACCCACAACCTTGTGGGGACCTGCTGATCGATAAACCAACACCTTACCGAGTGAGCTATCTGTTCTCCCTTGTGCAGGCAGTCAATAGGCCTAATGAACCAAAATGGCTTCTTTTCCTATACTTCAACACCATGTAACTCATATTAAAAGCAGGCCAAACAATTCTTTCAAAAAAGACAAAGAAGTAAAGCAATCTTTTAAACAGGTCTCTTTAATTAACAAGTAGATTTATAGTTTAATTTTACAAAGTAGACAAACTATTAGATTTAAAAAGAAAATTAAAATATTTTACTTGGCAATGCCTGGGATTGAACCCCTAACCTTGTGGGGAGCTGCTGATCGATAAACCAACACCTTACCGAGTGAGCTATCTTTTCTCCCTTGTGCACGCAGTCAATGGGCCTAATGAACCAAAATGGCTTCTTTTCCAATACTTCAACACAATGTAACTCATATTAAAAGTAGGCCAAACAAGTCTTTCAAAAAAGACAAAGAAGTAAAGCAATCTTTCAAACAGGTCTCTTTAATTAACAAGTAGATTTATAGTTTAATTTTACAAAGTAGACAAACTATTGGATTTCAAAAGAGAATTAAAAAATGTTACTTGGCAATGCCTGGGATTGAACCCACAACCTTGCGGGGAGCTGCTGATCGATAAACCAACACCTTACCGACTGAGCTATCTTTTCTACCTCGTGCTAGCAGTCAATGGGCCTAATGAACCAAAATGGCTACTTTTCCTATACTTCAACACCATGTAACTCATATTGAAAGTAGGCCAAACAAGTCTTTCAAAAAAGACAAAGAAATAAAGCAGTCTTTTAAACAGGTCTCTTTAATTAACAAGTAGATTTATAGTTTAATTTTACAAAGTAGACAAACTATTGGATTTCAAAAGAGAATTAAAAAATGTTGCTTGGCAATGCCTGGGATTGAACCCCCAACCTTGTGGGGACCTGCTGATCGATAAAACAACACCTTACCGACTGAGCTATCTGTTCTCCCTTGTGCAGGCAGTCAATAGGCCTAATGAACCAAAATGGCTTCTTTTCCTATACTTCCACACCATGTAACTCATGTTAAAAGCAGGCCAAACAATTCTTTCAAAAAAGACAAAGAAGTAAAGCAATCTTTTAAACAGGTCTCTTTAATTAACAAGTAGATTTATAGTTTAATTTTACAAAGTAGACAAACTATTGGATTTTAAAAGAGAATTAAAAAATGTTGCTTGGCAATGCCTGGGATTGAACCCCCAACCTTGTGGGGACCTGCTGATCGATAAACCAACACCTTACCGACTGAGCTATCTTTTCTCCCTTATGCAGGCAGTCAATGGGCCTAATGAACCAAAATGGCTTCTTTTCCAATACTTCAACACAATGTAACTCATATTAAAAGCAGGCCAAACAATTCTTTCAAAAAAGACAAAGAAGTAAAGCAATCTTTTAAACAGGTCTCTTTAATTGACAAGTAGAAATATAGTTTAGGGTAACAAAGTAGACAAACTATTATATTTTATAAGAAAATTAAAATATTTAACTTGGCAATGCCTGGGATTAAACCCCAAACCTTGTGGGGACCTGCTGATCGATAAACCAACACCTTACCGAGTGAGCTATCTGTTCTCCCTTGTGCAGGCAGTCAATAGGCCTAATGAACCAAAATGGCTTCTTTTCCTATACTTCAACACCATGTAACTCATATTAAAAGCAGGCCAAACAATTCTTTCATAAAAGACAAAGAAGTAAAGCAATCTTTTAAACAGGTCTCTTTAATTAACAAGTAGATTTATAGTTTAATTTTACAAAGTAGACAAACTATTAGATTTAAAAAGAAAATTAAAATCTTTTACTTGGTAATGCCTGGGATTGAACCCCCAACCTTGTGGGAAGCTGCTGATCGATAAACCAACAACTTACCGAGTGAGCTATCTTTTCTCCCTTGTGCACGCAGTCAATGGGCCTAATGAACCAAAATGGCTTCTTTTCCAATACTTCAACACAATGTAACTCATATTAAAAGTAGGCCAAACAAGTCTTTCAAAAAAGACAAAGAAGTAAAGCAATCTTTCAAACAGGTCTCTTTAATTAACAAGTAGATTTATAGTTTAATTTTACAAAGTAGACAAACTATTGGATTTCAAAAGAGAATTAAAAAATGTTACTTGGCAATGCCTGGGATTGAACCCACAACCTTGCGGGGAGCTGCTGATCGATAAACCAACACCTTACCGACTGAGCTATCTTTTCTTCCTCGTGCTAGCAGTCAATGGGCCTAATGAACTAAAATGTCTACTTTTCCTATACTTCAACACCATGTAACTCATATTGCAAGTAGGCCAAACAAGTCTTTTAAAAAAGACAAAGATATGAAGCAGTCTTCTAAACAGGTCTCTTTAATTAACAAGTAGATTTATAGTTTAATTTTACAAAGTAGAAAACTATTGGATTTCAAAAGAGAATTAAAAAATGTTGCTTGGCAATGCCTGGGATTGAACCCACAACCTTGTGGGGAGCTGCTGATCGATAAACCAACACCTTACCGACTGAGCTATCTTTTCTTCCTCGTGCTAGCAGTCAATGGGCCTAATGAACCAAAATGGCTTCTTTTCCTATACTTCAACACAATGTAACTCATATTAAAAGCAGGCCAAACAATTCTTTCAAAAAAGACAAAGAAGTAAAGCAATCTTTTAAACAGGTCTCTTTAATTAACAAGTAGATTTATAGTTTAATTTTACAAAGTAGACAAACTATTAGATTTAAAAAGAAAATTTAAATATTTTACTTGGAAATGCCTGGGATTGAACCCCCAACCTTGTGGGGAGCTGCTGATCGATAAACCAACACCTTACCGAGTGAGCTATCTTTTCTCCCTTGTGCAGGCAGTCAATGGGCCTAATGAACCAAAATGGCTTCTTTTCCAATTCTTCAACACAATGTAACTCATATTAAAAGTAGGCCAAACAAGTCTTTCAAAAAAGACAAAGAAGTAAAGCAATCTTTCAAACAGGTCTCTTTAATTAACAAGTAGATTTATAGTTTAATTTTACAAAGTAGACAAACTATTGGATTTCAAAAGAGAATTAAAAAATGTTGCTTGGCAATGCCTGGGATTGAACCCCAACCTTGTGGGGACCTGCTGATCGATAAACCAACACCTTACCGACTGAGCTATCTTTTCTCCCTTATGCAGGCAGTCAATGGGCCTAATGAACCAAAATGGCTTCTTTTCCAATACTTCAACACAATGTAACTCATATTAAAAGCAGGCCAAACAATTCTTTCAAAAAAGACAAAGAAGTAAAGCAATCTTTTAAACAGGTCTCTTTAATTGACAAGTAGAAATATAGTTTAGGGTAACAAAGTAGACAAACTATTATATTTTATAAGAAAATTAAAATATTTAACTTGGCAATGCCTGGGATTAAACCCCAAACCTTGTGGGGACCTGCTGATCGATAAACCAACACTCTACCGAGTGAGCTATCTGTTCTCCCTGGTGCAGGCAGTCAATAGGCCTAATGAACCAAAATGGCTTCTTTTCCAATACTTCAACACAATGTAACTCATATTAAAAGTAGGCCAAACAAGTCTTTCAAAAAAGACAAAGAAGTAAAGCAATCTTTCAAACAGGTCTCTTTAATTAACAAGTAGATTTATAGTTTAATTTTACAAAGTAGACAAACTATTGGATTTCAAAAGAGAATTAAAAAATGTTACTTGGCAATGCCTGGGATTGAACCCACAACCTTGCGGGGAGCTGCTGATCGATAAACCAACACCTTACCGACTGAGCTATCTTTTCTACCTCGTGCTAGCAGTCAATGGGCCTAATGAACCAAAATGGCTACTTTTCCTATACTTCAACACCATGTAACTCATATTGAAAGTAGGCCAAACAATTCTTTCAAAAAAGACAAAGAAGTAAAGCAATCTTTTAAACAGGTCTCTTTAATTAATAAGTAAATTTATAGTTTAATTTTACAAAGTAGACAAACTATTAGATTTCGAAAGAAAATTAAAAAATGTTACTTGGCAATGCCTGGGATTGAACCCACAACCTTGTGGGGAGCTGCTGATCGATAAGACAACACCTTACCGACTGAGCTATCTTTTCTTTCTCGTGCTAGTAGTTAATGGGCCTAATGAACCAAAATGGCTTCTTTTCCTATACTTCAACACAATTTAACTCATATTAAAAGCAGGCCAAACAATTCTTTCAAAAAAGACAAAGAAGTAAAGCAATCTTTTAAACAGGTCTCTTTAATTAACAAGTAGATTTATAGTTTAGGGTAACAAAGAAGACAAACTATTATATTTTATAAGAAAATTTAAATATTTTACTTGCCAATGCCTGGGATTGAACCCACAACCTTGTGGGGACCTGCTGATCGATAAACCAACACCTTACCGAGTGAGCTATCTGTTCTCCCTTGTGCAGGCAGTCAATAGGCCTAATGAACCAAAATGGCTTCTTTTCCTATACTTCAACACCATGTAACTCATATTAAAAGCAGGCCAAACAATTCTTTCAAAAAAGACAAAGAAGTAAAGCAATCTTTTAAACAGGTCTCTTTAATTAACAAGTAGATTTATAGTTTAATTTTACAAAGTAGACAAACTATTAGATTTAAAAAGAAAATTAAAATATTTTACTTGGCAATGCCTGGGATTGAACCCCTAACCTTGTGGGGAGCTGCTGATCGATAAACCAACACCTTACCGAGTGAGCTATCTTTTCTCCCTTGTGCACGCAGTCAATGGGCCTAATGAACCAAAATGGCTTCTTTTCCAATACTTCAACACAATGTAACTCATATTAAAAGTAGGCCAAACAAGTCTTTCAAAAAAGACAAAGAAGTAAAGCAATCTTTCAAACAGGTCTCTTTAATTAACAAGTAGATTTATAGTTTAATTTTACAAAGTAGACAAACTATTGGATTTCAAAAGAGAATTAAAAAATGTTACTTAGCAATGCCTGGGATTGAACCCACAACCTTGCGGGGAGCTGCTGATCGATAAACCAACACCTTACCGACTGAGCTATCTTTTCTACCTCGTGCTAGCAGTCAATGGGCCTAATAAACCAAAATGGCTACTTTTCCTATACTTCAACACCATGTAACTCATATTGAAAGTAGGCCAAACAAGTCTTTCAAAAAAGACAAAGAAATAAAGCAGTCTTTTAAACAGGTCTCTTTAATTAACAAGTAGATTTATAGTTTAATTTTACAAAGTAGACAAACTATTGGATTTCAAAAGAGAATTAAAAAATGTTGCTTGGCAATGCCTGGGATTGAACCCCCAACCTTGTGGGGACCTGCTGATCGATAAAACAACACCTTACCGACTGAGCTATCTGTTCTCCCTTGTGCAGGCAGTCAATAGGCCTAATGAACCAAAATGGCTTCTTTTCCTATACTTCCACACCATGTAACTCATGTTAAAAGCAGGCCAAACAATTCTTTCAAAAAAGACAAAGAAGTAAAGCAATCTTTTAAACAGGTCTCTTTAATTAACAAGTAGATTTATAGTTTAATTTTACAAAGTAGACAAACTATTAGATTTAAAAAGAAAATTTAAATATTTTACTTGGCAATGCCTGGGATTGAACCCCCAACCTTGTGGGGAGCTGCTGATCGATAAACCAACACCTTACCGAGTGAGCTATCTTTTCTCCCTTGTGCAGGCAGTCAATGGGCCTAATGAACCAAAATGGCTTCTTTTCCAATTCTTCAACACAATGTAACTCATATTAAAAGTAGTCCAAACAAGTCTTTCAAAAAAGACAAAGAAGTAAAGCAATCTTTCAAACAGGTCTCTTTAATTAACAAGTAGATTTATAGTTTAATTTTACAAAGTAGACAAACTATTGGATTTCAAAAGAGAATTAAAAAATGTTGCTTGGCAATGCCTGGGATTGAACCCCCAACCTTGTGGGGACCTGCTGATCGATAAACCAACACCTTACCGACTGAGCTATCTTTTCTCCCTTATGCAGGCAGTCAATGGGCCTAATGAACCAAAATGGCTTCTTTTCCAATACTTCAACACAATGTAACTCATATTAAAAGCAGGCCAAACAATTCTTTCAAAAAAGACAAAGAAGTAAAGCAATCTTTTAAACAGGTCTCTTTAATTGACAAATAGAAATATAGTTTAGGGTAACAAAGTAGACAAACTATTATATTTTATAAGAAAATTAAAATATTTAACTTGGCAATGCCTGGGATTAAACCCCAAACCTTGTGGGGACCTGCTGATCGATAAACCAACATTCTACCGAGTGAGCTATCTGTTCTCCCTGGTGCAGGCAGTCAATAGGCCTAATGAACCAAAATGGCTTCTTTTCCTATACTTCAACACCATGTAACTCATATTAAAAGCAGGCCAAACAATTCTTTCATAAAAGACAAAGAAGTAAAGCAGTCTTCTAAACAGGTCTCTTTAATTAACAAGTAGATTTATAGTTTAATTTTACAAAGTAGAAAACTATTGGATTTCAAAAGAGAATTAAAAAATGTTGCTTGGCAATGCCTGGGATTGAACCCACAACCTTGTGGGGAGCTGCTGATCGATAAACCAACACCTTACCGACTGAGCTATCTTTTCTTCCTCGTGCTAGCAGTCAATGGGCCTAATGAACCAAAATGGCTTCTTTTCCTATACTTCAACACAATGTAACTCATATTAAAAGCAGGCCAAACAATTCTTTCAAAAAAGACAAAGAAGTAAAGCAATCTTTTAAACAGGTCTCTTTAATTAACAAGTAGATTTATAGTTTAGGGTAACAAAGTAGACAAACTATTATATTTTATAAGAAAATTAAAATATTTCACTTGGCAATGTGTGGGATTGAACCCCAAAACTTGTGGGGACCTGCTGATCGATAAACCAACACCTTACTGAGTGAGCTATCTGTTCTCCCTTGGGCAGGCAGTCAATAGGCCTAATGAACCAAAATGGCTTCTTATCCTATACTTCAACACCATGTAACTCATATTAAAAGCAGGCCAAACAATTCTTTCAAAAAAGACAAAGAAGTAAAGCAATCTTTTAAACAGGTCTCTTTAATTAACAAGTAGATTTATAGTTTAATTTTACAAAGTAGACAAACTATTAGATTTAAAAAGAAAATTTAAATATTTTACTTGGCAATGCCTGGGATTGAACCCCCAACCTTGTGGGGAGCTGCTGATCGATAAACCAACACCTTACCGAGTGAGCTATCTTTTCTCCCTTGTGCAGGCAGTCAATGGGCCTAATGAACCAAAATGGCTTCTTTTCCAATTCTTCAACACAATGTAACTCATATTAAAAGTAGGCCAAACAAGTCTTTCAAAAAAGACAAAGAAGTAAAGCAATCTTTCAAACAGGTCTCTTTAATTAACAAGTAGATTTATAGTTTAATTTTACAAAGTAGACAAACTATTGGATTTCAAAAGAGAATTAAAAAATGTTGCTTGGCAATGCCTGGGATTGAACCCCCAACCTTGTGGGGACCTGTTGATCGATAAACCAACACCTTACCGACTGAGCTATCTTTTCTCCCTTATGCAGGCAGTCAATGGGCCTAATGAACCAAAATGGCTTCTTTTCCAATACTTCAACACAATGTAACTCATATTAAAAGCAGGCCAAACAATTCTTTCAAAAAAGACAAAGAAGTAAAGCAATCTTTTAAACAGGTCTCTTTAATTGACAAGTAGAAATATAGTTTAGGGTAACAAAGTAGACAAACTATTATATTTTATAAGAAAATTAAAATATTTAACTTGGCAATGCCTGGGATTAAACCTCAAACCTTGTGGGGACCTGCTGATCGATAAACCAACGCCTTACCGAGTGAGCTATCTGTTCTCCCTGGTGCAGGCAGTCAATAGGCCTAATGAACCAAAATGGCTTCTTTTCCTATACTTCAACACCATGTAACTCATATTAAAAGCAGGCCAAACAATTCTTTCATAAAAGACAAAGAAGTAAAGCAATCTTTTAAACAGGTCTCTTTAATTAACAAGTAGATTTATAGTTTAATTTTAGAAACTAGACAAACTATTAGATTTCGAAAAAAAATAAAAAAATTTTAATTGGCAATGCCAGGGTTTGAACACCCAACCTTGTGGGGACCTGCTGATCGATAAACCAACACCTTATCGACTGAGCTATCTTTTCTTCCTCGTGCTAGAAGTCAATGGGCCTAATGAACCAAAATGGCTTCTTTTCCTATACTTCAACACAATGTAACTCATATTAAAAGCAGGCCAAACAATTCTTTCAAAAAAGACAAAGAAGTAAAGCAATCTTTTAAACAGGTCCCTTTAATTAACAAGTAGATTTATAGTTTAGGGTAACAAAGTAGACAAACTATTATATTTTATAAGAAAATTTAAATATTTCATTTGGCAATGCCTGGGATTAAACCCCAAACCTTGTGGGGACCTGCTGATCGATAAACCAACACATTACCGAGTGAGCTATCTGTTCTCCCTTGTGCAGGCAGTCAATAGGCCTAATGAACCAAAATGGCTTCTTTTCCTATACTTCAACACCATGTTACTCATATTAAAAGCAGGCCAAACAATTCTTTCAAAAAAGACAAAGAAGTAAAGCAATCTTTTAAACAGGTCTCTTTAATTAACAAGTAGATTTATAGTTTAATTTTACAAAGTAGACAAACTATTAGATTTAAAAAGAAAATTAAAATATTTTACTTGGCAATGCCTGGGATTGAACCCCCAACTTTGTGGGGAGCAGCTGATCGATAAACCAACACCTTACCGACTGAGCTATCTTTTCTTTCTCGTGCTAGCAGTTAATGGGCCTAATGAACCAAAATGGCTTCTTTTCCTATACTTCAACACAATTTAACTCATAATAAAAGTAGGCCAAACAATTCTTTCAAAAAAGACAAAGAAGTAAAGCAATCTTTTAAACAGGTCTCTTTAATTGACAAGTAGATTTATAGTTTAGGGTAACAAAGTAGACAAACTATTATATTTTATAAGAAAATTAAAATATTTCACTTGGCAATGCCTGGGATTGAACCCCAAACCTTGTGGGGACCTGCTGATCGATAAACCAACACCTTACCGAGTGAGCTATCTGTTCTCCCTTGGGCAGGCAGTCAATAGGCCTAATGAACCAAAATGGCTTCTTATCCTATACTTCAACACCATGTAACTCATATTAAAAGCAGGCCAAACAATTCTTTCAAAAAAGACAAAGAAGTAAAGCAATCTTTTAAACAGGTCTCTTTAATTAACAAGTAGATTTATAGTTTAATTTTACAAAGTAGACAAACTATTAGATTTAAAAAGAAAATTTAAATATTTTACTTGGCAATGCCTGGGATTGAACCCCCAACCTTGCGGGGAGCTGCTGATCGATAAACCAACACCTTACCGAGTGAGCTATCTTTTCTCCCTTGTGCAGGCAGTCAATGGGCCTAATGAACCAAAATGGCTTCTTTTCCAATACTTCAACACAATGTAACTCATATTAAAAGTAGGCCAAACAAGTCTTTCAAAAAAGACAAAGAAGTAAAGCAATCTTTTAAACAGGTCTCTTTAATTAACAAGTAGATTTATAGTTTAATTTTACAAAGTAGACAAACTATTGGATTTCAAAAGAGAATTAAAAAATGTTACTTGTCAATGCCTGGGATTGAACCCACAATCTTGTGGGGAGCTGCTGATCGATAAACCAACACCTTACCGACTGAGCTATCGTTTCTTTCTTGTGCTAGCAGTCAATGGGCCTAATGAACCAAAATGGCTTCTTTTCCTATACTTCAACACAATGTAACTCATATTAAAAGCAGGCCAAACAATTCTTTCAAAAAAGACAAAGAAGTAAAGCAATCTTTTAAACAGGTCTCTTTAATTAACAAGTAGATTTATAGTTTAATTTAACAAAGTAGACAAACTATTAGATTTCAAAAGAAAATTAAAAAATTTTAATTGGCAATGCCTGGGTTTGAACATCCAACCTTGTGGGGACCTGCTGATCGATAAACCAACACTTTACCGACTGAGCTATCATTTCTCCCTTGTGCAGGCAGTCAATGGGCCTAATGAACCAAACTGGCTTCTTTTCCTATACTTCAACACCATGTAACTCATATTGAAAGTAGGCCAAACAAGTCTTTCAAAAAAGACAAAGAAATAAAGCAATCTTTCAAACAGGTCTCTTTAATTAACAAGTAGATTTATAGTTTAATTTTACAAAGTAGACAAACTATTGGATTTTAAAAGAGAATTAAAAATTGTTACTTGGCAACGCCTGGGATTAAACCCTCAACCTTGTGGGGAGCTGCTAATCGATAAACCAACACCTTACCGACTGAGCTATCTTTTCTTCCTTGTGCAAGCAGTCAATGGGCCTAATGAACCAAAATAGCTTCTTTTCCAATACTTCAACACAATGTAACTCATATTAAAAGCAGGCCAAACAATTCTTTCAAAAAAGACAAAGAAGTAAAGCAATCTTTTAAACAGGTCTCTTTAATTAACAAGTAGATTTATCGTTTAAGGTAACAAAGTAGACAAACTATTGGATTTCAAAAGAGAATTAAAAAATGTTACTTGGCAATGCCTGGGATTGAACCCACAACCTTGTGGGGAGCTGCTGATCGATAAACAACACCTTACCGACTGAGCTATCTTTTCTCCCTTGTGTGAGCAGTCAATGGGTCTAATGAACCAAAATAGCTCCTTTTCCAATACTTCAACACAATGTAACTCATATTAAAAGCAGGCCAAACAATTCTTTCAAAAAAGACAAAGAAGTAAAGCAATCTTTTAAACAGGGCTCTTTAATTAACAAGTAGATTTATAGTTTAAGGTAACAAAGTAGACAAACTATTAGATTTTATAAGAAAATTAAAATATTTCATTCGGCAATGCCTGGGATTGAACACCAAACCTTGTGGGGACCTGCTAATCGATAAACCAACACCTTACCGAGTGAGCTATCTGTTCTCCCTTGTGCAGGCAGTCAATAGGCCTAATGAACCAAAATGGCTTCTTTTCCTATACTTCAACACCATGTAACTCATATTAAAAGCAGGCCAAACAATTCTTTCAAAAAAGACAAGAAGTAAAACAATCTTTTAAACAGGTCTCTTTAAATAACAAGTAGATTTATAGTTTAATTTTACAAAGTAGACAAACTATTGGATTTCAAAAGAGAATTAAAAAATGTTGCTTGGCAATGCCTGGGATTGAACCCACAACCTTGTGGGGAGCTGCTGATCAATAAACCAACACCTTACCGACTGAGCTATCTTTTCTTCCTCATGCTAGCATTCAATGGGCCTAATGAACCAAAATGGCTTCTTTTCCAATTCTTCAACACAATGTAACTCATATTAAAAGTAGGCCAAACAAGTCTTTCAAAAAAGACAAAGAAGTAAAGCAATCTTTCAAACAGGTCTCTTTAATTAACAAGTAGATTTATAGTTTAATTTTACAAAGTAGACAAACTATTGGATTTCAAAAGAGAATTAAAAAATGTTGCTTGGCAATGCCTGGGATTGAACCCCCAACCTTGTGGGGACCTGTTGATCGATAAACCAACACCTTACCGACTGAGCTATCTTTTCTCCCTTATGCAGGCAGTCAATGGGCCTAATGAACCAAAATGGCTTCTTTTCCAATACTTCAACACAATGTAACTCATATTAAAAGCAGGCCAAACAATTCTTTCAAAAAAGACAAAGAAGTAAAGCAATCTTTTAAACAGGTCTCTTTAATTGACAAGTAGAAATATAGTTTAGGGTAACAAAGTAGACAAACTATTATATTTTATAAGAAAATTAAAATATTTAACTTGGCAATGCCTGGGATTAAACCTCAAACCTTGTGGGGACCTGCTGATCGATAAACCAACGCCTTACCGAGTGAGCTATCTGTTCTCCCTGGTGCAGGCAGTCAATAGGCCTAATGAACCAAAATGGCTTCTTTTCCTATACTTCAACACCATGTAACTCATATTAAAAGCAGGCCAAACAATTCTTTCATAAAAGACAAAGAAGTAAAGCAATCTTTTAAACAGGTCTCTTTAATTAACAAGTAGATTTATAGTTTAATTTTAGAAACTAGACAAACTATTAGATTTCGAAAAAAAATAAAAAAATTTTAATTGGCAATGCCAGGGTTTGAACACCCAACCTTGTGGGGACCTGCTGATCGATAAACCAACACCTTATCGACTGAGCTATCTTTTCTTCCTCGTGCTAGAAGTCAATGGGCCTAATGAACCAAAATGGCTTCTTTTCCTATACTTCAACACAATGTAACTCATATTAAAAGCAGGCCAAACAATTCTTTCAAAAAAGACAAAGAAGTAAAGCAATCTTTTAAACAGGTCCCTTTAATTAACAAGTAGATTTATAGTTTAGGGTAACAAAGTAGACAAACTATTATATTTTATAAGAAAATTTAAATATTTCATTTGGCAATGCCTGGGATTAAACCCCAAACCTTGTGGGGACCTGCTGATCGATAAACCAACACATTACCGAGTGAGCTATCTGTTCTCCCTTGTGCAGGCAGTCAATAGGCCTAATGAACCAAAATGGCTTCTTTTCCTATACTTCAACACCATGTTACTCATATTAAAAGCAGGCCAAACAATTCTTTCAAAAAAGACAAAGAAGTAAAGCAATCTTTTAAACAGGTCTCTTTAATTAACAAGTAGATTTATAGTTTAATTTTACAAAGTAGACAAACTATTAGATTTAAAAAGAAAATTAAAATATTTTACTTGGCAATGCCTGGGATTGAACCCCCAACTTTGTGGGGAGCAGCTGATCGATAAACCAACACCTTACCGACTGAGCTATCTTTTCTTTCTCATGCTAGCAGTTAATGGGCCTAATGAACCAAAATGGCTTCTTTTCCTATACTTCAACACAATTTAACTCATAATAAAAGTAGGCCAAACAATTCTTTCAAAAAAGACAAAGAAGTAAAGCAATCTTTTAAACAGGTCTCTTTAATTAACAAGTAGATTTATAGTTTAGGGTAACAAAGTAGACAAACTATTATATTTTATAAGAAAATTAAAATATTTCACTTGGCAATGCCTGGGATTGAACCCCAAACCTTGTGGGGACCTGCTGATCGATAAACCAACACCTTACCGAGTGAGCTATCTGTTCTCCCTTGGGCAGGCAGTCAATAGGCCTAATGAACCAAAATGGCTTCTTTTCCAATACTTCAACACCATGTAACTCATATTAAAAGCAGGCCAAACAATTCTTTCAAAAAAGACAAAGAAGTAAAGCAATCTTTTAAACAGGTCTCTTTAATTAACAAGTAGATTTATAGTTTAATTTTACAAAGTAGACAAACTATTAGATTTAAAAAGAAAATTTTAATATTTTACTTGGCAATGCCTGGGATTGAACCCCCAACCTTGTGGGGAGCTGCTGATCGATAAACCAACACCTTACCGAGTGAGCTATCTTTTCTCCCTTGTGCAGGCAGTCAATGGGCCTAATGAACCAAAATGGCTTCTTTTCCAATTCTTCAACACAATGTAACTCATATTAAAAGTAGGCCAAACAAGTCTTTCAAAAAAGACAAAGAAGTAAAGCAATCTTTTAAACAGGTCTCTTTAATTAACAAGTAGATTTATAGTTTAATTTTACAAAGTAGACAAACTATTGGATTTCAAAAGAGAATTAAAAAATGTTACTTGGCAATGCCTGGGATTGAACCCCCAACCTTGCGGGGAGCTGCTGATCGATAAACCAACACCTTACCGAGTGAGCTATCTTTTCTCCCTTGTGCAGGCAGTCAATGGGCCTAATGAACCAAAATGGCTTCTTTTCCAATACTTCAACACAATGTAACTCATATTAAAAGTAGGCCAAACAAGTCTTTCAAAAAAGACAAAGAAGTAAAGCAATCTTTTAAACAGGTCTCTTTAAGTAACAAGTAGATTTATAGTTTAATTTTACAAAGTAGACAAACTATTGGATTTCAAAAGAGAATTAAAAAATGTTACTTGGCAATGCCTGGGATTGAACCCACAATCTTGTGGGGAGCTGCTGATCGATAAACCAACACCTTACCGACTGAGCTATCGTTTCTTTCTTGTGCTAGCAGTCAATGGGCCTAATGAACCAAAATGGCTTCTTTTCCTATACTTCAACACAATGTAACTCATATTAAAAGCAGGCCAAACAATTCTTTCAAAAAAGACAAAGAAGTAAAGCAATCTTTTAAACAGGTCTCTTTAATTAACAAGTAGATTTATAGTTTAATTTAACAAAGTAGACAAACTATTAGATTTCAAAAGAAAATTAAAAAATTTTAATTGGCAATGCCTGGGTTTGAACATCCAACCTTGTGGGGACCTGCTGATCGATAAACCAACACTTTACCGACTGAGCTATCATTTCTCCCTTGTGCAGGCAGTCAATGGGCCTAATGAACCAAACTGGCTTCTTTTCCTATACTTCAACACCATGTAACTCATATTGAAAGTAGGCCAAACAAGTCTTTCAAAAAAGACAAAGAAATAAAGCAATCTTTCAAACAGGTCTCTTTAATTAACAAGTAGATTTATAGTTTAATTTTACAAAGTAGACAAACTATTGGATTTTAAAAGAGAATTAAAAATTGTTACTTGGCAACGCCTGGGATTAAACCCTCAACCTTGTGGGGAGCTGCTAATCGATAAACCAACACCTTACCGACTGAGCTATCTTTTCTTCCTTGTGCAAGCAGTCAATGGGCCTAATGAACCAAAATAGCTTCTTTTCCAATACTTCAACACAATGTAACTCATATTAAAAGCAGGCCAAACAATTCTTTCAAAAAAGACAAAGAAGTAAAGCAATCTTTTAAACAGGTCTCTTTAATTAACAAGTAGATTTATCGTTTAAGGTAACAAAGTAGACAAACTATTGGATTTCAAAAGAGAATTAAAAAATGTTACTTGGCAATGCCTGGGATTGAACCCACAACCTTGTGGGGAGCTGCTGATCGATAAACAACACCTTACCGACTGAGCTATCTTTTCTCCCTTGTGTGAGCAGTCAATGGGTCTAATGAACCAAAATAGCTCCTTTTCCAATACTTCAACACAATGTAACTCATATTAAAAGCAGGCCAAACAATTCTTTCAAAAAAGACAAAGAAGTAAAGCAATCTTTTAAACAGGGCTCTTTAATTAACAAGTAGATTTATAGTTTAAGGTAACAAAGTAGACAAACTATTAGATTTTATAAGAAAATTAAAATATTTCATTCGGCAATGCCTGGGATTGAACACCAAACCTTGTGGGGACCTGCTAATCGATAAACCAACACCTTACCGAGTGAGCTATCTGTTCTCCCTTGTGCAGGCAGTCAATAGGCCTAATGAACCAAAATGGCTTCTTTTCCTATACTTCAACACCATGTAACTCATATTAAAAGCAGGCCAAACAATTCTTTCAAAAAAGACAAGAAGTAAAACAATCTTTTAAACAGGTCTCTTTAAATAACAAGTAGATTTATAGTTTAATTTTACAAAGTAGACAAACTATTGGATTTCAAAAGAGAATTAAAAAATGTTGCTTGGCAATGCCTGGGATTGAACCCACAACCTTGTGGGGAGCTGCTGATCAATAAACCAACACCTTACCGACTGAGCTATCTTTTCTTCCTCGTGCTAGCATTCAATGGGCCTAATGAACCAAAATGGCTTCTTTTCCTATACTTCAACACAATGTAACTCATATTAAAAGTAGGCCAAACAAGTCTTTCAAAAAAGACAAAGAAGTAAAGCAATCTTTCAAACAGGTCTCTTTAATTAACAAGTAGATTTATAGTTTAATTTTACAAACTAGACAAACTATTAGATTTCGAAAGAAAATTAAAAAATTTTAATTGGCAATGCATGGGTTTGAACACCCAACCTTGTGGGGACCTGCTGATCGATAAACCAACACCTTACCGACTGAGCTATCTTTTCTCCCTTGTGCAGGCAGTCAATGGGCCTAATGAACCAAAATGGCTTCTTTTCCAATACTTCAACACAATGTAACTCATATTAAAAGTAGGCCAAACAAGTCTTTCAAAAAAGACAAAGAAGTAAAGCAATCTTTTAAACAGGTCTCTTTAATTAACAAGTAGATTTATAGTTTAATTTTACAAAGTAGACAAACTATTGGATTTCAAAAGAGAATTAAAAAATGTTACTTGGCAACGCCTGGGATTGAACCCACAACCTTGTGGGGAGCTGCTGATCGATAAAACAACACCTTACCGACTGAGCTATCTTTTCTTTCTCGTGCTAGCAGTTAATGGGCCTAATGAACCAAAATGGCTTCTTTTCCTATACTTCAACACAATTTAACTCATATTAAAAGCAGGCCAAACAATTCTTTAAAAAAAGACAAAGAAGTAAAGCAATCTTTTAAACAGGTCTCTTTAATTAACAAGTAGATTTATAGTTTAGGGTAACAAAGAAGACAAACTATTATATTTTATAAGAAAATTAAAATATTTTACTTGCCAATGCCTGGGATTGAACCCCCAACCTTGTGGGGACCTGCTGATCGATAAACCAACACCTTACCGACTGAGCTATCTTTTCTCCCTTGTGCAGGCAGTCAATGGGCCTAATGAACCAAAATGGCTTCTTTTCCAATACTTCAACACAATGTAACTCATAATAAAAGTAGGCCAAACAAGTCTTTCAAAAAAGACAAAGAAGTAAAGCAATCTTTTAAACAGGTCTCTTTAATTAACAAGTAGATTTATAGTTTAATTTTACAAAGTAGACAAACTATTGGATTTCAAAAGAGAATTAAAAAATGTTACTTGGCAATGCCTGGGATTGAACCCACAATCTTGTGGGGAGCTGCTGATCGATAAACCAACACCTTACCGACTGAGCTATCTTTTCTTTCTTGTGCTAGCAGTCAATGGGCCTAATGAACCAAAATGGCTTCTTTTCCTATACTTCAACACAATGTAACTCATATTAAAAGCAGGCCAAACAATTCTTTCAAAAAAGACAAAGAAGTAAAGCAATCTTTTAAACAGGTCTCTTTAATTAATAAGTAAATTTATAGTTTAATTTTACAAAGTAGACAAACTATTGGATTTCAAAAGAGAATTAAAAAATGTTGCTTGGCAATGCCTGGGATTGAACCCCCAACCTTGTGGGGACCTGCTGATCGATAAACCAACACCTTACCGACTGAGCTATCTATTCTCCCTTATGCAGGCAGTCAATGGGCCTAATGAACCAAAATGGCTTCTTTTCCAATACTTCAACACAATGTAACTCATATTAAAAGCAGGCCAAACAATTCTTTCAAAAAAGACAAAGAAGTAAAGCAATCTTTCAAACAGGTTTTTTTTATTAACAAGTAGATTTATAGTTTAATTTTACAAACTAGACAAACTATTAGATTTCGAAAGAAAATTTAAAAATGTTACTTGGCAATGCCTGGGATTGAACCCACAACCTTGTGGGGAGCTGCTGATCGATAAAACAACACCTTACCGACTGAGCTATCTTTTCTTTCTCAGCTAGTAGTTAATGGGCCTAATGAACCAAAATGGCTTCTTTTCCTATACTTCAACACAATTTAACTCATATTAAAAGCAGGCCAAACAATTCTTTCAAAAAAGACAAAGAAGTAAAGCAATCTTTTAAACAGGTCTCTTTAATTAACAAGTAGATTTATAGTTTAGGGTAACAAAGAAGACAAACTATTATATTTTATAAGAAAATTTAAATATTTTACTTGCCAATGCCTGGGATTGAACCCACAACCTTGTGGGGACCTGCTGATCGATAAACCAACACCTTACCGAGTGAGCTATCTGTTCTCCCTTGTGCAGGCAGTCAATAGGCCTAATGAACCAAAATGGCTTCTTTTCCTATACTTCAACACCATGTAACTCATATTAAAAGCAGGCCAAACAATTCTTTCAAAAAAGACAAAGAAGTAAAGCAATCTTTTAAACAGGTCTCTTTAATTAACAAGTAGATTTATAGTTTAATTTTACAAAGTAGACAAACTATTAGATTTAAAAAGAAAATTAAAAAAGTTTAATTGGCAATGCCTGGGTTTGAACATCCAACCTTGTGGGGACCTGCTGATCGATAAACCAACACCTTACCGACTGAGCTATCTTTTCTCCCTTGTGCAGGCAGTCAATGGGCCTAATGAACCAAAATGGCTTCTTTTCCAATACTTCAACACAATGTAACTCATAATAAAAGTAGGCCAAACAAGTCTTTCAAAAAAGACAAAGAAGTAAAGCAATCTTTTAAACAGGTCTCTTTAATTAATAAGTAAATTTATAGTTTAATTTTACAAAGTAGACAAACTATTGGATTTCAAAAGAGAATTAAAAAATGTTACTTGGCAATGCCTGGGATTGAACCCACAATCTTGTGGGGAGCTGCTGATCGATAAACCAACACCTTACCGACTGAGCTATCTTTTCTTTCTTGTGCTAGCAGTCAATGGGCCTAATGAACCAAAATGGCTTCTTTTCCTATACTTCAACACAATGTAACTCATATTAAAAGCAGGCCAAACAATTCTTTCAAAAAAGACAAAGAAGTAAAGCAATCTTTTAAACAGGTCTCTTTAATTAATAAGTAAATTTATAGTTTAATTTTACAAAGTAGACAAACTATTGGATTTCAAAAGAGAATTAAAAAATGTTGCTTGGCAATGCCTGGGATTGAACCCCCAACCTTGTGGGGACCTGCTGATCGATAAACCAACACCTTACCGACTGAGCTATCTATTCTCCCTTATGCAGGCAGTCAATGGGCCTAATGAACCAAAATGGCTTCTTTTCCAATACTTCAACACAATGTAACTCATATTAAAAGCAGGCCAAACAATTCTTTCAAAAAAGACAAAGAAGTAAAGCAATCTTTCAAACAGGTCTCTTTAATTAACAAGTAGATTTATAGTTTAATTTTACAAACTAGACAAACTATTAGATTTCGAAAGAAAATTAAAAAATGTTACTTGGCAATGCCTGGGATTGAACCCACAACCTTGTGGGGAGCTGCTGATCGATAAAACAACACCTTACCGACTGAGCTATCTTTTCTTTCTCAGCTAGTAGTTAATGGGCCTAATGAACCAAAATGGCTTCTTTTCCTATACTTCAACACAATTTAACTCATATTAAAAGCAGGCCAAACAATTCTTTCAAAAAAGACAAAGAAGTAAAGCAATCTTTTAAACAGGTCTCTTTAATTAACAAGTAGATTTATAGTTTAGGGTAACAAAGAAGACAAACTATTATATTTTATAAGAAAATTAAAATATTTTACTTGCCAATGCCTGGGATTGAACCCACAACCTTGTGGGGACCTGCTGATCGATAAACCAACACCTTACCGAGTGAGCTATCTGTTCTCCCTTGTGCAGGCAGTCAATAGGCCTAATGAACCAAAATGGCTTCTTTTCCTATACTTCAACACCATGTAACTCATATTAAAAGCAGGCCAAACAATTCTTTCAAAAAAGACAAAGAAGTAAAGCAATCTTTTAAACAGGTCTCTTTAATTAACAAGTAGATTTATAGTTTAATTTTACAAAGTAGACAAACTATTGGATTTCAAAAGAGAATTAAAAAATGTTACTTGGCAATGCCTGGGATTGAACCCACAATCTTGTGGGGAGCTGCTGATCGATAAACCAACACCTTACCGACTGAGCTATCTTTTCTTTCTTGTGCTAGCAGTCAATGGGCCTAATGAACCAAAATGGCTTCTTTTCCTATACTTCAACACAATGTAACTCATATTAAAAGCAGGCCAAACAATTCTTTCAAAAAAGACAAAGAAGTAAAGCAATCTTTTAAACAGGTCTCTTTAATTAACAAGTAGATTTATAGTTTAATTTAACAAAGTAGACAAACTATTAGATTTCAAAAGAAAATTAAAAAATTTTAATTGGCAATGCCTGGGTTTGAACATCCAACCTTGTGGGGACCTGCTGATCGATAAACCAACACTTTACCGACTGAGCTATCTTTTCTCCCTTGTGCACGCAGTCAATGGGCCTAATGAACCAAAATGGCTTCTTTTCCAATACTTCAACACAATGTAACTCATATTAAAAGTAGGCCAAACAAGTCTTTCAAAAAAGACAAAGAAGTAAAGCAATCTTTCAAACAGGTCTCTTTAATTAACAAGTAGATTTATAGTTTAATTTTACAAAGTAGACAAACTATTGGATTTCAAAAGAGAATTAAAAAATTTTACTTGGCAATGCCTGGGATTGAACCCACAACCTTGCGGGGAGCTGCTGATCGATAAACCAACACCTTACCGACTGAGCTATCTTTTCTACCTCGTGCTAGCAGTCAATGGGCCTAATGAACCAAAATGGCTACTTTTCCTATACTTCAACACCATGTAACTCATATTGAAAGTAGGCCAAACAAGTCTTTCAAAAAAGACAAAGAAATAAAGCAGTCTTTTAAACAGGTCTCTTTAATTAACAAGTAGATTTATAGTTTAATTTTACAAAGTAGACAAACTATTGGATTTCAAAAGAGAATTAAAAAATGTTGCTTGACAATGCCTGGGATTGAACCCCCAACCTTGTGGGGACCTGCTGATCGATAAAACAACACCTTACCGACTGAGCTATCTTTTCTCCCTTGTGCAGGCAGTCAATGGGCCTAATGAACCAAAATGGCTTCTTTTCCAATACTTCAACACAATGTAACTCATTTTAAAAGTAGGCCAAACAAGTCTTTCAAAAAAGACAAAGAAGTAAAGCAATCTTTTAAACAGGTCTCTTTAATTAACAAGTAGATTTATAGTTTAATTTTACAAAGTAGACAAACTATTGGATTTCTAAAGAGAATTAAAAAATGTTACTTGGCAATGTCTGGGATTGAACCCACAACCTTGCGGGGAGCTGCTGATCGATAAACCAACACCTTACCGACTGAGCTATCTTTTCTTCCTCGTGCTAGCAGTCAATGGGCCTAATGAACCAAAATGGCTTCTTTTCCTATACTTCAACACAATGTAACTCATATTAAAAGCAGGCCAAACAATTCTTTCAAAAAAGACAAAGAAGTAAAGCAATCTTTTAAACAGGTCTCTTTAATTAACAAGTAGATTTATAGTTTAGGGTAACAAAGAAGACAAACTATTATATTTTATAAGAAAATTAAAATATTTCACTTGGCAATGCCTGGGATTGAACCCCAAACCTTGTGGGGACCTGCTGATCGATAAACCAACACCTTACCGAGTGAGCTATCTGTTCTCCCTTGTGCAGGCAGTCAATAGGCCTAATGAACCAAAATGGCTTCTTTTCCAATTCTTCAACACAATGTAACTCATATTAAAAGTAGGCCAAACAATTCTTTCAAAAAAGACAAAGAAGTAAAGCAATCTTTTAAACAGGTCTCTTTAATTAACAAGTAGATTTATAGTTTAGGGTAACAAAGAAGACAAACTATTATATTTTATAAGAAAATTAAAATATTTCACTTGGCAATGCCTGGGATTGAACCCCAAACCTTGTGGGGACCTGCTGATCGATAAACCAACACCTTACCGAGTGAGCTATCTTTTCTCCCTTGTGTACGCAGTCAATGGGCCTAATGAACCAAAATGGCTTCTTTTCCAATACTTCAACACAATGTAACTCATATTAAAAGCAGGCCAAACAATTCTTTCAAAAAAGACAAAGAAGTAAAGCAATCTTTCAAACAGGTCTCTTTAATTAACAAGTAGATTTATAGTTTAATTTTACAAACTAGACAAACTATTAGATTTCGAAAGAAAATTAAAAAATGTTACTTGGCAATGCCTGGGATTGAACCCACAACCTTGTGGGGAGCTGCTGATCGATAAAACAACACCTTACCGACTGAGCTATCTTTTCTTTCTCAGCTAGTAGTTAATGGGCCTAATGAACCAAAATGGCTTCTTTTCCTATACTTCAACACAATTTAACTCATATTAAAAGCAGGCCAAACAATTCTTTCAAAAAAGACAAAGAAGTAAAGCAATCTTTTAAACAGGTCTCTTTAATTAACAAGTAGATTTATAGTTTAGGGTAACAAAGAAGACAAACTATTATATTTTATAAGAAAATTAAAATATTTTACTTGCCAATGCCTGGGATTGAACCCACAACCTTGTGGGGACCTGCTGATCGATAAACCAACACCTTACCGAGTGAGCTATCTGTTCTCCCTTGTGCAGGCAGTCAATAGGCCTAATGAACCAAAATGGCTTCTTTTCCTATACTTCAACACCATGTAACTCATATTAAAAGCAGGCCAAACAATTCTTTCAAAAAAGACAAAGAAGTAAAGCAATCTTTTAAACAGGTCTCTTTAATTAACAAGTAGATTTATAGTTTAATTTTACAAAGTAGACAAACTATTAGATTTAAAAAGAAAATTAAAATCTTTTACTTGGCAATGCCTGGGATTGAACCCCTAACCTTGTGGGGAGCTGCTGATCGATAAACCAACACCTTACCGAGTGAGCTATCTTTTCTCCCTTGTGCACGCAGTCAATGGGCCTAATGAACCAAAATGGCTTCTTTTCCAATACTTCAACACAATGTAACTCATATTAAAAGTAGGCCAAACAAGTCTTTCAAAAAAGACAAAGAAGTAAAGCAATCTTTCAAACAGGTCTCTTTAATTAACAAGTAGATTTATAGTTTAATTTTACAAAGTAGACAAACTATTGGATTTCAAAAGAGAATTAAAAAATTTTACTTGGCAATGCCTGGGATTGAACCCACAACCTTGCGGGGAGCTGCTGATCGATAAACCAACACCTTACCGACTGAGCTATCTTTTCTACCTCGTGCTAGCAGTCAATGGGCCTAATGAACCAAAATGGCTACTTTTCCTATACTTCAACACCATGTAACTCATATTGAAAGTAGGCCAAACAAGTCTTTCAAAAAAGACAAAGAAATAAAGCAGTCTTTTAAACAGGTCTCTTTAATTAACAAGTAGATTTATAGTTTAATTTTACAAAGTAGACAAACTATTGGATTTCAAAAGAGAATTAAAAAATGTTGCTTGACAATGCCTGGGATTGAACCCCCAACCTTGTGGGGACCTGCTGATCGATAAAACAACACCTTACCGACTGAGCTATCTTTTCTCCCTTGTGCAGGCAGTCAATGGGCCTAATGAACCAAAATGGCTTCTTTTCCAATACTTCAACACAATGTAACTCATTTTAAAAGTAGGCCAAACAAGTCTTTCAAAAAAGACAAAGAAGTAAAGCAATCTTTTAAACAGGTCTCTTTAATTAACAAGTAGATTTATAGTTTAATTTTACAAAGTAGACAAACTATTGGATTTCTAAAGAGAATTAAAAAATGTTACTTGGCAATGTCTGGGATTGAACCCACAACCTTGCGGGGAGCTGCTGATCGATAAACCAACACCTTACCGACTGAGCTATCTTTTCTTCCTCGTGCTAGCAGTCAATGGGCCTAATGAACCAAAATGGCTTCTTTTCCTATACTTCAACACCATGTAACTCATATTAAAAGCAGGCCAAACAATTCTTTCAAAAAAGACAAAGAAGTAAAGCAATCTTTTAAACAGGTCTCTTTAATTAACAAGTAGATTTATAGTTTAGGGTAACAAAGAAGACAAACTATTATATTTTATAAGAAAATTAAAATATTTCACTTGGCAATGCCTGGGATTGAACCCCAAACCTTGTGGGGACCTGCTGATCGATAAACCAACACCTTACCGAGTGAGCTATCTGTTCTCCCTTGTGCAGGCAGTCAATAGGCCTAATGAACCAAAATGGCTTCTTTTCCAATTCTTCAACACAATGTAACTCATATTAAAAGTAGGCCAAACAATTCTTTCAAAAAAGACAAAGAAGTAAAGCAATCTTTTAAACAGGTCTCTTTAATTAACAAGTAGATTTATAGTTTAGGGTAACAAAGAAGACAAACTATTATATTTTATAAGAAAATTAAAATATTTCACTTGGCAATGCCTGGGATTGAACCCCAAACCTTGTGGGGACCTGCTGATCGATAAACCAACACCTTACCGAGTGAGCTATCTGTTCTCCCTTGTGCAGGCAGTCAATAGGCCTAATGAACCAAAATGGCTTCTTTTCCTATACTTCCACACCATGTAACTCATATTAAAAGCAGGCCAAACAATTCTTTCAAAAAAGACAAAGAAGTAAAGCAATCTTTTAAACAGGTCTCTTTAATTAACAAGTAGATTTATAGTTTAATTTTACAAAGTAGACAAACTATTGGATTTTAAAAGAGAATTAAAAAATGTTGCTTGGCAATGCCTGGGATTGAACCCCCAACCTTGTGGGGACCTGCCGATCGATAAACCAACACCTTACCGACTGAGCTATCTTTTCTCCCTTATGCAGGCAGTCAATGGGCCTAATGAACCAAAATGGCTTCTTTTCCAATACTTCAACACAATGTAACTCATATTAAAAGCAGGCCAAACAATTCTTTCAAAAAAGACAAAGAAGTAAAGCAATCTTTTAAACAGGTCTCTTTAATTGACAAGTAGAAATATAGTTTAGGGTAACAAAGTAGACAAACTATTATATTTTATAAGAAAATTAAAATATTTAACTTGGCAATGCCTGGGATTAAACCCCAAACCTTGTGGGGACCTGCTGATCGATAAACCAACACCTTACCGAGTGAGCTATCTTTTCTCCCTTGTGCAGGCAGTCAATGGGCCTAATGAACCAAAATGGCTTCTTATCCTATACTTCAACACCATGTAACTCATATTAAAAGCAGGCCAAACAATTCTTTCAAAAAAGACAAAGAAGTAAAGCAATCTTTTAAACAGGTCTCTTTAATTAACAAGTAGATTTATAGTTTAATTTTACAAAGTAGACAAACTATTAGATTTAAAAAGAAAATTTAAATATTTTACTTGGCAATGCCTGGGATTGAACCCCCAACCTTGCGGGGAGCTGCTGATCGATAAACCAACACCTTACCGAGTGAGCTATCTTTTCTCCCTTGTGCAGGCAGTCAATGGGCCTAATGAACCAAAATGGCTTCTTGTCCAATACTTCAACACAATGTAACTCATATTAAAAGTAGGCCAAACAGGTCTTTCAAAAAAGACAAAGAAGTAAAGCAATCTTTTAAACAGGTCTCTTTAATTAACAAGTAGATTTATAGTTTAATTTTACAAAGTAGACAAACTATTAGATTTAAAAAGAAAATTTAAATATTTTACTTGGCAATGCCTGGGATTGAACCCCCAACCTTGTGGGGAGCTGCTGATCGATAAACCAACACCTTACCGAGTGAGCTATCTTTTCTCCCTTGTGCAGGCAGTCAATGGGCCTAATGAACCAAAATGGCTTCTTTTCCAATTCTTCAACACAATGTAACTCATATTAAAAGTAGGCCAAACAAGTCTTTCAAAAAAGACAAAGAAGTAAAGCAATCTTTTAAACAGGTCTCTTTAATTAACAAGTAGATTTATAGTTTAATTTTACAAAGTAGACAAACTATTGGATTTCAAAAGAGAATTAAAAAATGTTACTTGGCAATGCCTGGGATTGAACCCCCAACCTTGCGGGGAGCTGCTGATCGATAAACCAACACCTTACCGAGTGAGCTATCTTTTCTCCCTTGTGCAGGCAGTCAATGGGCCTAATGAACCAAAATGGCTTCTTTTCCAATACTTCAACACAATGTAACTCATATTAAAAGTAGGCCAAACAAGTTTTTCAAAAAAGACAAAGAAGTAAAGCAATCTTTCAAACAGGTCTCTTTAATTAACAAGTAGATTTATAGTTTAATTTTAGAAACTAGACAAACTATTAGATTTCGAAAAAAAATAAAAAAATTTTCATTGGCAATGCCAGGGTTTGAACACCCAACCTTGTGGGGACCTGCTGATCGATAAACCAACACCTTACCGACTGAGCTATCTTTTCTTCCTCGTGCTAGAAGTCAATGGGCCTAATGAACCAAAATGGCTTCTTTTCCTATACTTCAACACAATGTAACTCATATTAAAAGCAGGCCAAACAATTCTTTCAAAAAAGACAAAGAAGTAAAGCAATCTTTTAAACAGGTCCCTTTAATTAACAAGTAGATTTATAGTTTAGGGTAACAAAGTAGACAAACTATTATATTTTATAAGAAAATTTAAATATTTCATTTGGCAATGCCTGGGATTAAACCCCAAACCTTGTGGGGACCTGCTGATCGATAAACCAACACATTACCGAGTGAGCTATCTGTTCACCCTTGTGCAGGCAGTCAATAGGCCTAATGAACCAAAATGGCTTCTTTTCCTATACTTCAACACCATGTTACTCATATTAAAAGCAGGCCAAACAATTCTTTCAAAAAAGACAAAGAAGTAAAGCAATCTTTTAAACAGGTCTCTTTAATTAACAAGTAGATTTATAGTTTAATTTTACAAAGTAGACAAACTATTAGATTTAAAAAGAAAATTAAAATAGTTTACTTGGCAATGCCTGGGATTGAACCCCCAACTTTGTGGGGAGCAGCTGATCGATAAACCAACACCTTACCGACTGAGCTATCTTTTCTTTCTCGTGCTAGCAGTTAATGGGCCTAATGAACCAAAATGGCTTCTTTTCCTATACTTCAACACAATTTAACTCATAATAAAAGCAGGCCAAACAATTCTTTCAAAAAAGACAAAGAAGTAAAGCAATCTTTTAAACAGGTCTCTTTAATTAACAAGTAGATTTATAGTTTAGGGTAACAAAGAAGACAAACTATTATATTTTATATGAAAATTTAAATATTTCACTTGGCAATGCCTGGGATTGAACCCCAAACCTTGTGGGGACCTGCTGATCAATAAACCAACAACTTACCGAGTGAGCTATCTGTTCTCCCTTGGGCAGGCAGTCAATAGGCCTAATGAACCAAAATGGCTTCTTATCCTATACTTCAACACCATGTAACTCATATTAAAAGCAGGCCAAACAATTCTTTCAAAAAAGACAAAGAAGTAAAGCAATCTTTTAAACAGGTCTCTTTAATTAACAAGTAGATTTATAGTTTAATTTTACAAAGTAGACAAACTATTAGATTTAAAAAGAAAATTTAAATATTTTACTTGGCAATGCCTGGGATTGAACCCCCAACCTTGTGGGGAGCTGCTGATCGATAAACCAACACCTTACCGAGTGAGCTATCTTTTCTCCCTTGTGCAGGCAGTCAATGGGCCTAATGAACCAAAATGGCTTCTTTTCCAATTCTTCAACACAATGTAACTCATATTAAAAGTAGGCCAAACAAGTCTTTCAAAAAAGACAAAGAAGTAAAGCAATCTTTTAAACAGGTCTATTTAATTAACAAGTAGATTAATAGTTTAATTTTACAAAGTAGACAAACTATTGGATTTCAAAAGAGAATTAAAAAATGTTACTTGGCAATGCCTGGGATTGAACCCCCAACCTTGCGGGGAGCTGCTGATCGATAAACCAACACCTTACCGAGTGAGCTATCTTTTCTCCCTTGTGCAGGCAGTCAATGGGCCTAATGAACCAAAATGGCTTCTTTTCCAATACTTCAACACAATGTAACTCATATTAAAAGTAGGCCAAACAAGTTTTTCAAAAAAGACAAAGAAGTAAAGCAATCTTTCAAACAGGTCTCTTTAATTAACAAGTAGATTTATAGTTTAATTTTAGAAACTAGACAAACTATTAGATTTCGAAAAAAAATAAAAAAATTTTAATTGGCAATGCCAGGGTTTGAACACCCAACCTTGTGGGGACCTGCTGATCGATAAACCAACACCTTACCGACTGAGCTATCTTTTCTTCCTCGGCTAGAAGTCAATGGGCCTAATGAACCAAAATGGCTTCTTTTCCTATACTTCAACACAATGTAACTCATATTAAAAGCAGGCCAAACAATTCTTTCAAAAAAGACAAAGAAGTAAAGCAATCTTTTAAACAGGTCCCTTTAATTAACAAGTAGATTTATAGTTTAGGGTAACAAAGTAGACAAACTATTATATTTTATAAGAAAATTTAAATATTTCATTTGGCAATGCCTGGGATTAAACCCCAAACCTTGTGGGGACCTGCTGATCGATAAACCAACACATTACCGAGTGAGCTATCTGTTCACCCTTGTGCAGGCAGTCAATAGGCCTAATGAACCAAAATGGCTTCTTTTCCTATACTTCAACACCATGTTACTCATATTAAAAGCAGGCCAAACAATTCTTTCAAAAAAGACAAAGAAGTAAAGCAATCTTTTAAACAGGTCTCTTTAATTAACAAGTAGATTTATAGTTTAATTTTACAAAGTAGACAAACTATTAGATTTAAAAAGAAAATTAAAAAATGTTACTTGGCAATGCCTGGGATTGAACCCACAACCTTGTGGGGAGCTGCTGATCGATAAAACAACACCTTACCGACTGAGCTATCTTTTCTTTCTCAGCTAGTAGTTAATGGGCCTAATGAACCAAAATGGCTTCTTTTCCTATACTTCAACACAATTTAACTCATATTAAAAGCAGGCCAAACAATTCTTTCAAAAAAGACAAAGAAGTAAAGCAATCTTTTAAACAGGTCTCTTTAATTAACAAGTAGATTTATAGTTTAGGGTAACAAAGAAGACAAACTATTATATTTTATAAGAAAATTAAAATATTTTACTTGCCAATGCCTGGGATTGAACCCACAACCTTGTGGGGACCTGCTGATCGATAAACCAACACCTTACCGAGTGAGCTATCTGTTCTCCCTTGTGCAGGCAGTCAATAGGCCTAATGAACCAAAATGGCTTCTTTTCCTATACTTCAACACCATGTTACTCATATTAAAAGCAGGCCAAACAATTCTTTCAAAAAAGACAAAGAAGTAAAGCAATCTTTTAAACAGGTCTCTTTAATTAACAAGTAGATTTATAGTTTAATTTTACAAAGTAGACAAACTATTAGATTTAAAAAGAAAATTAAAATAGTTTACTTGGCAATGCCTGGGATTGAACCCCCAACTTTGTGGGGAGCAGCTGATCGATAAACCAACACCTTACCGACTGAGCTATCTTTTCTTTCTCGTGCTAGCAGTTAATGGGCCTAATGAACCAAAATGGCTTCTTTTCCTATACTTCAACACAATTTAACTCATAATAAAAGCAGGCCAAACAATTCTTTCAAAAAAGACAAAGAAGTAAAGCAATCTTTTAAACAGGTCTCTTTAATTAACAAGTAGATTTATAGTTTAGGGTAACAAAGAAGACAAACTATTATATTTTATATGAAAATTTAAATATTTCACTTGGCAATGCCTGGGATTGAACCCCAAACCTTGTGGGGACCTGCTGATCAATAAACCAACAACTTACCGAGTGAGCTATCTGTTCTCCCTTGGGCAGGCAGTCAATAGGCCTAATGAACCAAAATGGCTTCTTATCCTATACTTCAACACCATGTAACTCATATTAAAAGCAGGCCAAACAATTCTTTCAAAAAAGACAAAGAAGTAAAGCAATCTTTTAAACAGGTCTCTTTAATTAACAAGTAGATTTATAGTTTAATTTTACAAAGTAGACAAACTATTAGATTTAAAAAGAAAATTTAAATATTTTACTTGGCAATGCCTGGGATTGAACCCCCAACCTTGTGGGGAGCTGCTGATCGATAAACCAACACCTTACCAAGTGAGCTATCTTTTCTCCCTTGTGCAGGCAGTCAATGGGCCTAATGAACCAAAATGGCTTCTTTTCCAATTCTTCAACACAATGTAACTCATATTAAAAGTAGGCCAAACAAGTCTTTCAAAAAAGACAAAGAAGTAAAGCAATCTTTTAAACAGGTCTATTTAATTAACAAGTAGATTAATAGTTTAATTTTACAAAGTAGACAAACTATTGGATTTCAAAAGAGAATTAAAAAATGTTACTTGGCAATGCCTGGGATTGAACCCCCAACCTTGCGGGGAGCTGCTGATCGATAAACCAACACCTTACCGAGTGAGCTATCTTTTCTCCCTTGTGCAGGCAGTCAATGGGCCTAATGAACCAAAATGGCTTCTTTTCCAATACTTCAACACAATGTAACTCATATTAAAAGTAGGCCAAACAAGTTTTTCAAAAAAGACAAAGAAGTAAAGCAATCTTTCAAACAGGTCTCTTTAATTAACAAGTAGATTTATAGTTTAATTTTAGAAACTAGACAAACTATTAGATTTCGAAAAAAAATAAAAAAATTTTAATTGGCAATGCCAGGGTTTGAACACCCAACCTTGTGGGGACCTGCTGATCGATAAACCAACACCTTACCGACTGAGCTATCTTTTCTTCCTCGGCTAGAAGTCAATGGGCCTAATGAACCAAAATGGCTTCTTTTCCTATACTTCAACACAATGTAACTCATATTAAAAGCAGGCCAAACAATTCTTTCAAAAAAGACAAAGAAGTAAAGCAATCTTTTAAACAGGTCCCTTTAATTAACAAGTAGATTTATAGTTTAGGGTAACAAAGTAGACAAACTATTATATTTTATAAGAAAATTTAAATATTTCATTTGGCAATGCCTGGGATTAAACCCCAAACCTTGTGGGGACCTGCTGATCGATAAACCAACACATTACCGAGTGAGCTATCTGTTCACCCTTGTGCAGGCAGTCAATAGGCCTAATGAACCAAAATGGCTTCTTTTCCTATACTTCAACACCATGTTACTCATATTAAAAGCAGGCCAAACAATTCTTTCAAAAAAGACAAAGAAGTAAAGCAATCTTTTAAACAGGTCTCTTTAATTAACAAGTAGATTTATAGTTTAATTTTACAAAGTAGACAAACTATTAGATTTAAAAAGAAAATTAAAAAATGTTACTTGGCAATGCCTGGGATTGAACCCACAACCTTGTGGGGAGCTGCTGATCGATAAAACAACACCTTACCGACTGAGCTATCTTTTCTTTCTCAGCTAGTAGTTAATGGGCCTAATGAACCAAAATGGCTTCTTTTCCTATACTTCAACACAATTTAACTCATATTAAAAGCAGGCCAAACAATTCTTTCAAAAAAGACAAAGAAGTAAAGCAATCTTTTAAACAGGTCTCTTTAATTAACAAGTAGATTTATAGTTTAGGGTAACAAAGAAGACAAACTATTATATTTTATAAGAAAATTAAAATATTTTACTTGCCAATGCCTGGGATTGAACCCACAACCTTGTGGGGACCTGCTGATCGATAAACCAACACCTTACCGAGTGAGCTATCTGTTCTCCCTTGTGCAGGCAGTCAATAGGCCTAATGAACCAAAATGGCTTCTTTTCCTATACTTCAACACCATGTTACTCATATTAAAAGCAGGCCAAACAATTCTTTCAAAAAAGACAAAGAAGTAAAGCAATCTTTTAAACAGGTCTCTTTAATTAACAAGTAGATTTATAGTTTAATTTTACAAAGTAGACAAACTATTAGATTTAAAAAGAAAATTAAAATAGTTTACTTGGCAATGCCTGGGATTGAACCCCCAACTTTGTGGGGAGCAGCTGATCGATAAACCAACACCTTACCGACTGAGCTATCTTTTCTTTCTCGTGCTAGCAGTTAATGGGCCTAATGAACCAAAATGGCTTCTTTTCCTATACTTCAACACAATTTAACTCATAATAAAAGCAGGCCAAACAATTCTTTCAAAAAAGACAAAGAAGTAAAGCAATCTTTTAAACAGGTCTCTTTAATTAACAAGTAGATTTATAGTTTAGGGTAACAAAGAAGACAAACTATTATATTTTATATGAAAATTTAAATATTTCACTTGGCAATGCCTGGGATTGAACCCCAAACCTTGTGGGGACCTGCTGATCAATAAACCAACAACTTACCGAGTGAGCTATCTGTTCTCCCTTGGGCAGGCAGTCAATAGGCCTAATGAACCAAAATGGCTTCTTATCCTATACTTCAACACCATGTAACTCATATTAAAAGCAGGCCAAACAATTCTTTCAAAAAAGACAAAGAAGTAAAGCAATCTTTTAAACAGGTCTCTTTAATTAACAAGTAGATTTATAGTTTAATTTTACAAAGTAGACAAACTATTAGATTTAAAAAGAAAATTTAAATATTTTACTTGGCAATGCCTGGGATTGAACCCCCAACCTTGTGGGGAGCTGCTGATCGATAAACCAACACCTTACCGAGTGAGCTATCTTTTCTCCCTTGTGCAGGCAGTCAATGGGCCTAATGAACCAAAATGGCTTCTTTTCCAATTCTTCAACACAATGTAACTCATATTAAAAGTAGGCCAAACAAGTCTTTCAAAAAAGACAAAGAAGTAAAGCAATCTTTTAAACAGGTCTATTTAATTAACAAGTAGATTAATAGTTTAATTTTACAAAGTAGACAAACTATTGGATTTCAAAAGAGAATTAAAAAATGTTACTTGGCAATGCCTGGGATTGAACCCCCAACCTTGCGGGGAGCTGCTGATCGATAAACCAACACCTTACCGAGTGAGCTATCTTTTCTCCCTTGTGCAGGCAGTCAATGGGCCTAATGAACCAAAATGGCTTCTTTTCCAATACTTCAACACAATGTAACTCATATTAAAAGTAGGCCAAACAAGTTTTTCAAAAAAGACAAAGAAGTAAAGCAATCTTTCAAACAGGTCTCTTTAATTAACAAGTAGATTTATAGTTTAATTTTAGAAACTAGACAAACTATTAGATTTCGAAAAAAAATAAAAAAATTTTAATTGGCAATGCCAGGGTTTGAACACCCAACCTTGTGGGGACCTGCTGATCGATAAACCAACACCTTACCGACTGAGCTATCTTTTCTTCCTCGGCTAGAAGTCAATGGGCCTAATGAACCAAAATGGCTTCTTTTCCTATACTTCAACACAATGTAACTCATATTAAAAGCAGGCCAAACAATTCTTTCAAAAAAGACAAAGAAGTAAAGCAATCTTTTAAACAGGTCCCTTTAATTAACAAGTAGATTTATAGTTTAGGGTAACAAAGTAGACAAACTATTATATTTTATAAGAAAATTTAAATATTTCATTTGGCAATGCCTGGGATTAAACCCCAAACCTTGTGGGGACCTGCTGATCGATAAACCAACACATTACCGAGTGAGCTATCTGTTCACCCTTGTGCAGGCAGTCAATAGGCCTAATGAACCAAAATGGCTTCTTTTCCTATACTTCAACACCATGTTACTCATATTAAAAGCAGGCCAAACAATTCTTTCAAAAAAGACAAAGAAGTAAAGCAATCTTTTAAACAGGTCTCTTTAATTAACAAGTAGATTTATAGTTTAATTTTACAAAGTAGACAAACTATTAGATTTAAAAAGAAAATTAAAAAATGTTACTTGGCAATGCCTGGGATTGAACCCACAACCTTGTGGGGAGCTGCTGATCGATAAAACAACACCTTACCGACTGAGCTATCTTTTCTTTCTCAGCTAGTAGTTAATGGGCCTAATGAACCAAAATGGCTTCTTTTCCTATACTTCAACACAATTTAACTCATATTAAAAGCAGGCCAAACAATTCTTTCAAAAAAGACAAAGAAGTAAAGCAATCTTTTAAACAGGTCTCTTTAATTAACAAGTAGATTTATAGTTTAATTTTACAAAGTAGACAAACTATTGGATTTCTAAAGAGAATTAAAAAATCTTACTTGGCAATGCCGGGGATTGAACCCACAACCTTGCGGGGAGCTGCTGATCGATAAACCAACACCTTACCGACTGAGCTATCTTTTCTTCCTCGTGCTAGCAGTCAATGGGCCTAATGAACCAAAATGGCTTCTTTTCCTATACTTCAACACAATGTAACTCATATTAAA
This sequence comes from Silurus aristotelis, assembly GCF_946808225.1. NCBI lineage: Eukaryota > Metazoa > Chordata > Actinopteri > Siluriformes > Siluridae > Silurus > Silurus aristotelis. Next base: position 16,191,184 of record NC_139585.1, on the reverse strand, counting down.
AGCAGGCCAAACAATTCTTTCAAAAAAGACAAAGAAGTAAAGCAATCTTTTAAACAGGTCTCTTTAATTAACAAGTAGATTTATAGTTTAGGGTAACAAAGAAGACAAACTATTATATTTTATAAGAAAATTAAAATATTTCACTTGGCAATGCCTGGGATTGAACCCCAAACCTTGTGGGGACCTGCTGATCGATAAACCAACACCTTACCGAGTGAGCTATCTGTTCTCCCTTGTGCAGGCAGTCAATAGGCCTAATGAACCAAAATGGCTTCTTTTCCAATTCTTCAACACAATGTAACTCATATTAAAAGTAGGCCAAACAATTCTTTCAAAAAAGACAAAGAAGTAAAGCAATCTTTTAAACAGGTCTCTTTAATTAACAAGTAGATTTATAGTTTAGGGTAACAAAGAAGACAAACTATTATATTTTATAAGAAAATTAAAATATTTCACTTGGCAATGCCTGGGATTGAACCCCAAACCTTGTGGGGACCTGCTGATCGATAAACCAACACCTTACCGAGTGAGCTATCTGTTCTCCCTTGTGCAGGCAGTCAATAGGCCTAATGAACCAAAATGGCTTCTTTTCCTATACTTCCACACCATGTAACTCATATTAAAAGCAGGCCAAACAATTCTTTCAAAAAAGACAAAGAAGTAAAGCAATCTTTTAAACAGGTCTCTTTAATTAACAAGTAGATTTATAGTTTAATTTTACAAAGTAGACAAACTATTGGATTTTAAAAGAGAATTAAAAAATGTTGCTTGGCAATGCCTGGGATTGAACCCCCAACCTTGTGGGGACCTGCTGATCGATAAACCAACACCTTACCGACTGAGCTATCTTTTCTCCCTTATGCAGGCAGTCAATGGGCCTAATGAACCAAAATGGCTTCTTTTCCAATACTTCAACACAATGTAACTCATATTAAAAGCAGGCCAAACAATTCTTTCAAAAAAGACAAAGAAGTAAAGCAATCTTTTAAACAGGTCTCTTTAATTGACAAGTAGAAATATAGTTTAGGGTAACAAAGTAGACAAACTATTATATTTTATAAGAAAATTAAAATATTTAACTTGGCAATGCCTGGGATTAAACCCCAAACCTTGTGGGGACCTGCTGATCGATAAACCAACACCTTACCGAGTGAGCTATCTTTTCTCCCTTGGGCAGGCAGTCAATGGGCCTAATGAACCAAAATGGCTTCTTATCCTATACTTCAACACCATGTAACTCATATTAAAAGCAGGCCAAACAATTCTTTCAAAAAAGACAAAGAAGTAAAGCAATCTTTTAAACAGGTCTCTTTAATTAACAAGTAGATTTATAGTTTAATTTTACAAAGTAGACAAACTATTAGATTTAAAAAGAAAATTTAAATATTTTACTTGGCAATGCCTGGGATTGAACCCCCAACCTTGCGGGGAGCTGCTGATCGATAAACCAACACCTTACCGAGTGAGCTATCTTTTCTCCCTTGTGCAGGCAGTCAATGGGCCTAATGAACCAAAATGGCTTCTTGTCCAATACTTCAACACAATGTAACTCATATTAAAAGTAGGCCAAACAGGTCTTTCAAAAAAGACAAAGAAGTAAAGCAATCTTTTAAACAGGTCTCTTTAATTAACAAGTAGATTTATAGTTTAATTTTACAAAGTAGACAAACTATTAGATTTAAAAAGAAAATTTAAATATTTTACTTGGCAATGCCTGGGATTGAACCCCCAACCTTGTGGGGAGCTGCTGATCGATAAACCAACACCTTACCGAGTGAGCTATCTTTTCTCCCTTGTGCAGGCAGTCAATGGGCCTAATGAACCAAAATGGCTTCTTTTCCAATTCTTCAACACAATGTAACTCATATTAAAAGTAGGCCAAACAAGTCTTTCAAAAAAGACAAAGAAGTAAAGCAATCTTTTAAACAGGTCTCTTTAATTAACAAGTAGATTTATAGTTTAATTTTACAAAGTAGACAAACTATTGGATTTCAAAAGAGAATTAAAAAATGTTACTTGGCAATGCCTGGGATTGAACCCCCAACCTTGCGGGGAGCTGCTGATCGATAAACCAACACCTTACCGAGTGAGCTATCTTTTCTCCCTTCTGCAGGCAGTCAATGGGCCTAATGAACCAAAATGGCTTCTTTTCCAATACTTCAACACAATGTAACTCATATTAAAAGTAGGCCAAACAAGTTTTTCAAAAAAGACAAAGAAGTAAAGCAATCTTTCAAACAGGTCTCTTTAATTAACAAGTAGATTTATAGTTTAATTTTAGAAACTAGACAAACTATTAGATTTCGAAAAAAAATAAAAAAATTTTCATTGGCAATGCCAGGGTTTGAACACCCAACCTTGTGGGGACCTGCTGATCGATAAACCAACACCTTACCGACTGAGCTATCTTTTCTTCCTCGTGCTAGAAGTCAATGGGCCTAATGAACCAAAATGGCTTCTTTTCCTATACTTCAACACAATGTAACTCATATTAAAAGCAGGCCAAACAATTCTTTCAAAAAAGACAAAGAAGTAAAGCAATCTTTTAAACAGGTCCCTTTAATTAACAAGTAGATTTATAGTTTAGGGTAACAAAGTAGACAAACTATTATATTTTATAAGAAAATTTAAATATTTCATTTGGCAATGCCTGGGATTAAACCCCAAACCTTGTGGGGACCTGCTGATCGATAAACCAACACATTACCGAGTGAGCTATCTGTTCACCCTTGTGCAGGCAGTCAATAGGCCTAATGAACCAAAATGGCTTCTTTTCCTATACTTCAACACCATGTTACTCATATTAAAAGCAGGCCAAACAATTCTTTCAAAAAAGACAAAGAAGTAAAGCAATCTTTTAAACAGGTCTCTTTAATTAACAAGTAGATTTATAGTTTAATTTTACAAAGTAGACAAACTATTAGATTTAAAAAGAAAATTAAAATAGTTTACTTGGCAATGCCTGGGATTGAACCCCCAACTTTGTGGGGAGCAGCTGATCGATAAACCAACACCTTACCGACTGAGCTATCTTTTCTTTCTCGTGCTAGCAGTTAATGGGCCTAATGAACCAAAATGGCTTCTTTTCCTATACTTCAACACAATTTAACTCATAATAAAAGCAGGCCAAACAATTCTTTCAAAAAAGACAAAGAAGTAAAGCAATCTTTTAAACAGGTCTCTTTAATTAACAAGTAGATTTATAGTTTAGGGTAACAAAGAAGACAAACTATTATATTTTATATGAAAATTTAAATATTTCACTTGGCAATGCCTGGGATTGAACCCCAAACCTTGTGGGGACCTGCTGATCAATAAACCAACAACTTACCGAGTGAGCTATCTGTTCTCCCTTGGGCAGGCAGTCAATAGGCCTAATGAACCAAAATGGCTTCTTATCCTATACTTCAACACCATGTAACTCATATTAAAAGCAGGCCAAACAATTCTTTCAAAAAAGACAAAGAAGTAAAGCAATCTTTTAAACAGGTCTCTTTAATTAACAAGTAGATTTATAGTTTAATTTTACAAAGTAGACAAACTATTAGATTTAAAAAGAAAATTTAAATATTTTACTTGGCAATGCCTGGGATTGAACCCCCAACCTTGTGGGGAGCTGCTGATCGATAAACCAACACCTTACCGAGTGAGCTATCTTTTCTCCCTTGTGCAGGCAGTCAATGGGCCTAATGAACCAAAATGGCTTCTTTTCCAATTCTTCAACACAATGTAACTCATATTAAAAGTAGGCCAAACAAGTCTTTCAAAAAAGACAAAGAAGTAAAGCAATCTTTTAAACAGGTCTATTTAATTAACAAGTAGATTAATAGTTTAATTTTACAAAGTAGACAAACTATTGGATTTCAAAAGAGAATTAAAAAATGTTACTTGGCAATGCCTGGGATTGAACCCCCAACCTTGCGGGGAGCTGCTGATCGATAAACCAACACCTTACCGAGTGAGCTATCTTTTCTCCCTTGTGCAGGCAGTCAATGGGCCTAATGAACCAAAATGGCTTCTTTTCCAATACTTCAACACAATGTAACTCATATTAAAAGTAGGCCAAACAAGTTTTTCAAAAAAGACAAAGAAGTAAAGCAATCTTTCAAACAGGTCTCTTTAATTAACAAGTAGATTTATAGTTTAATTTTAGAAACTAGACAAACTATTAGATTTCGAAAAAAAATAAAAAAATTTTAATTGGCAATGCCAGGGTTTGAACACCCAACCTTGTGGGGACCTGCTGATCGATAAACCAACACCTTACCGACTGAGCTATCTTTTCTTCCTCGGCTAGAAGTCAATGGGCCTAATGAACCAAAATGGCTTCTTTTCCTATACTTCAACACAATGTAACTCATATTAAAAGCAGGCCAAACAATTCTTTCAAAAAAGACAAAGAAGTAAAGCAATCTTTTAAACAGGTCCCTTTAATTAACAAGTAGATTTATAGTTTAGGGTAACAAAGTAGACAAACTATTATATTTTATAAGAAAATTTAAATATTTCATTTGGCAATGCCTGGGATTAAACCCCAAACCTTGTGGGGACCTGCTGATCGATAAACCAACACATTACCGAGTGAGCTATCTGTTCACCCTTGTGCAGGCAGTCAATAGGCCTAATGAACCAAAATGGCTTCTTTTCCTATACTTCAACACCATGTTACTCATATTAAAAGCAGGCCAAACAATTCTTTCAAAAAAGACAAAGAAGTAAAGCAATCTTTTAAACAGGTCTCTTTAATTAACAAGTAGATTTATAGTTTAATTTTACAAAGTAGACAAACTATTAGATTTAAAAAGAAAATTAAAAAATGTTACTTGGCAATGCCTGGGATTGAACCCACAACCTTGTGGGGAGCTGCTGATCGATAAAACAACACCTTACCGACTGAGCTATCTTTTCTTTCTCAGCTAGTAGTTAATGGGCCTAATGAACCAAAATGGCTTCTTTTCCTATACTTCAACACAATTTAACTCATATTAAAAGCAGGCCAAACAATTCTTTCAAAAAAGACAAAGAAGTAAAGCAATCTTTTAAACAGGTCTCTTTAATTAACAAGTAGATTTATAGTTTAGGGTAACAAAGAAGACAAACTATTATATTTTATAAGAAAATTAAAATATTTTACTTGCCAATGCCTGGGATTGAACCCACAACCTTGTGGGGACCTGCTGATCGATAAACCAACACCTTACCGAGTGAGCTATCTGTTCTCCCTTGTGCAGGCAGTCAATAGGCCTAATGAACCAAAATGGCTTCTTTTCCTATACTTCAACACCATGTAACTCATATTAAAAGCAGGCCAAACAATTCTTTCAAAAAAGACAAAGAAGTAAAGCAATCTTTTAAACAGGTCTCTTTAATTAACAAGTAGATTTATAGTTTAATTTTACAAAGTAGACAAACTATTAGATTTAAAAAGAAAATTAAAATCTTTTACTTGGCAATGCCTGGGATTGAACCCCTAACCTTGTGGGGAGCTGCTGATCGATAAACCAACACCTTACCGAGTGAGCTATCTTTTCTCCCTTGTGCACGCAGTCAATGGGCCTAATGAACCAAAATGGCTTCTTTTCCAATACTTCAACACAATGTAACTCATATTAAAAGTAGGCCAAACAAGTCTTTCAAAAAAGACAAAGAAGTAAAGCAATCTTTCAAACAGGTCTCTTTAATTAACAAGTAGATTTATAGTTTAATTTTACAAACTAGACAAACTATTGGATTTCAAAAGAGAATTAAAAAATTTTACTTGGCAATGCCTGGGATTGAACCCACAACCTTGCGGGGAGCTGCTGATCGATAAACCAACACCTTACCGACTGAGCTATCTTTTCTACCTCGTGCTAGCAGTCAATGGGCCTAATGAACCAAAATGGCTACTTTTCCTATACTTCAACACCATGTAACTCATATTGAAAGTAGGCCAAACAAGTCTTTCAAAAAAGACAAAGAAATAAAGCAGTCTTTTAAACAGGTCTCTTTAATTAACAAGTAGATTTATAGTTTAATTTTACAAAGTAGACAAACTATTGGATTTCAAAAGAGAATTAAAAAATGTTGCTTGACAATGCCTGGGATTGAACCCCCAACCTTGTGGGGACCTGCTGATCGATAAAACAACACCTTACCGACTGAGCTATCTTTTCTCCCTTGTGCAGGCAGTCAATGGGCCTAATGAACCAAAATGGCTTCTTTTCCAATACTTCAACACAATGTAACTCATTTTAAAAGTAGGCCAAACAAGTCTTTCAAAAAAGACAAAGAAGTAAAGCAATCTTTTAAACAGGTCTCTTTAATTAACAAGTAGATTTATAGTTTAATTTTACAAAGTAGACAAACTATTGGATTTCTAAAGAGAATTAAAAAATCTTACTTGGCAATGCCGGGGATTGAACCCACAACCTTGCGGGGAGCTGCTGATCGATAAACCAACACCTTACCGACTGAGCTATCTTTTCTTCCTCGTGCTAGCAGTCAATGGGCCTAATGAACCAAAATGGCTTCTTTTCCTATACTTCAACACAATGTAACTCATATTAAAAGCAGGCCAAACAATTCTTTCAAAAAAGACAAAGAAGTAAAGCAATCTTTTAAACAGGTCTCTTTAATTAACAAGTAGATTTATAGTTTAATTTTACAAAGTAGACAAACTATTAGATTTAAAAAGAAAATTAAAATATTTCACTTGGCAATGCCTGGGATTGAACCCCAAACCTTGTGGGGACCTGCTGATCGATAAACCAACACCTTACCGAGTGAGCTATCTTTTCTCCCTTGTGCACGCAGTCAATGGGCCTAATGAACCAAAATGGCTTCTTTTCCAATACTTCAACACAATGTAACTCATATTAAAAGTAGGCCAAACAAGTCTTTCAAAAAAGACAAAGAAGTAAAGCAATCTTTCAAACAGGTCTCTTTAATTAACAAGTAGATTTATAGTTTAATTTTACAAAGTAGACAAACTATTGGATTTCAAAAGAGAATTAAAAAATTTTACTTGGCAATGCCTGGGATTGAACCCACAACCTTGCGGGGAGCTGCTGATCGATAAACCAACACCTTACCGACTGAGCTATCTTTTCTACCTCGTGCTAGCAGTCAATGGGCCTAATGAACCAAAATGGCTACTTTTCCTATACTTCAACACCATGTAACTCATATTGAAAGTAGGCCAAACAAGTCTTTCAAAAAAGACAAAGAAATAAAGCAGTCTTTTAAACAGGTCTCTTTAATTAACAAGTAGATTTATAGTTTAATTTTACAAAGTAGACAAACTATTGGATTTCAAAAGAGAATTAAAAAATGTTGCTTGACAATGCCTGGGATTGAACCCCCAACCTTGTGGGGACCTGCTGATCGATAAAACAACACCTTACCGACTGAGCTATCTTTTCTCCCTTGTGCAGGCAGTCAATGGGCCTAATGAACCAAAATGGCTTCTTTTCCAATACTTCAACACAATGTAACTCATTTTAAAAGTAGGCCAAACAAGTCTTTCAAAAAAGACAAAGAAGTAAAGCAATCTTTTAAACAGGTCTCTTTAATTAACAAGTAGATTTATAGTTTAATTTTACAAAGTAGACAAACTATTGGATTTCTAAAGAGAATTAAAAAATCTTACTTGGCAATGCCGGGGATTGAACCCACAACCTTGCGGGGAGCTGCTGATCGATAAACCAACACCTTACCGACTGAGCTATCTTTTCTTCCTCGTGCTAGCAGTCAATGGGCCTAATGAACCAAAATGGCTTCTTTTCCTATACTTCAACACAATGTAACTCATATTAAAAGCAGGCCAAACAATTCTTTCAAAAAAGACAAAGAAGTAAAGCAATCTTTTAAACAGGTCTCTTTAATTAACAAGTAGATTTATAGTTTAGGGTAACAAAGAAGACAAACTATTATATTTTATAAGAAAATTAAAATATTTCACTTGGCAATGCCTGGGATTGAACCCCAAACCTTGTGGGGACCTGCTGATCGATAAACCAACACCTTACCGAGTGAGCTATCTGTTCTCCCTTGTGCAGGCAGTCAATAGGCCTAATGAACCAAAATGGCTTCTTTTCCAATTCTTCAACACAATGTAACTCATATTAAAAGTAGGCCAAACAATTCTTTCAAAAAAGACAAAGAAGTAAAGCAATCTTTTAAACAGGTCTCTTTAATTAACAAGTAGATTTATAGTTTAGGGTAACAAAGAAGACAAACTATTATATTTTATAAGAAAATTAAAATATTTCACTTGGCAATGCCTGGGATTGAACCCCAAACCTTGTGGGGACCTGCTGATCGATAAACCAACACCTTACCGAGTGAGCTATCTGTTCTCCCTTGTGCAGGCAGTCAATAGGCCTAATGAACCAAAATGGCTTCTTTTCCTATACTTCCACACCATGTAACTCATATTAAAAGCAGGCCAAACAATTCTTTCAAAAAAGACAAAGAAGTAAAGCAATCTTTTAAACAGGTCTCTTTAATTAACAAGTAGATTTATAGTTTAATTTTACAAAGTAGACAAACTATTGGATTTTAAAAGAGAATTAAAAAATGTTGCTTGGCAATGCCTGGGATTGAACCCCCAACCTTGTGGGGACCTGCTGATCGATAAACCAACACCTTACCGACTGAGCTATCTTTTCTCCCTTATGCAGGCAGTCAATGGGCCTAATGAACCAAAATGGCTTCTTTTCCAATACTTCAACACAATGTAACTCATATTAAAAGCAGGCCAAACAATTCTTTCAAAAAAGACAAAGAAGTAAAGCAATCTTTTAAACAGGTCTCTTTAATTGACAAGTAGAAATATAGTTTAGGGTAACAAAGTAGACAAACTATTATATTTTATAAGAAAATTAAAATATTTAACTTGGCAATGCCTGGGATTAAACCCCAAACCTTGTGGGGACCTGCTGATCGATAAACCAACACCTTAACGAGTGAGCTATCTTTTCTCCCTTGGGCAGGCAGTCAATGGGCCTAATGAACCAAAATGGCTTCTTATCCTATACTTCAACACCATGTAACTCATATTAAAAGCAGGCCAAACAATTCTTTCAAAAAAGACAAAGAAGTAAAGCAATCTTTTAAACAGGTCTCTTTAATTAACAAGTAGATTTATAGTTTAATTTTACAAAGTAGACAAACTATTAGATTTAAAAAGAAAATTTAAATATTTTACTTGGCAATGCCTGGGATTGAACCCCCAACCTTGCGGGGAGCTGCTGATCGATAAACCAACACCTTACCGAGTGAGCTATCTTTTCTCCCTTGTGCAGGCAGTCAATGGGCCTAATGAACCAAAATGGCTTCTTGTCCAATACTTCAACACAATGTAACTCATATTAAAAGTAGGCCAAACAAGTCTTTCAAAAAAGACAAAGAAGTAAAGCAATCTTTTAAACAGGTCTCTTTAATTAACAAGTAGATTTATAGTTTAATTTTACAAAGTAGACAAACTATTGGATTTCAAAAGAGAATTAAAAAATGTTACTTGGCAATGCCTGGGATTGAACCCCCAACCTTGCGGGGAGCTGCTGATCGATAAACCAACACCTTACCGAGTGAGCTATCTTTTCTCCCTTGTGCAGGCAGTCAATGGGCCTAATGAACCAAAATGGCTTCTTTTCCAATACTTCAACACAATGTAACTCATATTAAAAGTAGGCCAAACAAGTTTTTCAAAAAAGACAAAGAAGTAAAGCAATCTTTCAAACAGGTCTCTTTAATTAACAAGTAGATTTATAGTTTAATTTTAGAAACTAGACAAACTATTAGATTTCGAAAAAAAATAAAAAAATTTTCATTGGCAATGCCAGGGTTTGAACACCCAACCTTGTGGGGACCTGCTGATCGATAAACCAACACCTTACCGACTGAGCTATCTTTTCTTCCTCGTGCTAGAAGTCAATGGGCCTAATGAACCAAAATGGCTTCTTTTCCTATACTTCAACACAATGTAACTCATATTAAAAGCAGGCCAAACAATTCTTTCAAAAAAGACAAAGAAGTAAAGCAATCTTTTAAACAGGTCCCTTTAATTAACAAGTAGATTTATAGTTTAGGGTAACAAAGTAGACAAACTATTATATTTTATAAGAAAATTTAAATATTTCATTTGGCAATGCCTGGGATTAAACCCCAAACCTTGTGGGGACCTGCTGATCGATAAACCAACACATTACCGAGTGAGCTATCTGTTCACCCTTGTGCAGGCAGTCAATAGGCCTAATGAACCAAAATGGCTTCTTTTCCTATACTTCAACACCATGTTACTCATATTAAAAGCAGGCCAAACAATTCTTTCAAAAAAGACAAAGAAGTAAAGCAATCTTTTAAACAGGTCTCTTTAATTAACAAGTAGATTTATAGTTTAATTTTACAAAGTAGACAAACTATTAGATTTAAAAAGAAAATTAAAATAGTTTACTTGGCAATGCCTGGGATTGAACCCCCAACTTTGTGGGGAGCAGCTGATCGATAAACCAACACCTTACCGACTGAGCTATCTTTTCTTTCTCGTGCTAGCAGTTAATGGGCCTAATGAACCAAAATGGCTTCTTTTCCTATACTTCAACACAATTTAACTCATAATAAAAGCAGGCCAAACAATTCTTTCAAAAAAGACAAAGAAGTAAAGCAATCTTTTAAACAGGTCTCTTTAATTAACAAGTAGATTTATAGTTTAGGGTAACAAAGAAGACAAACTATTATATTTTATATGAAAATTTAAATATTTCACTTGGCAATGCCTGGGATTGAACCCCAAACCTTGTGGGGACCTGCTGATCAATAAACCAACAACTTACCGAGTGAGCTATCTGTTCTCCCTTGGGCAGGCAGTCAATAGGCCTAATGAACCAAAATGGCTTCTTATCCTATACTTCAACACCATGTAACTCATATTAAAAGCAGGCCAAACAATTCTTTCAAAAAAGACAAAGAAGTAAAGCAATCTTTTAAACAGGTCTCTTTAATTAACAAGTAGATTTATAGTTTAATTTTACAAAGTAGACAAACTATTAGATTTAAAAAGAAAATTTAAATATTTTACTTGGCAATGCCTGGGATTGAACCCCCAACCTTGTGGGGAGCTGCTGATCGATAAACCAACACCTTACCGAGTGAGCTATCTTTTCTCCCTTGTGCAGGCAGTCAATGGGCCTAATGAACCAAAATGGCTTCTTTTCCAATTCTTCAACACAATGTAACTCATATTAAAAGTAGGCCAAACAAGTCTTTCAAAAAAGACAAAGAAGTAAAGCAATCTTTTAAACAGGTCTATTTAATTAACAAGTAGATTAATAGTTTAATTTTACAAAGTAGACAAACTATTGGATTTCAAAAGAGAATTAAAAAATGTTACTTGGCAATGCCTGGGATTGAACCCCCAACCTTGCGGGGAGCTGCTGATCGATAAACCAACACCTTACCGAGTGAGCTATCTTTTCTCCCTTGTGCAGGCAGTCAATGGGCCTAATGAACCAAAATGGCTTCTTTTCCAATACTTCAACACAATGTAACTCATATTAAAAGTAGGCCAAACAAGTTTTTCAAAAAAGACAAAGAAGTAAAGCAATCTTTCAAACAGGTCTCTTTAATTAACAAGTAGATTTATAGTTTAATTTTAGAAACTAGACAAACTATTAGATTTCGAAAAAAAATAAAAAAATTTTAATTGGCAATGCCAGGGTTTGAACACCCAACCTTGTGGGGACCTGCTGATCGATAAACCAACACCTTACCGACTGAGCTATCTTTTCTTCCTCGGCTAGAAGTCAATGGGCCTAATGAACCAAAATGGCTTCTTTTCCTATACTTCAACACAATGTAACTCATATTAAAAGCAGGCCAAACAATTCTTTCAAAAAAGACAAAGAAGTAAAGCAATCTTTTAAACAGGTCCCTTTAATTAACAAGTAGATTTATAGTTTAGGGTAACAAAGTAGACAAACTATTATATTTTATAAGAAAATTTAAATATTTCATTTGGCAATGCCTGGGATTAAACCCCAAACCTTGTGGGGACCTGCTGATCGATAAACCAACACATTACCGAGTGAGCTATCTGTTCACCCTTGTGCAGGCAGTCAATAGGCCTAATGAACCAAAATGGCTTCTTTTCCTATACTTCAACACCATGTTACTCATATTAAAAGCAGGCCAAACAATTCTTTCAAAAAAGACAAAGAAGTAAAGCAATCTTTTAAACAGGTCTCTTTAATTAACAAGTAGATTTATAGTTTAATTTTACAAAGTAGACAAACTATTAGATTTAAAAAGAAAATTAAAAAATGTTACTTGGCAATGCCTGGGATTGAACCCACAACCTTGTGGGGAGCTGCTGATCGATAAAACAACACCTTACCGACTGAGCTATCTTTTCTTTCTCAGCTAGTAGTTAATGGGCCTAATGAACCAAAATGGCTTCTTTTCCTATACTTCAACACAATTTAACTCATATTAAAAGCAGGCCAAACAATTCTTTCAAAAAAGACAAAGAAGTAAAGCAATCTTTTAAACAGGTCTCTTTAATTAACAAGTAGATTTATAGTTTAGGGTAACAAAGAAGACAAACTATTATATTTTATAAGAAAATTAAAATATTTTACTTGCCAATGCCTGGGATTGAACCCACAACCTTGTGGGGACCTGCTGATCGATAAACCAACACCTTACCGAGTGAGCTATCTGTTCTCCCTTGTGCAGGCAGTCAATAGGCCTAATGAACCAAAATGGCTTCTTTTCCTATACTTCAACACCATGTAACTCATATTAAAAGCAGGCCAAACAATTCTTTCAAAAAAGACAAAGAAGTAAAGCAATCTTTTAAACAGGTCTCTTTAATTAACAAGTAGATTTATAGTTTAATTTTACAAAGTAGACAAACTATTAGATTTAAAAAGAAAATTAAAATCTTTTACTTGGCAATGCCTGGGATTGAACCCCTAACCTTGTGGGGAGCTGCTGATCGATAAACCAACACCTTACCGAGTGAGCTATCTTTTCTCCCTTGTGCACGCAGTCAATGGGCCTAATGAACCAAAATGGCTTCTTTTCCAATACTTCAACACAATGTAACTCATATTAAAAGTAGGCCAAACAAGTCTTTCAAAAAAGACAAAGAAGTAAAGCAATCTTTCAAACAGGTCTCTTTAATTAACAAGTAGATTTATAGTTTAATTTTACAAACTAGACAAACTATTGGATTTCAAAAGAGAATTAAAAAATTTTACTTGGCAATGCCTGGGATTGAACCCACAACCTTGCGGGGAGCTGCTGATCGATAAACCAACACCTTACCGACTGAGCTATCTTTTCTACCTCGTGCTAGCAGTCAATGGGCCTAATGAACCAAAATGGCTACTTTTCCTATACTTCAACACCATGTAACTCATATTGAAAGTAGGCCAAACAAGTCTTTCAAAAAAGACAAAGAAATAAAGCAGTCTTTTAAACAGGTCTCTTTAATTAACAAGTAGATTTATAGTTTAATTTTACAAAGTAGACAAACTATTGGATTTCAAAAGAGAATTAAAAAATGTTGCTTGACAATGCCTGGGATTGAACCCACAACCTTGTGGGGACCTGCTGATCGATAAACCAACACCTTACCGAGTGAGCTATCTGTTCTCCCTTGTGCAGGCAGTCAATAGGCCTAATGAACCAAAATGGCTTCTTTTCCTATACTTCAACACCATGTAACTCATATTAAAAGCAGGCCAAACAATTCTTTCAAAAAAGACAAAGAAGTAAAGCAATCTTTTAAACAGGTCTCTTTAATTAACAAGTAGATTTATAGTTTAATTTTACAAAGTAGACAAACTATTAGATTTAAAAAGAAAATTAAAAAAGTTTAATTGGCAATGCCTGGGTTTGAACATCCAACCTTGTGGGGACCTGCTGATCGATAAACCAACACCTTACCGACTGAGCTATCTTTTCTCCCTTGTGCAGGCAGTCAATGGGCCTAATGAACCAAAATGGCTTCTTTTCCAATACTTCAACACAATGTAACTCATAATAAAAGTAGGCCAAACAAGTCTTTCAAAAAAGACAAAGAAGTAAAGCAATCTTTTAAACAGGTCTCTTTAATTAACAAGTAGATTTATAGTTTAATTTTACAAAGTAGACAAACTATTGGATTTCAAAAGAGAATAAAAAAATGTTACTTGGCAATGCCTGGGATTGAACCCACAATCATGTGGGGAGCTGCTGATCGATAAACCAACACCTTACCGACTGAGCTATCTTTTCTTTCTTGTGCTAGCAGTCAATGGGCCTAATGAACCAAAATGGCTTCTTTTCCTATACTTCAACACAATGTAACTCATATTAAAAGCAGGCCAAACAATTCTTTCAAAAAAGACAAAGAAGTAAAGCAATCTTTTAAACAGGTCTCTTTAATTAATAAGTAAATTTATAGTTTAATTTTACAAAGTAGACAAACTATTGGATTTCAAAAGAGAATTAAAAAATGTTGCTTGGCAATGCCTGGGATTGAACCCCCAACCTTGTGGGGACCTGCTGATCGATAAACCAACACCTTACCGACTGAGCTATCTATTCTCCCTTATGCAGGCAGTCAATGGGCCTAATGAACCAAAATGGCTTCTTTTCCAATACTTCAACACAATGTAACTCATATTAAAAGCAGGCCAAACAATTCTTTCAAAAAAGACAAAGAAGTAAAGCAATCTTTCAAACAGGTCTCTTTAATTAACAAGTAGATTTATAGTTTAATTTTACAAACTAGACAAACTATTAGATTTCGAAAGAAAATTAAAAAATGTTACTTGGCAATGCCTGGGATTGAACCCACAACCTTGTGGGGAGCTGCTGATCGATAAAACAACACCTTACCGACTGAGCTATCTTTTCTTTCTCAGCTAGTAGTTAATGGGCCTAATGAACCAAAATGGCTTCTTTTCCTATACTTCAACACAATTTAACTCATATTAAAAGCAGGCCAAACAATTCTTTCAAAAAAGACAAAGAAGTAAAGCAATCTTTTAAACAGGTCTCTTTAATTAACAAGTAGATTTATAGTTTAGGGTAACAAAGAAGACAAACTATTATATTTTATAAGAAAATTAAAATATTTTACTTGCCAATGCCTGGGATTGAACCCACAACCTTGTGGGGACCTGCTGATCGATAAACCAACACCTTACCGAGTGAGCTATCTGTTCTCCCTTGTGCAGGCAGTCAATAGGCCTAATGAACCAAAATGGCTTCTTTTCCTATACTTCAACACCATGTAACTCATATTAAAAGCAGGCCAAACAATTCTTTCAAAAAAGACAAAGAAGTAAAGCAATCTTTTAAACAGGTCTCTTTAATTAACAAGTAGATTTATAGTTTAATTTTACAAAGTAGACAAACTATTAGATTTAAAAAGAAAATTAAAATCTTTTACTTGGCAATGCCTGGGATTGAACCCCTAACCTTGTGGGGAGCTGCTGATCGATAAACCAACACCTTACCGAGTGAGCTATCTTTTCTCCCTTGTGCACGCAGTCAATGGGCCTAATGAACCAAAATGGCTTCTTTTCCAATACTTCAACACAATGTAACTCATATTAAAAGTAGGCCAAACAAGTCTTTCAAAAAAGACAAAGAAGTAAAGCAATCTTTCAAACAGGTCTCTTTAATTAACAAGTAGATTTATAGTTTAATTTTACAAAGTAGACAAACTATTGGATTTCAAAAGAGAATTAAAAAATTTTACTTGGCAATGCCTGGGATTGAACCCACAACCTTGCGGGGAGCTGCTGATCGATAAACCAACACCTTACCGACTGAGCTATCTTTTCTACCTCGTGCTAGCAGTCAATGGGCCTAATGAACCAAAATGGCTACTTTTCCTATACTTCAACACCATGTAACTCATATTGAAAGTAGGCCAAACAAGTCTTTCAAAAAAGACAAAGAAATAAAGCAGTCTTTTAAACAGGTCTCTTTAATTAACAAGTAGATTTATAGTTTAATTTTACAAAGTAGACAAACTATTGGATTTCAAAAGAGAATTAAAAAATGTTGCTTGACAATGCCTGGGATTGAACCCCCAACCTTGTGGGGACCTGCTGATCGATAAAACAACACCTTACCGACTGAGCTATCTTTTCTCCCTTGTACAGGCAGTCAATGGGCCTAATGAACCAAAATGGCTTCTTTTCCAATACTTCAACACAATGTAACTCATTTTAAAAGTAGGCCAAACAAGTCTTTCAAAAAAGACAAAGAAGTAAAGCAATCTTTTAAACAGGTCTCTTTAATTAACAAGTAGATTTATAGTTTAATTTTACAAAGTAGACAAACTATTGGATTTCTAAAGAGAATTAAAAAATGTTACTTGGCAATGTCTGGGATTGAACCCACAACCTTGCGGGGAGCTGCTGATCGATAAACCAACACCTTACCGACTGAGCTATCTTTTCTTCCTCGTGCTAGCAGTCAATGGGCCTAATGAACCAAAATGGCTTCTTTTCCTATACTTCAACCCAATGTAACTCATATTAAAAGCAGGCCAAACAATTCTTTCAAAAAAGACAAAGAAGTAAAGCAATCTTTTAAACAGGTCTCTTTAATTAACAAGTAGATTTATAGTTTAGGGTAACAAAGAAGACAAACTATTATATTTTATAAGAAAATTAAAATATTTCACTTGGCAATGCCTGGGATTGAACCCCAAACCTTGTGGGGACCTGCTGATCGATAAACCAACACCTTACCGAGTGAGCTATCTGTTCTCCCTTGTGCAGGCAGTCAATAGGCCTAATGAACCAAAATGGCTTCTTTTCCAATTCTTCAACACAATGTAACTCATATTAAAAGTAGGCCAAACAATTCTTTCAAAAAAGACAAAGAAGTAAAGCAATCTTTTAAACAGGTCTCTTTAATTAACAAGTAGATTTATAGTTTAGGGTAACAAAGAAGACAAACTATTATATTTTATAAGAAAATTAAAATATTTCACTTGGCAATGCCTGGGATTGAACCCCAAACCTTGTGGGGACCTGCTGATCGATAAACCAACACCTTACCGAGTGAGCTATCTGTTCTCCCTTGTGCAGGCAGTCAATAGGCCTAATGAACCAAAATGGCTTCTTTTCCTATACTTCCACACCATGTAACTCATATTAAAAGCAGGCCAAACAATTCTTTCAAAAAAGACAAAGAAGTAAAGCAATCTTTTAAACAGGTCTCTTTAATTAACAAGTAGATTTATAGTTTAATTTTACAAAGTAGACAAACTATTGGATTTTAAAAGAGAATTAAAAAATGTTGCTTGGCAATGCCTGGGATTGAACCCCCAACCTTGTGGGGACCTGCTGATCGATAAACCAACACCTTACCGACTGAGCTATCTTTTCTCCCTTATGCAGGCAGTCAATGGGCCTAATGAACCAAAATGGCTTCTTTTCCAATACTTCAACACAATGTAACTCATATTAAAAGCAGGCCAAACAATTCTTTCAAAAAAGACAAAGAAGTAAAGCAATCTTTTAAACAGGTCTCTTTAATTGACAAGTAGAAATATAGTTTAGGGTAACAAAGTAGACAAACTATTATATTTTATAAGAAAATTAAAATATTTAACTTGGCAATGCCTGGGATTAAACCCCAAACCTTGTGGGGACCTGCTGATCGATAAACCAACACCTTACCGAGTGAGCTATCTTTTCTCCCTTGTGCAGGCAGTCAATGGGCCTAATGAACCAAAATGGCTTCTTATCCTATACTTCAACACCATGTAACTCATATTAAAAGCAGGCCAAACAATTCTTTCAAAAAAGACAAAGAAGTAAAGCAATCTTTTAAACAGGTCTCTTTAATTAACAAGTAGATTTATAGTTTAATTTTACAAAGTAGACAAACTATTAGATTTAAAAAGAAAATTTAAATATTTTACTTGGCAATGCCTGGGATTGAACCCCCAACCTTGCGGGGAGCTGCTGATCGATAAACCAACACCTTACCGAGTGAGCTATCTTTTCTCCCTTGTGCAGGCAGTCAATGGGCCTAATGAACCAAAATGGCTTCTTGTCCAATACTTCAACACAATGTAACTCATATTAAAAGTAGGCCAAACAGGTCTTTCAAAAAAGACAAAGAAGTAAAGCAATCTTTTAAACAGGTCTCTTTAATTAACAAGTAGATTTATAGTTTAATTTTACAAAGTAGACAAACTATTAGATTTAAAAAGAAAATTTAAATATTTTACTTGGCAATGCCTGGGATTGAACCCCCAACCTTGTGGGGAGCTGCTGATCGATAAACCAACACCTTACCGAGTGAGCTATCTTTTCTCCCTTGTGCAGGCAGTCAATGGGCCTAATGAACCAAAATGGCTTCTTTTCCAATTCTTCAACACAATGTAACTCATATTAAAAGTAGGCCAAACAAGTCTTTCAAAAAAGACAAAGAAGTAAAGCAATCTTTTAAACAGGTCTCTTTAATTAACAAGTAGATTTATAGTTTAATTTTACAAAGTAGACAAACAATTGGATTTCAAAAGAGAATTAAAAAATGTTACTTGGCAATGCCTGGGATTGAACCCCCAACCTTGCGGGGAGCTGCTGATCGATAAACCAACACCTTACCGAGTGAGCTATCTTTTCTCCCTTGTGCAGGCAGTCAATGGGCCTAATGAACCAAAATGGCTTCTTTTCCAATACTTCAACACAATGTAACTCATATTAAAAGTAGGCCAAACAAGTTTTTCAAAAAAGACAAAGAAGTAAAGCAATCTTTCAAACAGGTCTCTTTAATTAACAAGTAGATTTATAGTTTAATTTTAGAAACTAGACAAACTATTAGATTTCGAAAAAAAATAAAAAAATTTTAATTGGCAATGCCAGGGTTTGAACACCCAACCTTGTGGGGACCTGCTGATCGATAAACCAACACCTTACCGACTGAGCTATCTTTTCTTCCTCGTGCTAGAAGTCAATGGGCCTAATGAACCAAAATGGCTTCTTTTCCTATACTTCAACACAATGTAACTCATATTAAAAGCAGGCCAAACAATTCTTTCAAAAAAGACAAAGAAGTAAAGCAATCTTTTAAACAGGTCCCTTTAATTAACAAGTAGATTTATAGTTTAGGGTAACAAAGTAGACAAACTATTATATTTTATAAGAAAATTTAAATATTTCATTTGGCAATGCCTGGGATTAAACCCCAAACCTTGTGGGGACCTGCTGATCGATAAACCAACACATTACCGAGTGAGCTATCTGTTCACCCTTGTGCAGGCAGTCAATAGGCCTAATGAACCAAAATGGCTTCTTTTCCTATACTTCAACACCATGTTACTCATATTAAAAGCAGGCCAAACAATTCTTTCAAAAAAGACAAAGAAGTAAAGCAATCTTTTAAACAGGTCTCTTTAATTAACAAGTAGATTTATAGTTTAATTTTACAAAGTAGACAAACTATTAGATTTAAAAAGAAAATTAAAATAGTTTACTTGGCAATGCCTGGGATTGAACCCCCAACTTTGTGGGGAGCAGCTGATCGATAAACCAACACCTTACCGACTGAGCTATCTTTTCTTTCTCGTGCTAGCAGTTAATGGGCCTAATGAACCAAAATGGCTTCTTTTCCTATACTTCAACACAATTTAACTCATAATAAAAGCAGGCCAAACAATTCTTTCAAAAAAGACAAAGAAGTAAAGCAATCTTTTAAACAGGTCTCTTTAATTAACAAGTAGATTTATAGTTTAGGGTAACAAAGAAGACAAACTATTATATTTTATATGAAAATTTAAATATTTCACTTGGCAATGCCTGGGATTGAACCCCAAACCTTGTGGGGACCTGCTGATCAATAAACCAACAACTTACCGAGTGAGCTATCTGTTCTCCCTTGGGCAGGCAGTCAATAGGCCTAATGAACCAAAATGGCTTCTTATCCTATACTTCAACACCATGTAACTCATATTAAAAGCAGGCCAAACAATTCTTTCAAAAAAGACAAAGAAGTAAAGCAATCTTTTAAACAGGTCTCTTTAATTAACAAGTAGATTTATAGTTTAATTTTACAAAGTAGACAAACTATTAGATTTAAAAAGAAAATTTAAATATTTTACTTGGCAATGCCTGGGATTGAACCCCCAACCTTGTGGGGAGCTGCTGATCGATAAACCAACACCTTACCGAGTGAGCTATCTTTTCTCCCTTGTGCAGGCAGTCAATGGGCCTAATGAACCAAAATGGCTTCTTTTCCAATTCTTCAACACAATGTAACTCATATTAAAAGTAGGCCAAACAAGTTTTTCAAAAAAGACAAAGAAGTAAAGCAATCTTTCAAACAGGTCTCTTTAATTAACAAGTAGATTTATAGTTTAATTTTAGAAACTAGACAAACTATTAGATTTCGAAAAAAAATAAAAAAATTTTAATTGGCAATGCCAGGGTTTGAACACCCAACCTTGTGGGGACCTGCTGATCGATAAACCAACACCTTACCGACTGAGCTATCTTTTCTTCCTCGGCTAGAAGTCAATGGGCCTAATGAACCAAAATGGCTTCTTTTCCTATACTTCAACACAATGTAACTCATATTAAAAGTAGGCCAAACAAGTTTTTCAAAAAAGACAAAGAAGTAAAGCAATCTTTCAAACAGGTCTCTTTAATTAACAAGTAGATTTATAGTTTAATTTTACAAAGTAGACAAACTATTAGATTTAAAAAGAAAATTAAAATAGTTTACTTGGCAATGCCTGGGATTGAACCCCCAACTTTGTGGGGAGCAGCTGATTGATAAACCAACACCTTACCGACTGAGCTATCTTGTCTTTCTTGTGCTAGCAGTTAATGGGCCTAATGAACCAAAATGGCTTCTTTTCCTATACTTCAACACAATTTAACTCATAATAAAAGCAGGCCAAACAATTCTTTCAAAAAAGACAAAGAAGTAAAGCAATCTTTTAAACAGGTCTCTTTAATTAACAAGTAGATTTATAGTTTAGGGTAACAAAGAAGACAAACTATTATATTTTATAAGAAAATTAAAATATTTTACTTGCCAATGCCTGGGATTGAACCCACAACCTTGTGGGGACCTGCTGATCGATAAACCAACACCTTACCGAGTGAGCTATCTGTTCTCCCTTGTGCAGGCAGTCAATAGGCCTAATGAACCAAAATGGCTTCTTTTCCTATACTTCAACACCATGTAACTCATATTAAAAGCAGGCCAAACAATTCTTTCATAAAAGACAAAGAAGTAAAGCAATCTTTTAAACAGGTCTCTTTAATTAACAAGTAGATTTATAGTTTAATTTTACAAAGTAGACAAACTATTAGATTTAAAAAGAAAATTAAAATATTTTACTTGGCAATGCCTGGGATTGAACCCCCAACCTTGTGGGGAGCTGCTGATCGATAAACCAACACCTTACCGAGTGAGCTATCTTTTCTCCCTTGTGCATGCAGTCAATGGGCCTAATGAACCAAAATGGCTTCTTTTCCAATACTTCAACACAATGTAACTCATATTAAAAGTAGGCCAAACAAGTCTTTCAAAAAAGACAAAGAAGTAAAGCAATCTTTCAAACAGGTCTCTTTAATTAACAAGTAGATTTATAGTTTAATTTTACAAAGTAGACAAACTATTGGATTTCAAAAGAGAATTAAAAAATGTTACTTGGCAATGCCTGGGATTAAACCCACAACCTTGTGGGGAGCTGCTGATCGATAAACCAACACCTTACCGACTGAGCTATCTTTTCTTCCTCGTGCTAGCAGTCAATGGGCCTAATGAACCAAAATGGCTACTTTTCCTATACTTCAACACCATGTAACTCATATTGAAAGTAGGCCAAACAAGTCTTTCAAAAAAGACAAAGAAATAAAGCAGTCTTTTAAACAGGTCTCTTTAATTAACAAGTAGATTTATAGTTTCATTTTACAAAGTAGACAAACTATTGGATTTCAAAAGAGAATTAAAAAATGTTGCTTTGCAATGCCTGGGATTGAACCCCCAACCTTGTGGGGACCTGCTGATCGATAAACCAACACCTTACCGACTGAGCTATCTTTTCTCCCTTGTGCAAGCAGTCAATGGGCCTAATGAACCAAAATGGCTTCTTTTACTATACTTCAACACCATGTAACACATATTAAAAGTAGGCCAAACAAGTCTTTCAAAAAAGACAAAGAAGTAAAGCAATCTTTCAAACAGGTCTCTTTAATTAACAAGTAGATTTATAGTTTAATTTTACAAACTAGACAAACTATTAGATTTCGAAAGAAAATTAAAAAAGTTTAATTGGCAATGCCAGTGTTTGAACATCCAACATTGTGGGGACCTGCTGATCGATAAACCAACACCTTACCGACTGAGCTATCTTTTCTTCCTCGTGCTAGAAGTCAATGGGCCTAATGAACCAAAATGGCTTCTTTTCCTATACTTCAACACAATGTAACTCATATTAAAAGCAGGCCAAACAATTCTTTCAAAAAAGACAAAGAAGTAAAGCAATCTTTTAAACAGGTCCCTTTAATTAACAAGTAGATTTATAGTTTAGGGTAACAAAGTAGACAAACTATTATATTTTATAAGAAAATTTAAACATTTCACTTGGCAATGCCTGGGATTAAACCCCAAACCTTGTGGGGACCTGCTGATCGATAAACCAACACCTTACCGAGTGAGCTATCTGTTCTCCTTTGTGCAGGCAGTCAATAGGCCTAATGAACCAAAATGGCTTCTTTTCCTATACTTCAACACCATGTAACTCATATTAAAAGCAGGCCAAACAATTCTTTCAAAAAAGACAAAGAAGTAAAGCAATCTTTTAAACAGGTCTCTTTAATTAACAAGTAGATTTATAGTTTAATTTTACAAAGTAGACAAACTATTAGATTTAAAAAGAAAATTAAAATGTTTTACTTGGCAATGAACCCCCAACCTTGTGGGGAGCTGCTGATCGATAAACCAACACCTTACCGAGTGAGCTATCTTTTCTCCCTTTTGCACGCAGTCAATGGGCCTAATGAACCAAAATGGCTTCTTTTCCAATACTTCACCACAATGTAACTCATAATAAAAGTAGGCCAAACAAGTCTTTCAAAAAAGACAAAGAAGTAAAGCAATCTTTTAAACAGGTCTCTTTAATTAACAAGTAGATTTATAGTTTAATTTTACAAAGTAGACAAACTATTGGATTTCAAAAGAGAATTAAAAAATATTACTTGGCAATGCCTGGGATTGAACCCACAATCTTGTGGGGAGCTGCTGATCGATAAACCAACACCTTACCAACTGAGCTATCTTTTCTTTCTTGTGCTAGCAGTCAATGGGCCTAATGAACCAAAATGGCTTCTTTTCCTATACTTCAACACAATGTAACTCATATTAAAAGCAGGCCAAACAATTCTTTCAAAAAAGACAAAGAAGTAAAGCAATCTTTTAAACAGGTCTCTTTAATTAACAAGTAAATTTATAGTTTAATTTAACAAAGTAGACAAACTATTAGATTTCAAAAGAAAATTAAAACATTTTAATTGGCAATGCCTGGGTTTGAACATCCAACCTTGTGGGGACCTGCTGATCGATAAACCAACACTTTACCGACTGAGCTATCTTTTCTTCTTTGTGCAAGCAGTCAATGGGCCTAATGAACCAAAATAGCTTCTTTTCCAATACTTCAACACAATGTAACTCATATTAAAAGCAGGCCAAACAATTCTTTCAAAAAAGACAAAGAAGTAAAGCAATCTTTTAAACAGGGCTCTTTAATTAACAAGTAGATTTATAGTTTAAGGTAACAAAGTAGACAAACTATTAGATTTTATGAGAAAATTAAAATATTTCACTTGGCAATGCCTGGGATTGAACACCAAACCTTGTGGGGACTTGCTAATCGATAAACCAACACCTTACCGAGTGAGCTATCTTTTCTCCCGTGTGCAAGCAGTCAATGGGCCTGATGAACCAAAATGGCTTCTTTTCCTATACTTCAACACAATGTAACTCATATTAAAAGTAGGCCAAACAAGTCTTTCAAAAAAGACAAAGAAGTAAAGCAATCTTTCAAACAGGTCTCTTTAATTAACAAGTAGATTTATAGTTTAATTTTACAAAGTAGACAAACTATTGGATTTCAAAAGCCTTGCGGGGAGCTGCTGATCGATAAACCAACACCTTACCGACTGAGCTATCTTTTCTTCCTCGTGCTAGCAGTCAATGGGCCTAATGAACCAAATTGGCTACTTTTCCTATACTTCAACACCATGTAACTCATTAAAAGTAGGCCAAACAAGTCTTTCAAAAAAGACAAAGAAGTAAAGCAATCTTTTAAACAGGTCTCTTTAATTAACAAGTAGATTTATAGTTTAATTTAACAAAGTAGACAAACTATTAGATTTCAAAAGAAAATTAAAAAATTTTAATTGGCAATGCCTGGGTTTGAACATCCAACCTTGTGGGGACCTGCTGATCGATAAACCAACACCTTACCGACTAAACTATCTTTTCTCCCTTGTGCTAGCATTCAATGGGCCTAATGAACCAAAATGGCTTCTTTTCCTATACTTCAACACCATGTAACTCATATTGAAAGTAGGCCAAACAAGTCTTTCAAAAAAGACAAAGAAATAAAGCAGTCTTTTAAACAGGTCTCTTTAATTAACAAGTAGATTCATAGTTTAATTTTACAAAGTAGACAAACTATTGGATTTCAAAAGAGAATAAAAAAGGTTACTTGGCAATGCCTGGGATTGAACCCACAACCTTGTGGGGAGCTGCTGATCGATAAACCAACACCTTACTGACTGAGCTATCTTTTCTCCCTTGTGCAAGCAGTCAATGGGCCTAATGAACCAAAATGGCTTCTTTTCCTATACTTCAACACCATGAACTCATATTAAAAGTAGGCCAAACAAGTCTTTCAAAAAAGACAAAGAAGTAAAGCAATCTTTTAAACAGGTCTCTTTAATTAACAAGTAGATTTATAGTTTAATTTTACAAAGTAGACAAACTATTGGATTTCAAAAGAGAATTAAAAAATGTTACTTGGCAATGCCTGGGTTTGAACACCCTACCTTGTGGGGACCTGCTGATCGATAAACCAACACTTTAACGACTGAGCTATCTTTTCTCGCTTGTGCAAGCAGTCAATGGGCCTAATGAACCAAAATGGCTTCTTTTCCTATACTTCAACACCATGTAACTCATATTGAAAGTAGGTCAAACAAGTCTTTCAAAAAAGACAAAGAAATAAAGCAGTCTTTTAAACAGGTCTCTTTAATTAACAAGTAGATTCATAGTTTAATTTTACAAAGTAGACAAACTATTAGATTTCAAAAGAAAATTACAAATTTTAATTGGCAATGCCTGGGTTTGAACACCCAACCTTGTGGGGACCTGCTGATCGATAAACCAACACTTTTCCGACTGAGCTATCTTTTCTCGCTTGTGCGAGCAGTCAAAGGGCCTAATTAACCAAAATGGTTTTTTTTCCTATACTTCAACACCATGTAACTCATATTAAAAGCAGGCCAAACAATTCTTTCAAAAAAGACAAAGAAGTAAAGCAATCTTTTAAACAGGTCTCTTTGAATAACAAGTAGATTTATAGTTTTAGGTAACAAAGTAGACAAACTATTAGATTTTATAAGAAAATTACAATATTTCGCTTGGCAATGCCTGGGATTGAACCCCAAACCTTGTGGGGACCTGCTGATCGATAAACCAACACCTTACCGAGTGAGCTATCTGTTCTCCCTTGTGCAAGCAGTCAATAGGCCTAATGAACCAAAATGGCTTCTTTTCCTATACTTCAACACAATGTAACTCATATTAAAAGTAGGCCAAACAAGTCTTTCAAAAAAGACAAAGTAAAGCAATCTTTCAAACAGGTCTCTTTAATGAACAAGTAGATTTATAGTTTAATTTTACAAACTAGACAAACTATTAGATTTCAAAAGAAAATAAAAAATTTTACTTGCCAATGCCTGGGATTGAACCCCCAACCTTGTGGGGAGCTCCTGATCGATAAACCAACACCTTACCGACTGAGCTATCTTTTCTCCCTTATACAAGCAGTCAATGGGCCTAATGAACCAAAATCGCTTCTTTTCCAATACTTCAACACAATGTAACTCATATTAAAAGCAGGCCAAACAATTTTTTCAAAAAAGACAAAGAAGTAAAGCAATCTTTTAAACAGGTCTCTTTAATTAACAAGTAGATTTATAGTTTAATTTTACAAAGTAGAAAAACTATTAGGTTTTAAAAGAAAATTACAATATTTTACTTGGCAATGCCTGGGATTGAACTCCCAATCTTGTGGGGAGCTGCTGATCGATAAGCCAACACCTTACCGAGTGAGCTATCTTTTCTCCTTTGTGCAGGCAGTCAATGGGCCTAATGAACCAAAATTGCTTCTTGTCCAATACTTCAACACAATGTAACTCATATTAAAAGTAGGCCAAACAGGTCTTTTAAAAAAGACAAAGAAGTAAAGCAATCTTTCAAACAGGTCTCGTTAATTAACAAGTAGATTTATAGTTTAATTTTACAAAGTAGACAAATTATTGGATTTCAAAAGAGAATTAAAAAAGGTTACTTGGCAATGCCTGGGATTGAACCCCGAACCTTGTGGGGAGCTGCTGATCGATAAACCAACACCTTACCGAGTAAGCTATCTTTTCTCCCTTGTGCAGGCAGTCAATGGGCCTAATGAACCAAAATGGCTTCTTTTCCAATACTTCAACACAATGTAACTCATATTAAAAGTAGGCCAAACTAGTCTTTCAAAAAAGACAAAGTAAAGCAATCTTTCAAACAGGTCTCTTTAATTAACAAGTAGATTTATAGTTTAATTTTACAAACTAGACAAACTATTAGATTTCGAAAGAAAATTAAAAAATTTTAATTGGCAATGCCTGGGTTTGAACACCCAACCTTGTGGGGACCTGCTGACCGATAAACCAACACTTTACCGACTGAGATATCTTTTCTCGCTTGTGCAAGCAGTCAAAGGGCCTAATTAACCAAAATGTTTTTTTTTTCTATACTTCAACACCATGTAACTCATATTAAAAGCAGGCCAAACAATTCTTTCAAAAAAGACAAAGAAGTAAAGCAATCTTTTAAACAGGTCCCTTTAATTAACAAGTAGATTTATAGTTTTAGGTAACAAAGTAGACAAACTATTAGATTTTATAAGAAAATTAAAATATTTCACTTGGCAATGCCTGGGATTGAACCCCAAACCTTGTGGGGACCTGCTGATCGATAAACCAACACCTTACCGAGTGAGCTATCTGTTCTCCCTCGTGCAGGCAGTCAATGGGCCTAATGAACCAAAATGGCTTCTTTTCCTATACTTCAACACCATGTAACTCATATTAAAAGTAGGCCAAACAAGTCTTTTAAAGAAGACAAAGAAGTAAAGCAATTTTTTAAACAGGTCTCTTTTATTAACAAGTAGATTTATAGTTTAATTTTACAAAGTAGACAAACTATTAGATTTCAAAAGAAAATAAAAAATTTTACTTGGCAATGCCTGGGATTGAACCCCCAACCTTGTGGGGAGCTGCTGATCGATAAACCAACACCTTACCGAGTAAGCTATCTTTTCTCCCTTGTGCAGGCAGTCAATGGGCCTAATGAACCAAAATGGCTTCTTTTCCAATACTTCAACACAATGTAACTCATATTAAAAGTAGGCCAAACTAGTCTTTCAAAAAAGACAAAGTAAAGCAATCTTTCAAACAGGTCTCTTTAATTAACAAGTAGATTTATAGTTTAATTTTACAAACTAGACAAACTATTAGATTTCGAAAGAAAATTAAAAAATTTTAATTGGCAATGCCTGGGATTGAACCCCCAACCTTGTGGGGACCTGCTGATCGATAAACCAACACCTTACCGAGTAAGCTATCTTTTCTCCCTTGTGCAGGCAGTCAATGGGCCTAATGAACCAAAATGGCTTCTTTTCCAATACTTCAACACAATGTAACTCATATTAAAAGTAGGCCAAACTAGTCTTTCAAAAAAGACAAAGTAAAGCAATCTTTCAAACAGGTCTCTTTAATTAACAAGTAGATTTATAGTTTAATTTTACAAACTAGACAAACTATTAGATTTCGAAAGAAAATTAAAAAATTTTAATTGGCAATGCCTGGGTTTGAACACCCAACCTTGTGGGGACCTGCTGATCGATAAACCAACACTTTACCGACTGAGCTATCTTTTCTCCCTTGTGCAAGCAGTCAATGGGCCTAATGAACCAAAATGGCTTCTTTTCCTATACTTCAACACCATGTAACTCATATTAAAAGTAGGCCAAACAAGTCTTTCAAAAAAGACAAAGAAGTAAAGCAATCTTTTAAACAGGTCTCTTTAATTAACAAGTAGATTTATAGTTTAATTTAACAAAGTAGACAAACTATTAGATTTTATAAGAAAATTAAAATATTTCACTTGGCAATGCCTGGGATTGAACCCCAAACCTTCAATAAAATATTTTTGACCTGCTGATCGATAAACCAACACCTTACCGACTGAGCTATCTACTCTCCCTTGTGCAGGCAGTCAATGGGCCTAATGAACCAAAATGGCTTCTTTTCCTATACTTCAACACCATGTAACTCATATTAAAAGTAGGCCAAACAAGTCTTTCAAAAAAGACAAAGAAGTAAAGCAATCGTTTAAACAGGTCTCTTTAATTAACAAGAAGATTTATAGTTTAATTTTACAAAGTAGACAAACTGTTAGATTTTATAAGAAAATTAAAATATTTCACTTGGCAATGCCTGGGATTGAACCCCAAACCTTGTAGGGACCTGCTGATCAATAAACCAACACCTTACCGAGTGAGCTATCTGTTCTCCCTCGTGCAGGCAGTCAATGGGCCTAATGAACCAAAATGGCTTCTTTTCCTATACTTCAACACCATGTAACTCATATTAAAAGTAGGCCAAACAAGTCTTTTAAAGAAGACAAAGAAGTAAAGCAATTTTTTAAACAGGTCTCTTTTATTAACAAGTAGATTTATAGTTTAATTTTACAAAGTAGACAAACTATTAGATTTCAAAAGAAAATAAAAAATTTTACTTGGCAATGCCTGGGATTGAACCCCCAACCTTGTGGGGACCTGCTGATCGATAAACCAACACCTTACCGACTGAGCTATCTACTCTCCCTTGTGCAGGCAGTCAATGGGCCTAATGAACCAAAATGGCTTCTTTTCCTATACTTCAACACCATGTAACACATTAAAAGTAGGCCAAACTAGTCTTTTAAAAAAGACAAAGTAAAGCAATCTTTAAAACAGGTCTCTTTAATTAACAAGTAGATTTATAGTTTACTTTTACAAAGTAGACAAACTATTGGATTTCAAAAGAGAATAAAAAAGGTTACTTGGCAATGCCTGGGATTGAAGCCACAACCCTGTGGGGAGCTGCTGATCGATAAACCAACACCTTACCGACTGAGCTATCTTTTCTCCCTTGTGCAAGCAGTCAATGGGCCTAATGAACCAAAATGGCTTCTTTTACTATACTTCAACACCATGTAACACATATTAAAAGTAGGCCAAACTAGTCTTTTAAAAAAGACAAAGTAAAGCAATCTTTGAAACAGGTCTCTTTAATTAACAAGTAGATTTATAGTTTACTTTTACAAAGTAGACAAACTATTGGATTTCAAAAGAGAATAAAAAAGGTTACTTGGCAATGCCTGGGATTGAACCCACAACCTTGTGGGGAGCTGCTGATCGATAAACCAACACCTTACCGACTGAGCTATCTTTTCTCCCTTGTACAAGCAGTCAATGGGCCTAATGAACCAAAATGGCTTCTTTTACTATACTTCAACACCATGTAACTCTTTAAAAGCAGGCCAAACAAGTCTTTCAAAAAAGACAAAGAAGTAAAGCAATCTTTTAAACAGGTCTCTTTAATTAACAAGTAGATTTATAGTTTAATTTTACAAAGTAGACAAACTATTGGATTTCAAAAGAGAATTAAAAAATTTTACTTGGCAATGCCTGGGATTGAACCCACAACCTTGTGGGGAGTTGCTGATCGATAAACCAACACCTTACCGACTGAGATATTTTTTCTCCCTTGTGCGAGCAGTCAATGGGCCTAATGAACCAAAATGGCTTCTTTTCCTATACTTCAACACCATGTAACTCATATTGAAAGCAGGCCAAACAATTCTTTCAAAAAAGACAAAGAAGTAAAGCAATCTTTTAAACAGGTCTCTTTAATTAACAAGTAGATTTATAGTTTTAGGTAACAAAGTAGACAAACTATTAGATTTTATAAGAAAATTAAAAGATTTCACTTGGCAATGCCTGGGATTGAACCCCAAACCTTGTGGGGACCTGCTGATCGATAAACCAACACCTTACCGAGTGAGCTATTTGTTCTCCCTCGTGCAGGCAGTCAATGGGCCTAATGAACCAAAATGGCTTCTTTTCCTATACTTCAACACCATGTAACTCATATTAAAAGTAGGCCAAACAAGTCTTTAAAAAAAGACAAAGAAGTAAAGCAATTTTTTAAACAGGTCTCTTTTATTAACAAGTAGATTTATAGTTTAATTTTACAAAGTAGACAAACTATTAGATTTCAAAAGAAAATAAAAAATTTTACTTGGCAATGCCTGGGATTGAACCCCCAACCTTGTGGGGAGCTGCTGATCGATAAACCAACACCTTACCGAGTAAGCTATCTTTTCTCCCTTGTGCAGGCAGTCAATGGGCCTAATGAACCAAAATGGCTTCTTTTCCAATACTTCAACACAATGTAACTCATATTAAAAGTAGGCCAAACTAGTCTTTCAAAAAAGACAAAGTAAAGCAATCTTTCAAACAGGTCTCTTTAATTAACAAGTAGATTTATAGTTTAATTTTACAAACTAGACAAACTATTAGATTTCGAAAGAAAATTAAAAAATTTTAATTGGCAATGCCTGGGTTTGAACACCCAACCTTGTGGGGACCTGCTGATCGATAAACCAACACTTTACCGACTGAGCTATCTTTTCTCCCTTGTGCAAGCAGTCAATGGGCCTAATGAACCAAAATGGCTTCTTTTCCTATACTTCAACACCATGTAACTCATATTAAAAGTAGGCCAAACAAGTCTTTCAAAAAAGACAAAGAAGTAAAGCAATCTTTTAAACAGGTCTCTTTAATTAACAAGTAGATTTATAGTTTAATTTAACAAAGTAGACAAACTATTAGATTTTATAAGAAAATTAAAATATTTCACTTGGCAATGCCTGGGATTGAACCCCAAACCTTCAATAAAATATTTTTGACCTGCTGATCGATAAACCAACACCTTACCGACTGAGCTATCTACTCTCCCTTGTGCAGGCAGTCAATGGGCCTAATGAACCAAAATGGCTTCTTTTCCTATACTTCAACACCATGTAACTCATATTAAAAGTAGGCCAAACAAGTCTTTCAAAAAAGACAAAGAAGTAAGGCAATCGTTTAAACAGGTCTCTTTAATTAACAAGAAGATTTATAGTTTAATTTTACAAAGTAGACAAACTGTTAGATTTTATAGGAAAATTAAAATATTTCACTTGGCAATGCCTGGGATTGAACCCCAAACCTTGTAGGGACCTGCTGATCAATAAACCAACACCTTACCGAGTGAGCTATCTGTTCTCCCTCATGCAGGCAGTCAATGGGCCTAATGAACCAAAATGGCTTCTTTTCCTATACTTCAACACCATGTAACTCATATTAAAAGTAGGCCAAACAAGTCTTTTAAAGAAGACAAAGAAGTAAAGCAATTTTTTAAACAGGTCTCTTTTATTAACAAGTAGATTTATAGTTTAATTTTACAAAGTAGACAAACTATTAGATTTCAAAAGAAAATAAAAAATTTTACTTGGCAATGCCTGGGATTGAACCCCCAACCTTGTGGGGACCTGCTGATCGATAAACCAACACCTTACCGAGTAAGCTATCTTTTCTCCCTTGTGCAGGCAGTCAATGGGCCTAATGAACCAAAATGGCTTCTTTTCCAATACTTCAACACAATGTAACTCATATTAAAAGTAGGCCAAACTAGTCTTTCAAAAAAGACAAAGTAAAGCAATCTTTCAAACAGGTCTCTTTAATTAACAAGTAGATTTATAGTTTAATTTTACAAACTAGACAAACTATTAGATTTCGAAAGAAAATTAAAAAATTTTAATTGGCAATGCCTGGGTTTGAACACCCAACCTTGTGGGGACCTGCTGATCGATAAACCAACACTTTACCGACTGAGCTATCTTTTCTCCCTTGTGCAAGCAGTCAATGGGCCTAATGAACCAAAATGGCTTCTTTTCCTATACTTCAACACCATGTAACTCATATTAAAAGTAGGCCAAACAAGTCTTTCAAAAAAGACAAAGAAGTAAAGCAATCTTTTAAACAGGTCTCTTTAATTAACAAGTAGATTTATAGTTTAATTTAACAAAGTAGACAAACTATTAGATTTTATAAGAAAATTAAAATATTTCACTTGGCAATGCCTGGGATTGAACCCCAAACCTTCAATAAAATATTTTTGACCTGCTGATCGATAAACCAACACCTTACCGACTGAGCTATCTACTCTCCCTTGTGCAGGCAGTCAATGGGCCTAATGAACCAAAATGGCTTCTTTTCCTATACTTCAACACCATGTAACTCATATTAAAAGTAGGCCAAACAAGTCTTTCAAAAAAGACAAAGAAGTAAAGCAATCGTTTAAACAGGTCTCTTTAATTAACAAGAAGATTTATAGTTTAATTTTACAAAGTAGACAAACTGTTAGATTTTATAAGAAAATTAAAATATTTCACTTGGCAATGCCTGGGATTGAACCCCAAACCTTGTAGGGACCTGCTGATCAATAAACCAACACCTTACCGAGTGAGCTATCTGTTCTCCCTCGTGCAGGCAGTCAATGGGCCTAATGAACCAAAATGGCTTCTTTTCCTATACTTCAACACCATGTAACTCATATTAAAAGTAGGCCAAACAAGTCTTTTAAAGAAGACAAAGAAGTAAAGCAATTTTTTAAACAGGTCTCTTTTATTAACAAGTAGATTTATAGTTTAATTTTACAAAGTAGACAAACTATTAGATTTCAAAAGAAAATAAAAAATTTTACTTGGCAATGCCTGGGATTGAACCCCCAACCTTGTGGGGACCTGCTGATCGATAAACCAACACCTTACCGACTGAGCTATCTACTCTCCCTTGTGCAGGCAGTCAATGGGCCTAATGAACCAAAATGGCTTCTTTTCCTATACTTCAACACCATGTAACACATTAAAAGTAGGCCAAACTAGTCTTTTAAAAAAGACAAAGTAAAGCAATCTTTAAAACAGGTCTCTTTAATTAACAAGTAGATTTATAGTTTACTTTTACAAAGTAGACAAACTATTGGATTTCAAAAGAGAATAAAAAAGGTTACTTGGCAATGCCTGGGATTGAAGCCACAACCCTGTGGGGAGCTGCTGATCGATAAACCAACACCTTACCGACTGAGCTATCTTTTCTCCCTTGTGCAAGCAGTCAATGGGCCTAATGAACCAAAATGGCTTCTTTTACTATACTTCAACACCATGTAACACATATTAAAAGTAGGCCAAACTAGTCTTTTAAAAAAGACAAAGTAAAGCAATCTTTGAAACAGGTCTCTTTAATTAACAAGTAGATTTATAGTTTACTTTTACAAAGTAGACAAACTATTGGATTTCAAAAGAGAATAAAAAAGGTTACTTGGCAATGCCTGGGATTGAACCCACAACCTTGTGGGGAGCTGCTGATCGATAAACCAACACCTTACCGACTGAGCTATCTTTTCTCCCTTGTACAAGCAGTCAATGGGCCTAATGAACCAAAATGGCTTCTTTTACTATACTTCAACACCATGTAACTCTTTAAAAGCAGGCCAAACAAGTCTTTCAAAAAAGACAAAGAAGTAAAGCAATCTTTTAAACAGGTCTCTTTAATTAACAAGTAGATTTATAGTTTAATTTTACAAAGTAGACAAACTATTGGATTTCAAAAGAGAATTAAAAAATTTTACTTGGCAATGCCTGGGATTGAACCCACAACCTTGTGGGGAGTTGCTGATCGATAAACCAACACCTTACCGACTGAGATATTTTTTCTCCCTTGTGCGAGCAGTCAATGGGCCTAATGAACCAAAATGGCTTCTTTTCCTATACTTCAACACCATGTAACTCATATTGAAAGCAGGCCAAACAATTCTTTCAAAAAAGACAAAGAAGTAAAGCAATCTTTTAAACAGGTCTCTTTAATTAACAAGTAGATTTATAGTTTTAGGTAACAAAGTAGACAAACTATTAGATTTTATAAGAAAATTAAAAGATTTCACTTGGCAATGCCTGGGATTGAACCCCAAACCTTGTGGGGACCTGCTGATCGATAAACCAACACCTTACCGAGTGAGCTATTTGTTCTCCCTCGTGCAGGCAGTCAATGGGCCTAATGAACCAAAATGGCTTCTTTTCCTATACTTCAACACCATGTAACTCATATTAAAAGTAGGCCAAACAAGTCTTTTAAAAAAGACAAAGAAGTAAAGCAATTTTTTAAACAGGTCTCTTTTATTAACAAGTAGATTTATAGTTTAATTTTACAAAGTAGACAAACTATTAGATTTCAAAAGAAAATTAAAAATTTTACTTGGCAATGCCTGGGATTGAACCCCCAACCTTGTGGGGACCTGCTGATCGATAAACCAACACCTTACCGACTGAGCTATCTACTCTCCCTTATGCAGGCAGTCAATGGGCCTAATGAACCAAAATGGCTTCTTTTCCTATACTTCAACACCATGTAACACATATTAAAAGTAGGCCAAACTAGTCTTTTAAAAAAGACAAAGTAAAGCAATCTTTGAAACAGGTCTCTTTAATTAACAAGTAGATTTATAGTTTACTTTTACAAAGTAGACAAACTATTGGATTTCAAAAGAGAATTAAAAACTGTTACTTGGCAATGCCTGGGATTGAACCCACAACCTTGTGGGGAGTTGCTGATCGATAAACCAACACCTTACCGAATGAGATATTTTTTCTCCCTTGTGCGAGCAGTCAATGGGCCTAATGAACCAAAATGGCTTCTTTTCCTATACTTCAACACCATGTAACTCATATTGAAAGAAGGCCAAACAAGTCTTTCAAAAAAGACAAAGAAGTAAAGCAATCTTTTAAACAGGTCTCTTTAATTAACAAGTAGATTTATAGTTTAATTTTACAAAGTAGACAAACTATTGGATTTCAAAAGAGAATTAAAAAATGTTACTTGGCAATGCCTGGGTTTGAACACCCTACCTTGTGGGGACCTGCTGATCGATAAACCAACACTTTACCGACTGAGCTATCTTTTCTCGCTTGTGCATGCAGTCAAAGGGCCTAATTAACCAAAATGGTTTTTTTTCCTATACTTCAACACCATGTAACTCATATTAAAAGCAGGCCAAACAATTCTTTCAAAAAAGACAAAGAAGTAAAGCAATCTTTTAAACAGGTCTCTTTAATTAACAAGTAGATTTATAGTTTTAGGTAACAAAGTAGACAAACTATTAGATTTTATAAGAAAATTACAATATTTCACTTGGCAATGCCTGGGATTGAACCCCAAACCTTCAATAAAATATTTTTGACCTGCTGATCGATAAACCAACACCTTACCGACTGAGCTATCTACTCTCCCTTGTGCAGGCAGTCAATGGGCCTAATGAACCAAAATGGCTTCTTTTCCTATACTTCAACACCATGTAACTCATATTAAAAGTAGGCCAAACAAGTCTTTCAAAAAAAAACAAAGAAGTAAAGCAATCGTTTAAACAGGTCTCTTTAATTAACAAGAAGATTTATAGTTTAATTTTACAAAGTAGACAAACTGTTAGATTTTAAAAGAAAATTAAAATATTTTACTTGGCAAAGCCTGGGATTGAACCACCAACCTTGTGGGGAGCTGTTGATCGATAAACCAACACCTTACCGACTGAGCTATCTTTTCTCACTTGTGCAAGCAGTCAATGGGCCTAATGAACCAAAATGGCTTCTTTTACTATACTTCAACACCATGTAACTCTTTAAAAGCAGGCCAAACAAGTCTTTCAAAAAAGACAAAAAAGTAAAGCAATCGTTTAAACAGGTCTCTTTAATTAACAAGAAGATTTATAGTTTAATTTTACAAAGTAGACAAACTGTTAGATTTTAAAAGAAAATTAAAATATTTTACTTGGCAAAGCCTGGGATTGAACCACCAACCTTGTGGGGAGCTGCTGATCGATAAACCAACACCTTACCGACTGAGCTATCTTTTCTCCCTTGTACAAGCAGTCAATGGGCCTAATGAACCAAAATCGCTTCTTTTCCAATACTTCAACACAATGTAACTCATATTAAAAGCAGGCCAAACAATTTTTTCAAAAAAGACAAAGAAGTAAAGCAATCTTTTAAACAGGTCTCTTTAATTAACAAGTAGATTTATAGTTTAATTTTACAAAGTGGAAAAACTATTAGATTTTAAAAGAAAATTAAAATATTTTACTTGGCAAAGCCTGGGATTGAACTCCCAATCTTGTGGGGAGCTGCTGATCGATAAGCCAACACCTTACCGAGTGAGCTATCTTTTCTCCTTTGTGCAGGCAGTCAATTGGCCTAATGAACCAAAATTGCTTCTTGTCCAATACTTCAACACAATGTAACTCATATTAAAAGTAGGCCAAACAGGTCTTTCAAAAAAGACAAAGAAGTAAAGCAATCTTTCAAACAGGTCTCGTTAATTAACAAGTAGATTTATAGTTTAATTTTACAAAGTAGACAAACTATTGGATTTCAAAAGAGAATTAAAAAATGTTGCTTGGCAATGCCTGGGATTGAACCCCGAACCTTGTGGGGACCTGCTGATCGATAAACCAACACCTTACCGACTGAGCTATCTTTTCTCCCTCGTGCAGGCAGTCAATGGGCCTAATGAACCAAAATGGCTTCTTTTCCGAAACTTCAACACAATGTCACTCATATTAAAAGTAGGCCAAACAAGTCTTTCAAAAAAGACAAAGAAGTAAAGCAATCTTTTAAACAGGTCTCTTTAATTAACAAGTAGATTTATAGTTTAATTTTACAAAGTAGACAAACTATTGGATTTCAAAAGAGAATTACAAAATGTTACTTGGCAATGCCTGGGATTGAACCGACAACCTTGTGGGGAGCCACTGATCGATAAACAACACCTTACCGACTGAGCTATCTTTTCTCCCTTGTGTGAGCAGTCAATGGGTCTAATGAACCAAAATAGCTTCTTTTCCAATACTTCAACACAATGTAACTCATATTAAAAGCAGGCCAAACAATTCTTTCAAAAAAGACAAAGAAGTAAAGCAATCTTTTAAACAGGTCTCTTTAATTAACAAGTAGATTTATAGTTTAAGGTAACAAAGTAGACAAACTATTAGATGTTATAAGAAAATTAAAATATTTCACTTGGCAATGCCTGGGATTGAACCCCAAACCTTCTGGGGACCTGCTAATCGATAAACCAACACCTTACCGAGTGAGCTATCTGTTCTCGCTTGTGCAGGCAGTCAATAGGCCTAATGAACCAAAATGGCTCTTTTCCTATACTTCAACACCATGTAAATCATATTAAAAGCAGGCCAAACAATTATTTTAAAAAAGACAAAGAAGTAAAGCAATCTTTTAAACAGGTCTCTTTAATTAACAAGTAGATTTATAGTTTAATTTTACAAAGTAGACAAACTATTAGATTTAAAAAGAAAATTTAAATATTTTACTTGGCAATGCCTGGGATTGAACCCCCAACCTTGTGGGGAGCTGCTGATCGATAAACAAACACCTTACCGAGTGAGCTATCTTTTCTCCCTTGTGCATGCAGTCAATGGGCCTAATGAACCAAAATGGCTACTTTTCCTATACTTCAACACCATGTAACTCATATTGAAAGTAGGCCAAACAAGTCTTTCAAAAAAGACAAAGAAATAAAGCAGTCTTTTAAACAGGTCTCTTTAATTAACAAGTAGATTTATAGTTTAATTTTACAAAGTAGACAAACTATTGGATTTCAAAAGAGAATTCAAAAATGTTGCTTGGCAATGCCTGGGATTGAACCCCAAACCTTGTGGGGACCTGCTGATGGATAAACCAACACCTTACCGAGTGAGCTATCTGTTCTCCCTTGTGCTAGCAGTCAATGGGCCTAATGAACCAAAATGGCTTCTTTTCCTATACTTCAACACAATGTAACTCATATTAAAAGCAGGCCAAACAATTCTTTCAAAAAAGACAAAGAAGTAAAGCAATCTTTTAAACAGGTCTCTTTAATTAACAAGTAGATTTATAGTTTAATTTTACAAAGTAGACAAACTATTGGATTTCAAAAGAGAATTAAAAAATGTTGCTTGGCAATGCCTGGGATTGAATCCACAACCTTGTGGGAAGCTGCTGATCAATAAACCAACACCCTACCGACTGAGCTATCTTTTCTTCCTCGTGCTAGCATTCAATGGGCCTAATGAACCACAATGGCTTCTTTTCCTATACTTCAACACAATGTAACTCATATTAAAAGTAGGCCAAACAAGTCTTTCAAAAAAGACAAAGAAGTAAAGCAATCTTTCAAACAGGTCTCTTTAATTAACAAGTAGATTTATAGTTTAATTTTACAAAGTAGACAAACTATTGGATTTCAAAAGAGAATTAAAAAATGTTACTTGGCAATGCCTGGGATTGAACCCACAACCTTGCGGGGAGCTGCTGATCGATAAACCAACACCTTACCGACTGAGCTATCTTTTCTTCCTCGTGCTAGCAGTCAATGGGCCTAATGAACCAAATTGGCTACTTTTCCTATACTTCAACACCATGTAACTCATATTGAAAGTAGGCCAAACAAGTCTTTCAAAAAAGACAAAGAAATAAAGCAGTCTTTTAAACAGGTCTCTTTAATTAACAAGTAGATTTATAGTTTAATTTTACAAAGTAGACAAACTATTGGATTTCAAAAGAGAATAAAAAATGTTGCTTGACAATGCCTGGGATTGAACCCACAACCTTGTGGGGAGCTGCTGATCGATAAACCAACACCTTACCGACTGAGCTATCTTTTCTTCCTCGTGCTAGCAGTCAATGGGCCTAATGAACCAAAATGGCTTCTTTTCCTATACTTCAACACCATGTAACTCATTAAAAGTAGGCCAAACAAGTCTTTCAAAAAAGACAAAGAAGTAAAGCAATCTTTTAAACAGGTCTCTTTAATTAACAAGTAGATTTATAGTTTAATTTAACAAAGTAGACAAACTATTAGATTTCAAAAGAAAATTAAAAAATTTTAATTGGCAATGCCTGGGTTTGAACATCCAACCTTGTGGGGACCTGCTGATCGATAAACCAACACCTTACCGACTAAACTATCTTTTCTCCCTTGTGCTAGC
Organism: Silurus aristotelis; assembly: GCF_946808225.1. Classification (NCBI taxonomy): domain Eukaryota; kingdom Metazoa; phylum Chordata; class Actinopteri; order Siluriformes; family Siluridae; genus Silurus; species Silurus aristotelis. Next base: position 16,151,714 of record NC_139585.1, on the reverse strand, counting down.
ATTCAATGGGCCTAATGAACCAAAATGGCTTCTTTTCCTATACTTCAACACCATGTAACTCATATTGAAAGTAGGCCAAACAAGTCTTTCAAAAAAGACAAAGAAATAAAGCAGTCTTTTAAACAGGTCTCTTTAATTAACAAGTAGATTCATAGTTTAATTTTACAAAGTAGACAAACTATTGGATTTCAAAAGAGAATAAAAAAGGTTACTTGGCAATGCCTGGGATTGAACCCACAACCTTGTGGGGAGCTGCTGATCGATAAACCAACACCTTACTGACTGAGCTATCTTTTCTCCCTTGTGCAAGCAGTCAATGGGCCTAATGAACCAAAATGGCTTCTTTTCCTATACTTCAACACCATGAACTCATATTAAAAGTAGGCCAAACAAGTCTTTCAAAAAAGACAAAGAAGTAAAGCAATCTTTTAAACAGGTCTCTTTAATTAACAAGTAGATTTATAGTTTAATTTTACAAAGTAGACAAACTATTGGATTTCAAAAGAGAACTAAAAAATGTTACTTGGCAATGCCTGGGTTTGAACACCCTACCTTGTGGGGACCTGCTGATCGATAAACCAACACTTTAACGACTGAGCTATCTTTTCTCGCTTGTGCAAGCAGTCAATGGGCCTAATGAACCAAAATGGCTTCTTTTCCTATACTTCAACACCATGTAACTCATATTGAAAGTAGGTCAAACAAGTCTTTCAAAAAAGACAAAGAAATAAAGCAGTCTTTTAAACAGGTCTCTTTAATTAACAAGTAGATTCATAGTTTAATTTTACAAAGTAGACAAACTATTAGATTTCAAAAGAAAATTACAAATTTTAATTGGCAATGCCTGGGTTTGAACACCCAACCTTGTGGGGACCTGCTGATCGATAAACCAACACTTTTCCGACTGAGCTATCTTTTCTCGCTTGTGCGAGCAGTCAAAGGGCCTAATTAACCAAAATGGTTTTTTTTCCTATACTTCAACACCATGTAACTCATATTAAAAGCAGGCCAAACAATTCTTTCAAAAAAGACAAAGAAGTAAAGCAATCTTTTAAACAGGTCTCTTTGAATAACAAGTAGATTTATAGTTTTAGGTAACAAAGTAGACAAACTATTAGATTTTATAAGAAAATTACAATATTTCGCTTGGCAATGCCTGGGATTGAACCCCAAACCTTGTGGGGACCTGCTGATCGATAAACCAACACCTTACCGAGTGAGCTATCTGTTCTCCCTTGTGCAAGCAGTCAATAGGCCTAATGAACCAAAATGGCTTCTTTTCCTATACTTCAACACAATGTAACTCATATTAAAAGTAGGCCAAACAAGTCTTTCAAAAAAGACAAAGTAAAGCAATCTTTCAAACAGGTCTCTTTAATGAACAAGTAGATTTATAGTTTAATTTTACAAACTAGACAAACTATTAGATTTCAAAAGAAAATAAAAAATTTTACTTGCCAATGCCTGGGATTGAACCCCCAACCTTGTGGGGAGCTCCTGATCGATAAACCAACACCTTACCGACTGAGCTATCTTTTCTCCCTTGTACAAGCAGTCAATGGGCCTAATGAACCAAAATCGCTTCTTTTCCAATACTTCAACACAATGTAACTCATATTAAAAGCAGGCCAAACAATTTTTTCAAAAAAGACAAAGAAGTAAAGCAATCTTTTAAACAGGTCTCTTTAATTAACAAGTAGATTTATAGTTTAATTTTACAAAGTAGAAAAACTATTAGGTTTTAAAAGAAAATTACAATATTTTACTTGGCAATGCCTGGGATTGAACTCCCAATCTTGTGGGGAGCTGCTGATCGATAAGCCAACACCTTACCGAGTGAGCTATCTTTTCTCCTTTGTGCAGGCAGTCAATGGGCCTAATGAACCAAAATTGCTTCTTGTCCAATACTTCAACACAATGTAACTCATATTAAAAGTAGGCCAAACAGGTCTTTTAAAAAAGACAAAGAAGTAAAGCAATCTTTCAAACAGGTCTCGTTAATTAACAAGTAGATTTATAGTTTAATTTTACAAAGTAGACAAATTATTGGATTTCAAAAGAGAATTAAAAAAGGTTACTTGGCAATGCCTGGGATTGAACCCCGAACCTTGTGGGGAGCTGCTGATCGATAAACCAACACCTTACCGAGTAAGCTATCTTTTCTCCCTTGTGCAGGCAGTCAATGGGCCTAATGAACCAAAATGGCTTCTTTTCCAATACTTCAACACAATGTAACTCATATTAAAAGTAGGCCAAACTAGTCTTTCAAAAAAGACAAAGTAAAGCAATCTTTCAAACAGGTCTCTTTAATTAACAAGTAGATTTATAGTTTAATTTTACAAACTAGACAAACTATTAGATTTCGAAAGAAAATTAAAAAATTTTAATTGGCAATGCCTGGGTTTGAACACCCAACCTTGTGGGGACCTGCTGATCGATAAACCAACACTTTACCGACTGAGATATCTTTTCTCGCTTGTGCAAGCAGTCAAAGGGCCTAATTAACCAAAATGTTTTTTTTTTCTATACTTCAACACCATGTAACTCATATTAAAAGCAGGCCAAACAATTCTTTCAAAAAAGACAAAGAAGTAAAGCAATCTTTTAAACAGGTCCCTTTAATTAACAAGTAGATTTATAGTTTTAGGTAACAAAGTAGACAAACTATTAGATTTTATAAGAAAATTAAAATATTTCACTTGGCAATGCCTGGGATTGAACCCCAAACCTTGTGGGGACCTGCTGATCGATAAACCAACACCTTACCGAGTGAGCTATCTGTTCTCCCTCGTGCAGGCAGTCAATGGGCCTAATGAACCAAAATGGCTTCTTTTCCTATACTTCAACACCATGTAACTCATATTAAAAGTAGGCCAAACAAGTCTTTTAAAGAAGACAAAGAAGTAAAGCAATTTTTTAAACAGGTCTCTTTTATTAACAAGTAGATTTATAGTTTAATTTTACAAAGTAGACAAACTATTAGATTTCAAAAGAAAATAAAAAATTTTACTTGGCAATGCCTGGGATTGAACCCCCAACCTTGTGGGGAGCTGCTGATCGATAAACCAACACCTTACCGAGTAAGCTATCTTTTCTCCCTTGTGCAGGCAGTCAATGGGCCTAATGAACCAAAATGGCTTCTTTTCCTATACTTCAACACCATGTAACTCATATTAAAAGTAGGCCAAACAAGTCTTTCAAAAAAGACAAAGAAGTAAAGCAATCTTTTAAACAGGTCTCTTTAATTAACAAGTAGATTTATAGTTTAATTTAACAAAGTAGACAAACTATTAGATTTTATAAGAAAATTAAAATATTTCACTTGGCAATGCCTGGGATTGAACCCCAAACCTTCAATAAAATATTTTTGACCTGCTGATCGATAAACCAACACCTTACCGACTGAGCTATCTACTCTCCCTTGTGCAGGCAGTCAATGGGCCTAATGAACCAAAATGGCTTCTTTTCCTATACTTCAACACCATGTAACTCATATTAAAAGTAGGCCAAACAAGTCTTTCAAAAAAGACAAAGAAGTAAAGCAATCGTTTAAACAGGTCTCTTTAATTAACAAGAAGATTTATAGTTTAATTTTACAAAGTAGACAAACTGTTAGATTTTATAAGAAAAATAAAATATTTCACTTGGCAATGCCTGGGATTGAACCCCAAACCTTGTAGGGACCTGCTGATCAATAAACCAACACCTTACCGAGTGAGCTATCTGTTCTCCCTCGTGCAGGCAGTCAATGGGCCTAATGAACCAAAATGGCTTCTTTTCCTATACTTCAACACCATGTAACTCATATTAAAAGTAGGCCAAACAAGTCTTTTAAAGAAGACAAAGAAGTAAAGCAATTTTTTAAACAGGTCTCTTTTATTAACAAGTAGATTTATAGTTTAATTTTACAAAGTAGACAAACTATTAGATTTCAAAAGAAAATAAAAAATTTTACTTGGCAATGCCTGGGATTGAACCCCCAACCTTGTGGGGACCTGCTGATCGATAAACCAACACCTTACCGAGTAAGCTATCTTTTCTCCCTTGTGCAGGCAGTCAATGGGCCTAATGAACCAAAATGGCTTCTTTTCCAATACTTCAACACAATGTAACTCATATTAAAAGTAGGCCAAACTAGTCTTTCAAAAAAGACAAAGTAAAGCAATCTTTCAAACAGGTCTCTTTAATTAACAAGTAGATTTATAGTTTAATTTTACAAACTAGACAAACTATTAGATTTCGAAAGAAAATTAAAAAATTTTAATTGGCAATGCCTGGGTTTGAACACCCAACCTTGTGGGGACCTGCTGATCGATAAACCAACACTTTACCGACTGAGCTATCTTTTCTCCCTTGTGCAAGCAGTCAATGGGCCTAATGAACCAAAATGGCTTCTTTTCCTATACTTCAACACCATGTAACTCATATTAAAAGTAGGCCAAACAAGTCTTTCAAAAAAGACAAAGAAGTAAAGCAATCTTTTAAACAGGTCTCTTTAATTAACAAGTAGATTTATAGTTTAATTTAACAAAGTAGACAAACTATTAGATTTTATAAGAAAATTAAAATATTTCACTTGGCAATGCCTGGGATTGAACCCCAAACCTTCAATAAAATATTTTTGACCTGCTGATCGATAAACCAACACCTTACCGACTGAGCTATCTACTCTCCCTTGTGCAGGCAGTCAATGGGCCTAATGAACCAAAATGGCTTCTTTTCCTATACTTCAACACCATGTAACTCATATTAAAAGTAGGCCAAACAAGTCTTTCAAAAAAGACAAAGAAGTAAAGCAATCGTTTAAACAGGTCTCTTTAATTAACAAGAAGATTTATAGTTTAATTTTACAAAGTAGACAAACTGTTAGATTTTATAAGAAAATTAAAATATTTCACTTGGCAATGCCTGGGATTGAACCCCAAACCTTGTAGGGACCTGCTGATCAATAAACCAACACCTTACCGAGTGAGCTATCTGTTCTCCCTCGTGCAGGCAGTCAATGGGCCTAATGAACCAAAATGGCTTCTTTTCCTATACTTCAACACCATGTAACTCATATTAAAAGTAGGCCAAACAAGTCTTTTAAAGAAGACAAAGAAGTAAAGCAATTTTTTAAACAGGTCTCTTTTATTAACAAGTAGATTTATAGTTTAATTTTACAAAGTAGACAAACTATTAGATTTCAAAAGAAAATAAAAAATTTTACTTGGCAATGCCTGGGATTGAACCCCCAACCTTGTGGGGACCTGCTGATCGATAAACCAACACCTTACCGACTGAGCTATCTACTCTCCCTTGTGCAGGCAGTCAATGGGCCTAATGAACCAAAATGGCTTCTTTTCCTATACTTCAACACCATGTAACACATTAAAAGTAGGCCAAACTAGTCTTTTAAAAAAGACAAAGTAAAGCAATCTTTAAAACAGGTCTCTTTAATTAACAAGTAGATTTATAGTTTACTTTTACAAAGTAGACAAACTATTGGATTTCAAAAGAGAATAAAAAAGGTTACTTGGCAATGCCTGGGATTGAAGCCACAACCCTGTGGGGAGCTGCTGATCGATAAACCAACACCTTACCGACTGAGCTATCTTTTCTCCCTTGTGCAAGCAGTCAATGGGCCTAATGAACCAAAATGGCTTCTTTTACTATACTTCAACACCATGTAACACATATTAAAAGTAGGCCAAACTAGTCTTTTAAAAAAGACAAAGTAAAGCAATCTTTGAAACAGGTCTCTTTAATTAACAAGTAGATTTATAGTTTACTTTTACAAAGTAGACAAACTATTGGATTTCAAAAGAGAATAAAAAAGGTTACTTGGCAATGCCTGGGATTGAACCCACAACCTTGTGGGGAGCTGCTGATCGATAAACCAACACCTTACCGACTGAGCTATCTTTTCTCCCTTGTACAAGCAGTCAATGGGCCTAATGAACCAAAATGGCTTCTTTTACTATACTTCAACACCATGTAACTCTTTAAAAGCAGGCCAAACAAGTCTTTCAAAAAAGACAAAGAAGTAAAGCAATCTTTTAAACAGGTCTCTTTAATTAACAAGTAGATTTATAGTTTAATTTTACAAAGTAGACAAACTATTGGATTTCAAAAGAGAATTAAAAAATTTTACTTGGCAATGCCTGGGATTGAACCCACAACCTTGTGGGGAGTTGCTGATCGATAAACCAACACCTTACCGACTGAGATATTTTTTCTCCCTTGTGCGAGCAGTCAATGGGCCTAATGAACCAAAATGGCTTCTTTTCCTATACTTCAACACCATGTAACTCATATTGAAAGCAGGCCAAACAATTCTTTCAAAAAAGACAAAGAAGTAAAGCAATCTTTTAAACAGGTCTCTTTAATTAACAAGTAGATTTATAGTTTTAGGTAACAAAGTAGACAAACTATTAGATTTTATAAGAAAATTAAAAGATTTCACTTGGCAATGCCTGGGATTGAACCCCAAACCTTGTGGGGACCTGCTGATCGATAAACCAACACCTTACCGAGTGAGCTATTTGTTCTCCCTCGTGCAGGCAGTCAATGGGCCTAATGAACCAAAATGGCTTCTTTTCCTATACTTCAACACCATGTAACTCATATTAAAAGTAGGCCAAACAAGTCTTTTAAAAAAGACAAAGAAGTAAAGCAATTTTTTAAACAGGTCTCTTTTATTAACAAGTAGATTTATAGTTTAATTTTACAAAGTAGACAAACTATTAGATTTCAAAAGAAAATTAAAAATTTTACTTGGCAATGCCTGGGATTGAACCCCCAACCTTGTGGGGACCTGCTGATCGATAAACCAACACCTTACCGACTGAGCTATCTACTCTCCCTTATGCAGGCAGTCAATGGGCCTAATGAACCAAAATGGCTTCTTTTCCTATACTTCAACACCATGTAACACATATTAAAAGTAGGCCAAACTAGTCTTTTAAAAAAGACAAAGTAAAGCAATCTTTGAAACAGGTCTCTTTAATTAACAAGTAGATTTATAGTTTACTTTTACAAAGTAGACAAACTATTGGATTTCAAAAGAGAATTAAAAACTGTTACTTGGCAATGCCTGGGATTGAACCCACAACCTTGTGGGGAGTTGCTGATCGATAAACCAACACCTTACCGAATGAGATATTTTTTCTCCCTTGTGCGAGCAGTCAATGGGCCTAATGAACCAAAATGGCTTCTTTTCCTATACTTCAACACCATGTAACTCATATTGAAAGAAGGCCAAACAAGTCTTTCAAAAAAGACAAAGAAGTAAAGCAATCTTTTAAACAGGTCTCTTTAATTAACAAGTAGATTTATAGTTTAATTTTACAAAGTAGACAAACTATTGGATTTCAAAAGAGAATTAAAAAATGTTACTTGGCAATGCCTGGGTTTGAACACCCTACCTTGTGGGGACCTGCTGATCGATAAACCAACACTTTACCGACTGAGCTATCTTTTCTCGCTTGTGCATGCAGTCAAAGGGCCTAATTAACCAAAATGTTTTTTTTTCCTATACTTCAACACCATGTAACTCATATTAAAAGCAGGCCAAACAATTCTTTCAAAAAAGACAAAGAAGTAAAGCAATCTTTTAAACAGGTCTCTTTAATTAACAAGTAGATTTATAGTTTTAGGTAACAAAGTAGACAAACTATTAGATTTTATAAGAAAATTACAATATTTCACTTGGCAATGCCTGGGATTGAACCCCAAACCTTCAATAAAATATTTTTGACCTGCTGATCGATAAACCAACACCTTACCGACTGAGCTATCTACTCTCCCTTGTGCAGGCAGTCAATGGGCCTAATGAACCAAAATGGCTTCTTTTCCTATACTTCAACACCATGTAACTCATATTAAAAGTAGGCCAAACAAGTCTTTCAAAAAAAAACAAAGAAGTAAAGCAATCGTTTAAACAGGTCTCTTTAATTAACAAGAAGATTTATAGTTTAATTTTACAAAGTAGACAAACTGTTAGATTTTAAAAGAAAATTAAAATATTTTACTTGGCAAAGCCTGGGATTGAACCACCAACCTTGTGGGGAGCTGTTGATCGATAAACCAACACCTTACCGACTGAGCTATCTTTTCTCACTTGTGCAAGCAGTCAATGGGCCTAATGAACCAAAATGGCTTCTTTTACTATACTTCAACACCATGTAACTCTTTAAAAGCAGGCCAAACAAGTCTTTCAAAAAAGACAAAAAAGTAAAGCAATCGTTTAAACAGGTCTCTTTAATTAACAAGAAGATTTATAGTTTAATTTTACAAAGTAGACAAACTGTTAGATTTTAAAAGAAAATTAAAATATTTTACTTGGCAAAGCCTGGGATTGAACCACCAACCTTGTGGGGAGCTGCTGATCGATAAACCAACACCTTACCGACTGAGCTATCTTTTCTCCCTTGTACAAGCAGTCAATGGGCCTAATGAACCAAAATCGCTTCTTTTCCAATACTTCAACACAATGTAACTCATATTAAAAGCAGGCCAAACAATTTTTTCAAAAAAGACAAAGAAGTAAAGCAATCTTTTAAACAGGTCTCTTTAATTAACAAGTAGATTTATAGTTTAATTTTACAAAGTGGAAAAACTATTAGATTTTAAAAGAAAATTAAAATATTTTACTTGGCAAAGCCTGGGATTGAACTCCCAATCTTGTGGGGAGCTGCTGATCGATAAGCCAACACCTTACCGAGTGAGCTATCTTTTCTCCTTTGTGCAGGCAGTCAATTGGCCTAATGAACCAAAATTGCTTCTTGTCCAATACTTCAACACAATGTAACTCATATTAAAAGTAGGCCAAACAGGTCTTTCAAAAAAGACAAAGAAGTAAAGCAATCTTTCAAACAGGTCTCGTTAATTAACAAGTAGATTTATAGTTTAATTTTACAAAGTAGACAAACTATTGGATTTCAAAAGAGAATTAAAAAATGTTGCTTGGCAATGCCTGGGATTGAACCCCCAACCTTGTGGGTACCTGCTGATCGATAAACCAACACCTTACCGACTGAGCTATCTTTTCTCCCTCGTGCAGGCAGTCAATGGGCCTAATGAACCAAAATGGCTTCTTTTCCGAAACTTCAACACAATGTCACTCATATTAAAAGTAGGCCAAACAAGTCTTTCAAAAAAGACAAAGAAGTAAAGCAATCTTTTAAACAGGTCTCTTTAATTAACAAGTAGATTTATAGTTTAATTTTACAAAGTAGACACACTATTGGATTTCAAAAGAGAATTACAAAATGTTACTTGGCAATGCCTGGGATTGAACCGACAACCTTGTGGGGAGCCACTGATCGATAAACAACACCTTACCGACTGAGCTATCTTTTCTCCCTTGTGTGAGCAGTCAATGGGTCTAATGAACCAAAATAGCTTCTTTTCCAATACTTCAACACAATGTAACTCATATTAAAAGCAGGCCAAACAATTCTTTCAAAAAAGACAAAGAAGTAAAGCAATCTTTTAAACAGGTCTCTTTAATTAACAAGTAGATTTATAGTTTAAGGTAACAAAGTAGACAAACTATTAGATGTTATAAGAAAATTAAAATATTTCACTTGGCAATGCCTGGGATTGAACCCCAAACCTTCTGGGGACCTGCTAATCGATAAACCAACACCTTACCGAGTGAGCTATCTGTTCTCCCTTGTGCAGGCAGTCAATAGGCCTAATGAACCAAAATGGCTCTTTTCCTATACTTCAACACCATGTAAATCATATTAAAAGCAGGCCAAACAATTATTTTAAAAAAGACAAAGAAGTAAAGCAATCTTTTAAACAGGTCTCTTTAATTAACAAGTAGATTTATAGTTTAATTTTACAAAGTAGACAAACTATTAGATTTAAAAAGAAAATTTAAATATTTTACTTGGCAATGCCTGGGATTGAACCCCCAACCTTGTGGGGAGCTGCTGATCGATAAACAAACACCTTACCGAGTGAGCTATCTTTTCTCCCTTGTGCATGCAGTCAATGGGCCTAATGAACCAAAATGGCTACTTTTCCTATACTTCAACACCATGTAACTCATATTGAAAGTAGGCCAAACAAGTCTTTCAAAAAAGACAAAGAAATAAAGCAGTCTTTTAAACAGGTCTCTTTAATTAACAAGTAGATTTATAGTTTAATTTTACAAAGTAGACAAACTATTGGATTTCAAAAGAGAATTCAAAAATGTTGCTTGGCAATGCCTGGGATTGAACCCCAAACCTTGTGGGGACCTGCTGATGGATAAACCAACACCTTACCGAGTGAGCTATCTGTTCTCCCTTGTGCTAGCAGTCAATGGGCCTAATGAACCAAAATGGCTTCTTTTCCTATACTTCAACACAATGTAACTCATATTAAAAGCAGGCCAAACAATTCTTTCAAAAAAGACAAAGAAGTAAAGCAATCTTTTAAACAGGTCTCTTTAATTAACAAGTAGATTTATAGTTTAATTTTACAAAGTAGACAAACTATTAGATTTAAAAAGGTAATTTAAACATTTTACTTGGCAATGCCTGAGATTGAACCCCCAACCTTGTGGGGAGCTGCTGATCGATAAACCAACACCTTACCGACTGAGCTATCTTTTCTCCCTTGTGCAGGCAGTCAATGGGCCTAATGAACCAAAATGGCTTCTTTTCCAATACTTCAACACAATGTAACTCATATTAAAAGTAGGCCAAACAAGTCTTTCAAAAAAGACAAAGAAGTAAAGCAATCTTTCAAACAGGTCTCTTTAATTAACAAGTAGATTTATAGTTTAATTTTACAAACTAGACAAACTATTAGATTTCGAAAGAAAATTAAAAAATTTTAATTGGCAATGCCTGGGTTTGAACCCACAACCTTGTGGGGAGCTGCTGATCGATAAACCAACACCTTACCGACTGAGCTATCTTTTCTTCGTCGTGCTAGCAGTCAATGGGCCTAATGAACTAAAATGGCTACTTTTCCTATACTTCAACACCATGTAACTCATATTGAAAGTAGGCCAAACAAGTCTTATAAAAAAGACAAAGAAATAAAGCAGTCTTTTAAGCAGGTCTCTTTAATTAACAAGTAGATTTATAGTTTAATTTTACAAAGTAGACAAACTATTGGATTTCAAAAGAGAATTAAAAAATGTTGCTTGGCAATGACTGGGATTGAACCCCCAACCTTGTGGGGACCTGCTGATCGATAAACCAACACCTTACCGACTGAGCTATCTTTTCTTCCTTGTGCAGGCAGTCAATGGGCCTAATGAACCAAAATGGCTTCTTTTCCAATACTTCAACACAATGTAACTCATTTTAAAAGTAGGCCAAACAAGTATTTCAAAAAAGACAAAGAAGTAAAGCAGTCTTTTAAACAGGTCTCTTTAATTAACAAGTAGATTTATAGTTTAATTTTACAAAGTAGACAAACTATTGGATTTCAAAAGAGAATTAAAAAATGTTACTTGGCAATGCCTGGGATTGAACCCACAACCTTGTGGGGAGCTGCTGATCGATAAACCAACACCTTACCGACTGAGCTATCTTTTTTTCCTCGTGCTAGCAGTCAATGGGTCTAATGAACCAAAATAGCTTCTTTTCCAATACTTCAACACAATGTAACTCATATTAAAAGCAGGCCAAACAATTCTTTCAAAAAAGACAAAGAAGTAAAGCAATCTTTTAAACAGGTCTCTTTAATTAACAAGTAGATTTATAGTTTAAGGTAACAAAGTAGACAAACTATTAGATGTTATAAGAAAATTAAAATATTTCACTTGGCAATGCCTGGGATTGAACCCCAAACCTTGTGGGGACCTGCTAATCGATAAACCAACACCTTACCGAGTGAGCTATCTGTTCTCCCTTGTGCAGGCAGTCAATAGGCCTAATGAACCAAAATGGCTCTTTTCCTATACTTCAACACCATGTAAATCATATTAAAAGCAGGCCAAACAATTCTTTTAAAAAAGACAAAGAAGTAAAGCAATCTTTTAAACAGGTCTCTTTAATTAACAAGTAGATTTATAGTTTAAGGTAACAAAGTAGACAAACTATTAGATGTTATAAGAAAATTAAAATATTTCAATTGGCAATGCCTGGGATTGAACCCCAAACCTTGTGGGGACCTGCTAATCGATAAACCAACACCTTACCGAGTGAGCTATCTGTTCTCCCTTGTGCAGGCAGTCAATAGGCCTAATGAACCAAAATGGCTCTTTTCCTATACTTCAACACCATGTAACTCATATTAAAAGCAGGCCAAACAATTCTTTCATAAAAGACAAAGAAGTAAAGCAATCTTTTAAACAGGTCTCTTTAATTCACAAGTAGATTTATAGTTTAATTTTACAAAGTAGACAAACTATTAGATTTAAAAAGAAAATTAAATTATTTTACTTGGCAATGCCTGGGATTGAAACCCCAACCTTGTGGGGAGCTGCTGATCGATAAACCAACACCTTACCGAGTGAGCTATCTTTTCTCCCTTGTGCACGCAGTCAATGGGCCTAATGAACCAAAATGGCTTCTTTTCCAATACTTCAACACAATGTAACTCATATTAAAAGTAGGCCAAACAAGTCTTTCAAAAAATACAAAGAAGTAAAGCAATCTTTCAAACAGGTCTCTTTAATTAACAAGTAGATTTATAGTTTAATTTTACAAAGTAGACAAACTATTGGATTTCAAAAGAGAATTAAAAAATGTTACTTGGCAATGCCTGGGATTGAACCCACAACCTTGCGGGGAGCTGCTGATGGATAAACCAACACATTACCGACTGAGCTATCTTTTCTTCCTCCTGCTAGCAGTCAATGGGCCTAATGAACTAAAATGGCTACTTTTCCTATACTTCAACACCATGTAACTCATATTGAAAGTAGGCCAAACAAGTCTTTCAAAAAAGACAAAGAAATAAAGCAGTCTTTTAAACAGGTCTCTTTAATTAACAAGTAGATTTATAGTTAAATTTTACAAAGTAGACAAACTATTGGATTTCAAAAGAGAATTAAAATATGTTACTTGCCAATGCCTGGGATTGAACCCACAACCTTGTGGGGAGCTGCTGATCGATAAACCAACACCTTACCGACTGAGCTATCTTTTTTTCCTCGTGCTAGCAGTCAATGGGTCTAATAAACCAAAATAGCTTCTTTTCCAATACTTCAACACAATGTAACTCATATTAAAAGCAGGCCAAACAATTCTTTCAAAAAAGACAAAGAAGTAAAGCAATCTTTTAAACAGGTCTCTTTAATTAACAAGTAGATTTATAGTTTAAGGTAACAAAGTAGACAAACTATTAGATGTTATAAGAAAATTAAAATATTTCACTTGGCAATGCCTGGGATTGAACCCCAAACCTTGTGGGGACCTGCTGATCGATAAACCAACACCTTACCGAGTGATCTATCTGTTCTCCCTTGTGCAGGCAGTCAATAGGCCTAATGAACCAAAATGGCTCTTTTCCTATACTTCATTCATTCATTCATTCATTCATTTTCTCCCGCTTATCCGTAATTCGGGTCGCGGGGGCAGCAGTCGAAGCAGGCCCCCGCCTTCGACTGCTGCCCAATCCTCACAGCACCGTCCCTTACGGTCCCTCCTGCAGGTGGTGAGCCCACTGGAAGTCCTATACTTCAACACCATGTAAATCATATTAAAAGCAGGCCAAACAATTCTTTTAAAAAAGACAAAGAAGTAAAGCAATCTTTTAAACAGGTCTCTTTAATTAACAAGTAGATTTATAGTTTAATTTTACAAAGTAGACAAACTATTGGATTTCAAAAGAGAATTAAAAAATGTCACTTGGCAATGAACCCACAACCTTGCGGGGAGCTGCTGATCAATAAACCAACACCTTACCGAGTGAGCTATCTTTTCTCCCTTGTGCAGGCAGTCAATTGGCCTAATGAACCAAAATGGCTTCTTTTCCAATACTTCAACACAATGTAACTCATATTAAAAGTAGGCCAAACAAGTCTTTCAAAAAAGACAAAGAAGTAAAGCAATCTTTCAAACAGGTCTCTTTAATTAAGAAGTAGATTTATAGTTTAATTTTACAAAGTAGACAAACTATTAGATTTAAAAAGAAAATTAAAATATTTTACTTGGCAATGCCTGGGATTGAACCCCCAACCTTGTGGGGAGCTGCTGATCGATGACCCAACACCTTACCGAGTGAGCTATCTTTTCTCCCTTGTGCAGGCAGTCAATGGGCCTAATAAACCAAAATGGCTTCTTTTCCAATACTTCAACACAATGTAACTCATATTGAAAGTAGGCCAAACAATTCTTTCAAAAAAGACAAAGAAGTAAAGCAATCTTTTAAACAGGTCTCATTAATTAACAAGTAGATTTATCGTTTAAGGTAACAAAGTAGACAAACTATTGGATTTCAAAAGATTATTAAAAAATGTTATTTGGCAATGCCTGGGATTGAACCCACAACCTTGTAGGGAGCTGCTGATCGATAAACAACACCTTACCGACTGAGCTATCTTTTCTCCCTTGTGTGAGCAGTCAATGGGTCTAATGAACCAAAATAGCTTCTTTTCCTATACTTCAACACAATGTAACTCATATTAAAAGTAGGCCAAACAAGTCTTTCAAAAAAGACAAAGAAGTAAAGCAATCTTTTAAACAGGTCTCTTTAATTAACAAGTAGATTTATAGTTTAATTTTACAAAGTAGACAAACTATTGGATTTCAAAAGAGAATTAAAAAATGTTAGTTGGCAATGCCTGGGATTGAACCCACAACCTTGTGGGGAGCTGCTGATCGATAAACCAACACCTTACCGAGTGAGCTATCTTTTCTCCCTTGTGCAGGCAGTCAATTGGCCTAATGTACCAAAATGGCTTCTTTTCCAATACTTCAACACAATGTAACTCATATTAAAAGTAGGCCAAACAAGTCTTTCAAAAAAGACAAAGAAGTAAAGCAATCTTTCAAACAGGTCTCTTTAATTAAGAAGTAGATTTATAGTTTAATTTTACAAAGTAGACAAACTATTAGATTTAAAAAGAAAATTAAAATATTTTACTTGGCAATGCCTGGGATTGATCCCCCAACCTTGTGGGGAGCTGCTGATCGATAACCCAACACCTTACCGAGTGAGCTATCTTTTCTCCCTTGTGCAGGCAGTCAATGGGCCTAATGAACCAAAATGGCTTCTTTTCCAATACTTCAACACAATGTAACTCATATTAAAAGTAGGCCAAACAAGTCTTTCAAAAAAGACAAAGTAAAGAAATCTTTCAAACAGGTCTCTTTAATTAACAAGTAGATTTATAGTTTAATTTTACAAACTAGACAAACTATTAGATTTCGAAAGAAAATAAAAAAATTTTAATTGGCAATGCCTGGGTTTGAAAACCCAACGTTGTGGGGACCTGCTGATCGATAAACCAACACTTTACCGACTGAGCTATCTTTTCACCCGTGTGCAAGCAGTCAAAGGGCCTAAGTAACCAAAATGTTTTTTTTTCCTATACTTCAACACCATGTAACTCATATTAAAAGCAGGCCAAACAATTCTTTCAAAAAAGACAAAGAAGTAAAGCAATCTTTTAAACAGGTCTCTTTAATTAACAAGTAGATTTATAGTTTTAGGTAACAAAGTAGACAAACTATTAGATTTTATAAGAAAATTAAAATATTTCACTTGGCAATGCCTGGGATTGAACCCCAAACCTTGCGGGGACCTGCTGATCGATAAACCAACACCTTACCGAGTGAGCTATCTGTTCTCCATTGTGCAGGCAGTCAATAGGCCTAATGAACCAAAATGGCTTCTTTTCCTATACTTCAACACCATGTAACTCATATTAAAAGCAGGCCAAACAAGTCTTTTAAAAAAGACAAAGAAGTAAAGCAATCTTTCAAACAGGTCTCTTTTATTAACAAGTAGATTTATAGTTTAATTTTACAAAGTAGACAAACTATTAGATTTCAAAAGAAAATAAAAAATTTTACTTGGCAATGCCTGGGATTGAACCCCCAACCTTGTGGGGACCTGCTGATCGATAAACCAACACCCTACCGACTGAGCTATCTACTCTCCCTTGTGCAGGCAGTCAATGGGCCTAATGAACCAAAATGGCTTCTTTTCCTATACTTCAACACCATGTAACACATATTAAAAGTAGGCCAAACTAGTCTTTTAAAAAAGACAAAGTAAAGCAATCTTTGAAACAGGTCTCTTTAATTAACAAGTAGATTTATAGTTTACTTTTACAAAGTAGACAAACTATTGGATTTCAAAAGAGAATAAAAAAGGTTACTTGGCAATGCCTGGGATTGAACCCACAACCTTGTGGGGAGCTGCTGATCGATAAACCAACACCTTACCGACTGAGCTATCTTTTCTCCTGTGTGCAAGCAGTCAATGGGCCTAATGAACCAAAATGGCTTCTTTTACTATACTTCAACACCATGTAACTCTTTAAAAGCAGGCCAAACAAGTCTTTCAAAAAAGACAAAGAAGTAAAGCAATCTTTTAAACAGGTCTCTTCAATTAACAAGTAGATTTATAGTTTAATTTTACAAAGTAGACAAACTATTGGATTTCAAAAGAGAATTAAAAAATGTTACTTGGCAATGCCTGGGATTGAACCCACAACCTTGTGGGGAGTTGCTGATCGATAAACCAACACCTTACCGACTGAGATGTGTTTTCTCCCTTGTTCGAGCAGTCAATGGGCCTAATGAACCAAAATGGCTTCTTTTCCTATACTTCAACACCATGTAACTCATATTGAAAGCAGGCCAAACAATTCTTTCAAAAAAGACAAAGAAGTAAAGCAATCTTTTAAACAGGTCTCTTTAATTAACAAGTAGATTTATAGTTTTAGGTAACAAAGTAGACAAACTATTAGATTTTATAAGAAAATTAAAATTTTTCACTTGGCAATGCCTGGGATTGAACCCCAAACCTTGTGGGGACCTGCTGATCGATAAACCAACACCTTACCGAGTGAGCTATCTGTTCTCCCTCGTGCAGTCAGTCAATGGGCCTAATGAACCAATATGGCTTCTTTTCCTATACTTCAACACCATGTAACTCATATTAAAAGTAGGCCAAACAAGTCTTTTAAAAAAGACAAAGAAGTAAAGCAATTTTTTAAACAGGTCTCTTTTATTAACAAGTAGATTTATAGTTTAATTTTACAAAGTAGACAAACTATTAGATTTCAAAAGAAAATAAAAATTTTTACTTGGCAATGCCTGGGATTGAACCCCCAACCTTGTGGGGACCTGCTGATCGATAAACCAACACCTTACCGACTGAGCTATCTACTCTCCCTTATGCAGGCAGTCAATGGGCCTAATGAACCAAAATGGCTTCTTTTCCTATACTTCAACACCATGTAACACATATTAAAAGTAGGCCAAACTAGTCTTTTAAAAAAGACAAAGTAAAGCAATCTTTGAAACAGGTCTCTTTAATTAACAAGCAGATTTATAGTTTACTTTTACAAAGTAGACAAACTATTGGATTTCAAAAGAGAATAAAAAAGGTTACTTGGCAATGCCTGGGATTGAACCCACAACCTTGTGGGGAGCTGCAGATCGATAAACCAACACCTTACCGACTGAGCTATCTTTTCTCCCTTGTGTAAGCAGTCAATGGGTCTAATGAACCAAAATGGCTTCTTTTACTATACTTCAACACCATGTAACTCTTTAAAAGCAGGCCAAACAAGTCTTTCAAAAAAGACAAAGAAGTAAAGCAATCTTTTAAACAGGTCTCTTTAATTAACAAGTAGATTTATAGTTTAATTTTACAAAGTAGACAAACTATTGGATTTCAAAAGAGAATTAAAAAATGTTACTTGGCAATGCCAGGGATTGAACCCACAACCTTGTGGGGAGTTGCTGATCGATAAACCAACACCTTACCGACTGAGATATTTTTTCTCCCTTGTGCGAGCAGTCAATGGGCCTAATGAACCAAAATGGCTTCTTTTCCTATACTTCAACACCATGTAACTCATATTGAAAGTAGGCCAAACAAGTCTTTCAAAAAAGACAAAGAAGTAAAGCAATCTTTTAAACAGGTCTCTTTAATTAACAAGTAGATTTATAGTTTTAGGTAACAAAGTAGACAAACTATTAGATTTTATAAGAAAATTAAAATATTTCACTTGGCAATGCCTGGGATTGAACCCCAAACCTTCAATAAAATATTTTTGACCTGCTGATCGATAAACCAACACCTTACCGACTGAGCTATCTACTCTCCCTTGTGCAGGCAGTCAATGGGCCTAATGAACCAAAATGGCTTCTTTTCCTATACTTCATCACCATGTAACTCATATTAAAAGTAGGCCAAACAAGTCTTTCAAAAAAGACAAAGAAGTAAAGCAATCGTTTAAACAGGTCTCTTTAATTAACAAGAAGATTTATAGTTTAATTTTACAAAGTAGACAAACTGTTAGATTTTAAAAGAAAATTAAAATATTTTACTTGGCAAAGCCTGGGATTGAACCACCAACCTTGTGGGGAGCTGCTGATCGATAAACCAACACCTTACCGACTGAGCTATCTTTTCTCCCTTGTACGAGCAGTCAATGGGCCTAATGAACCAAAATGGCTTCTTTTCCAATACTTCAACACAATGTAACTCATATTAAAAGCAGGCCAAACAATTTTTTCAAAAAAGACAAAGAAGTAAAGCAATCTTTTAAACAGGTCTCTTTAATTAACAAGTAGATTTATAGTTTAATTTTACAAAGTAGAAAAACTATTAGATTTTAAAAGAAAATTAAAATATTTTACTTGGCAATGCCTGGGATTGAACTCCCAATCTTGTGGGGAGCTGCTGATCGATAAGCCAACACCTTACCGAGTGAGCTATCTTTTCTCCTTTGTGCAGGCATTCAATGGGCCTAATGAACCAAAATTGCTTCTTTTCCTATACTTCAACACCATGTAACTCATATTAAAAGTAGGCCAAACAAGTCTTTCAAAAAAGACAAAGAAGTAAAGCAATCGTTTAAACAGGTCTCTTTAATTAACAAGAAGATTTATAGTTTAATTTTACAAAGTAGACAAACTATTAGATTTTATAAGAAAATTAAAATATTTCACTTGGCAATGCCTGGGATAGAACCCCAAACCTTGTGGGGACCTGCTGATCGATAAGCCAACACCTTAACGAGTGAGCTATCTTTTCTCCTTTGTGCAGGCAGTCAATGGGCCTAATGAACCAAAATTGCTTCTTGTCCAATACTTCAACACAATGTAACTCATATTAAAAGTAGGCCAAACAGGTCTTTCAAAAAAGACAAAGAAGTAAAGCAATCTTTCAAACAGGTCTCGTTAATTAACAAGTAGATTTATAGTTTAATTTTACAAAGTAGACAAACTATTGGATTTCAAAAGAGAATTAAAAAAGGTTACTTGGCAATGCCTGGGATTGAACCCACAACCTTGTGGGGAGCTACTGATCGTTAAAGCAACACCTTACCGACTGAGCTATCTTTTCTCCCTTGTGCAAGCAGTCAATGGGCCTAATGAACCAAAATGGCTTCTTTTCCTATACTTCAACACCATGAACTCATATTAAAAGTAGGCCAAAAAAGTCTTTCAAAAAAGACAAAGAAGTAAAGCAATCTTTTAAACAGGTCTCTTTAATTAACAAGTAGATTTATAGTTTAATTTTACAAAGTAGACAAACTATTGGATTTCAAAAGAGAATTAAAAAATGTTACTTGGCAATGCCTGGGTTTGAACACCCAACCTTGTGGGGACCTGCTGATCGATAAACCAACACTTTACCGACTGAGCTATCTTTTCTCACTTGTGCAAGCAGTCAAAGGGCCTAATTAACCAAAATGTTTTTTTTCCCTATACTTCAACACCATGTAACTCATATTAAAAGCAGGCCAAACAATTCTTTCAAAAAAGACAAAGAAGTAAAGCAATCTTTTAAACAGGTCTCTTTAATTAACAAGTAGATTTATAGTTTTAGGTAACAAAGTAGACAAACTATTAGATTTTATAAGAAAATTAAAAAATTTAACTTGGCAATGCATGGGATTGAACCCCCAACCTTGTGGGGACCTGCTGATCGATAAACCAACATCTTACCGACTGAGCTATCTACTCTCCCTTGTGTAGGCAGTCAATGGGCCTAATGAACCAAAATGGCTTCTTTTTCTATACTTCAACACCATGTAACTCATATTAAAAGTAGGCCAAACTAGTCTTTTAAAAAAGACAAAGTAAAGCAATCTTTGAAACAGGTCTCTTTAATTAACAAGTAGATTTATAGTTTACTTTTACAAAGTAGACAAACTATTGGATTTCGAAAGAGAATAAAAAAGGTTACTTGGCAATGCCTGGGATTGAACCCACAACCTTGTGGAGAGCTGCTGATCGATAAACCAACACCTTACCGACTGAGCTATCTTTTCTACCTTGTGCAAGCAGTCAATGGGCCTAATGAACCAAAATGGCTTCTTTTCCTATACTTCAACACCATGTAACTCATATTAAAAGTAGGCCAAACAAGTCTTTCAAAAAAGACAAAGAAGTAAAGCAATCTTTCAAACAGGTCTCGTTAATTAACAAGTAGATTTATAGTTTAATTTTACAAAGTAGACAAACTATTGGATTTCAAAAGAGAATTAAAAAAGATTACTTGGCAATGCCTGGGATTGAACCCACAACCTTGTGGGGAGCTGCTGATCGATAAAGCAACACCTTACCGACTGAGCTATCTTTTCTCCCTTGTGAAAGAAGTCAATGGGCCTAATGAACCAAAATGGCTTCTTTTCCTATACTTCAACACCATGAACTCATATTAAAAGTAGGCCAAACAAGTCTTTCAAAAAAGACAAAGAAGTAAAGCAATATTTTAAACAGGTCTCTTTAATTAACAAGTAGATTTATAGTTTAATTTTACAAAGTAGACAAACTATTGGATTTTAAAAGAGAATTAAAAAATGTTACTTGGCAATGCCTGGGATTGAACCCACAACCTTGTGGGGAGTTGCTGATAGATAAACCAACACCTTACCGACTGAGATATCTTTTCTCCCTTGTGCAAGCAGTCAATGGGCCTAATGAACCAAAATGGCTTCTTTTCCTATACTTCAACACCATGTAACTCATATTAAAAGCAGGCCAAACAATTCTTTCAAAAAAGACAAAGAAGTAAAGCAATCTTTTAAACAGGTCTCTTTAATTGACAAGTAGATTTATAGTTTAATTTTACAAAGTAGAAAAAATATTAGATTTTAAAAGAAAATTAAAATATTTTACTCGGCAATGCCTGGATTTGAACCCCGAATCTTGTGGGGAGCTGCTGATCGATAAGCCAACACCTTACCGACTGAGCTATCTTTTCTCCCTTGTGCAATCATTCAATGGGCCTAATGAACCAAAATGGCTTCTTTTCCTATACTTCAACACCATGAACTCATATTAAAAGTAGGCCAAACAAGTCTTTCAAAAAAGACAAAGAAGTAAAGCAATCTTTTAAACAGGTCTCTTTAATTAACAAGTAGATTTATAGTTTAATTTTACAAAGTAGACAAACTATTGGATTTCAAAAGAGAATTAAAAAATGTTACTTGGCAATGCCTGGGATTGAACCCACAACCTTGTGGGGAGTTGCTGATCGATAAACCAACACCTTACCGACTGAGATATCTTTTCTCCCTTCTGCGAGCAGTCAATGGCCCTAATGAACCAAAATGGCTTCTTTTCCTATACTTCAACACCATGTAACTCATATTGAAAGTAGGCCAAACAAGTCTTTCAAAAAAGACAAAGAAATAAAGCAGTCTTTTAAACAGGTCTCTTTAATTAACAAGTAGATTCATAGTTTCATTTTACAAAGTAGACAAACTATTAGATTTCAAAAGAAAATAACAAATTTTAATTGGCAATGCCTGGGTTTGAACACCCAACCTTGTGGGGACCTGCTGATCGATAAACCAACACTTTACCGACTGAGCTATCTTTTCTCGCTTGTGCAAGCAGTCAAAGGGCCTAATTAACCAAAATGTTTTTTTTTCCTATACTTCAACACCATGTAACTCATATTAAAAGCAGGCCAAACAATTCTTTCAAAAAAGACAAAGAAGTAAAGCAATCTTTTAAACAGGTCTCTTTAATTAACAAGTAGATTTATAGTTTTAGGTAACAAAGTAGACAAACTATTATATTTTATAAGAAAATTAAAATATTTCACTTGGCAATGCCTGGGATTGAACCCCAAACCTTGTGGGGACCTGCTGATCGATAAACCAACACCTTACCGAGTGAGCTATCTGTTCTCCCTTGTGCAGGCAGTCAATAGGCCTAATGAACCAAAATGGCTTCTTTTCCTATACTTCAACACCATGTAACTCATATTAAAAGCAGGCCAAACAAGTCTTTTAAAAAAGACAAAGAAGTAAAGCAATTTTTTAAACAGGTCTCTTTTATTAACAAGTAGATTTATAGTTTAATTTTACAAAGTAGACAAACTATTAGATTTCAAAAGAAAATAAAAAATTTTACTTGGCAATGCCTGGGATTGAACCCCCAACCTTGTGGGGACCTGCTGATCGATAAACCAACACCTTACCGACTGAGCTATCTACTCTCCCTTGTGCAGGCAGTCAATGGGCCTAATGAACCAAAATGGCTTCTTTTCCTATACTTCAACACCATGTAACACATATTAAAAGTAGGCCAAACTAGTCTTTTAAAAAAGACAAAGTAAAGCAATCTTTGAAACAGGTCTCTTTAATTAACAAGTAGATTTATAGTTTACTTTTACAAAGTAGACAAACTATTGGATTTCAAAAGAGAATAAAAAAGGTTACTTGGCAATGCCTGGGATTGAACCCCCAACCTTGTTGGGAGCTGCTGATCGATAAACCAACACCTTACCGACTGAGCTATCTTTTCTCCCTTGTGCAAGCAGTCAATGGGCCTAATGAACCAAAATGGCTTCTTTTACTATACTTCAACACCATGTAACTCTTTAAAAGCAGGCCAAACAAGTCTTTCAAAAAAGACAAAGAAATAAAGCAGTCTTTTAAACAGGTCTCTTTAATTAACAAGTAGATTCATAGTTTAATTTTACAAAGTAGACAAACTATTAGATTTCAAAAGAAAATTACAAATTTTAATTGGCAATGCCTGGGTTTGAACACCCAACCTTGTGGGGACCTGCTGATCGATAAACCAACACTTTACTGACTGAGCTATCTTTTCTCGCTTGTGCAAGCAGTCAATGGGCCTAATGAACCAAAATGGCTTCTTTTCCTATACTTCAACACCATGAACTCATATTAAAAGTAGGCCAAACAAGTCTTTCAAAAAAGACAAAGAAGTAAAGCAATCTTTTAAACAGGTCTCTTTAATTAACAAGTAGATTTATAGTTTAATTTTACAAAGTAGACAAACTATTGGATTTCTAAAGAGAATTAAAAAATGTTACTTGGCAATGCCTGGGATTGAACCCACAACCTTGTGGGGACCTGCTGATCGATAAACCAACACCTTACCGACTGAGCTATCTTTTCTCCCTTGTGCAAGCAGTCAATGGGCCTAATGAACCAAAATGGCTTCTTTTCCTATACTTCAACACCATGAACTCATATTAAAAGTAGGCCAAACAAGTCTTTCAAAAAAGACAAAGAAATAAAGCAATCTTTTAAACAGGTCTCTTTAATTAACAAGTAGATTCATAGTTTAATTTTACAAAGTAGACAAACTATTGGATTTCGAAAGAGAATAAAAAAGGTTACTTGGCAATGCCTGGGATTGAACCCACAACCTTGTGGGGAGCTGCTGATCGATAAACCAACACCTTACCGACTGAGCTATCTTTTTTACCTTGTGCAAGCAGTCAATGGGCCTAATGAACCAAAATGGCTTCTTTTCCTATACTTCAACACCATGTAACTTATATTAAAAGTAGGCCAAACAAGTCTTTCAAAAAAGACAAAGAAGTAAAGCAATCGTTTAAACAGGTCTCTTTAATTAACAAGTAGATTTATAGTTTAATTTTACAAAGTAGACAAACTATTGGATTTCAAAAGAGAATTAAAAAAGATTACTTGGCAATGCCTGGGATTGAACCCACAACCTTGTGGGGAGCTGCTGATTGATAAAGCAACACCTTACCGACTGAGCTATCTTTTCTCCCTTGTGCAAGCTGTCAATGGGCCTAATGAACGAAAATGGCTTCTTTTCCTATACTTCAACACCATGAACTCATATTAAAAGTAGGCCAAACAAGTCTTTCAAAAAAGACAAAGAAGTAAAGCAATATTTTAAACAGGTCTCTTTAATTAACAAGTAGATTTATAGTTTAATTTTACAAAGTAGACAAACTATTGGATTTTAAAAGAGAATTAAAAAATGTTACTTGGCAATGCCTGGGATTGAACCCACAACCTTGTGGGGAGTTGCTGATCGATAAACCAACACCTTACCGACTGAGATATCTTTTCTCACTTGTGCAAGCAGTCAATGGGCCTAATGAACCAAAATGGCTTCTTTTCCTATACTTCAACACCATGTAACTCATATTAAAAGCAGGCCAAACAATTCTTTCAAAAAAGACAAAGAAGTAAAGCAATCTTTTAAACAGGTCTCTTTAATTGACAAGTAGATTTATAGTTTAATTTTACAAAGTAGACAAACTATTGGATTTCAAAAGAGAATAAAAAAGGTTACTTGGCAATGCCTGGGATTGAACCCCCAACCTTGTTGGGAGCTGCTGATCGATAAACCAACACCTTACCGACTGAGCTATCTTTTCTCCCTTGTGCAAGCAGTCAATGGGCCTAATGAACCAAAATGGCTTCTTTTACTATACTTCAACACCATGTAACTCTTTAAAAGCAGGCCAAACAAGTCTTTCAAAAAAGACAAAGAAATAAAGCAGTCTTTTAAACAGGTCTCTTTAATTAACAAGTAGATTCATAGTTTAATTTTACAAAGTAGACAAACTATTAGATTTCAAAAGAAAATTACAAATTTTAATTGGCAATGCCTGGGTTTGAACACCCAACCTTGTGGGGACCTGCTGATCGATAAACCAACACTTTACTGACTGAGCTATCTTTTCTCGCTTGTGCAAGCAGTCAATGGGCCTAATGAACCAAAATGGCTTCTTTTCCTATACTTCAACACCATGAACTCATATTAAAAGTAGGCCAAACAAGTCTTTCAAAAAAGACAAAGAAGTAAAGCAATCTTTTAAACAGGTCTCTTTAATTAACAAGTAGATTTATAGTTTAATTTTACAAAGTAGACAAACTATTGGATTTCTAAAGAGAATTAAAAAATGTTACTTGGCAATGCCTGGGATTGAACCCACAACCTTGTGGGGACCTGCTGATCGATAAACCAACACCTTACCGACTGAGCTATCTTTTCTCCCTTGTGCAAGCAGTCAATGGGCCTAATGAACCAAAATGGCTTCTTTTCCTATACTTCAACACCATGAACTCATATTAAAAGTAGGCCAAACAAGTCTTTCAAAAAAGACAAAGAAATAAAGCAATCTTTTAAACAGGTCTCTTTAATTAACAAGTAGATTCATAGTTTAATTTTACAAAGTAGACAAACTATTGGATTTCGAAAGAGAATAAAAAAGGTTACTTGGCAATGCCTGGGATTGAACCCACAACCTTGTGGGGAGCTGCTGATCGATAAACCAACACCTTACCGACTGAGCTATCTTTTTTACCTTGTGCAAGCAGTCAATGGGCCTAATGAACCAAAATGGCTTCTTTTCCTATACTTCAACACCATGTAACTTATATTAAAAGTAGGCCAAACAAGTCTTTCAAAAAAGACAAAGAAGTAAAGCAATCGTTTAAACAGGTCTCTTTAATTAACAAGTAGATTTATAGTTTAATTTTACAAAGTAGACAAACTATTGGATTTCAAAAGAGAATTAAAAAAGATTACTTGGCAATGCCTGGGATTGAACCCACAACCTTGTGGGGAGCTGCTGATTGATAAAGCAACACCTTACCGACTGAGCTATCTTTTCTCCCTTGTGCAAGCTGTCAATGGGCCTAATGAACGAAAATGGCTTCTTTTCCTATACTTCAACACCATGAACTCATATTAAAAGTAGGCCAAACAAGTCTTTCAAAAAAGACAAAGAAGTAAAGCAATATTTTAAACAGGTCTCTTTAATTAACAAGTAGATTTATAGTTTAATTTTACAAAGTAGACAAACTATTGGATTTTAAAAGAGAATTAAAAAATGTTACTTGGCAATGCCTGGGATTGAACCCACAACCTTGTGGGGAGTTGCTGATCGATAAACCAACACCTTACCGACTGAGATATCTTTTCTCACTTGTGCAAGCAGTCAATGGGCCTAATGAACCAAAATGGCTTCTTTTCCTATACTTCAACACCATGTAACTCATATTAAAAGCAGGCCAAACAATTCTTTCAAAAAAGACAAAGAAGTAAAGCAATCTTTTAAACAGGTCTCTTTAATTGACAAGTAGATTTATAGTTTAATTTTACAAAGTAGAAAAACTATTAGATTTTAAAAGAAAATTAAAATATTTTACTCGGCAATGCCTGGGATTGAACCCCGAATCTTGTGGGGAGCTGCTGATCGATAAGCCAACACCTTACCGACTGAGCTATCTTTTCTCCCTTGTGCAAGCATTCAATGGGCCTCATGAACCAAAATGGCTTCTTTTCCTATACTTCAACACCATGAACTCATATTAAAAGTAGGCCAAACAAGTCTTTCAAAAAAGACAAATAAGTAAAGCAATCTTTTAAACAGGTCTCTTTAATTAACAAGTAGATTCATAGTTTAATTTTACAAAGTAGACAAACTATTAGATTTTAAAAGAAAATTACAAATTTTAATTGGCAATGCCTGGGTTTGAACACCCAACCTTGTGGGGACCTGCTGATCGATAAACCAACACTTTACTGACTGAGCTATCTTTTCTCGCTTGTGCAAGCAGTTTATGGGCCTAATGAACCAAAATGGCTTCTTTTCCTATACTTCAACACCATGAACTCATATTAAAAGTAGGCCAAACAAGTCTTTCAAAAAAGACAAAGAAGTAAAGCAATCTTTTAAACAGGTCTCTTTAATTAACAAGTAGATTTATAGTTTAATTTTACAAAGTAGACAAACTATTGGATTTCTAAAGAGAATTAAAAAATGTTACTTGGCAATGCCTGGGATTGAACCCACAACCTTGTGGGGACCTGCTGATCGATAAACCAACACCTTACCGACTGAGCTATCTTTTCTCCCTTGTGCAAGCAGTCAATGGGCCTAATGAACCAAAATGGCTTCTTTTCCTATACTTCAACACCATGAACTCATATTAAAAGTAGGCCAAACAAGTCTTTCAAAAAAGACAAAGAAATAAAGCAGTCTTTTAAACAGGTCTCTTTAATTAACAAGTAGATTCATAGTTTAATTTTACATAGTAGACAAACTATTAGATTTCAAAAGAAAATAACAAATTTTAATTGGCAATGCCTGGGTTTGAACACCCAACCTTGTGGGGACCTGCTGATCGATAAACCAACACTTTACCGACTGAGCTATCTTTTCTCGCTTGTGCAAGCAGTCAAAGGGCCTAATTAACCAAAATGTTTTTTTTGCTATACTTCAACACCATGTAACTCATATTAAAAGCAGGCCAAACAATTCTTTTAAAAAAGACAAAGAAGTAAAGCAATCTTTTAAACAGGTCTCTTTAATTAACAAGTTGATTTATAGTTTTAGGTAACAAAGTAGACAAACTATTATATTTTATAAGAAAATTAAAACATTTCACTTGGCAATGCCTGGGATTGAACCCCAAACCTTGTGGGGACCTGCTGATCGATAAACCAACACCTTACCGAGTGAGCTATCTGTTCTCCCTTGTGCAGGCAGTCAATAGGCCTTATGAACCAAAATGGCTTCTTTTCCTATACTTCAACACCATGTAACTCATATTAAAAGCAGGCCAAACAAGTCTTTTAAAAAAGACAAAGAAGTAAAGCAATTTTTTAAACAGGTCTCTTTTATTAACAAGTAGATTTATAGTTTAATTTTACAAAGTAGACAAACTATTAGATTTCAAAAGAAAATTAAAAATTTTACTTGGCAATGCCTGGGATTGAACCCACAACCTTGTGGGGACCTGCTGATCGATAAACCAACACCTTACCGACTGAGCTATCTACTCTCCCGTGTGCAGGCAGTCAATGGGCCTAATGAACCAAAATGGCTTCTTTTCCTATACTTCAACACCATGTAACACATATTAAAAGTAGGCCAAACTAGTCTTTTAAAAAAGACAAAAGTAAAGCAATCTTTGAAACAGGTCTCTTTAATTAACAAGTAGATTTATAGTTTACTTTTACAAAGTAGACAAACTATTAGATTTCAAAAGAAAATTACAAATTTTAATTGCCAATGCCTGGGTTTGAACACCCAACCTTGTGGGGACCTGCTGATCGATAAACCAACACTTTACTGACTGAGATATCTTTTCTCGCTTATGCAAGCAGTCAATGGGCCTAATGAACCAAAATGGCTTCTTTTCCTATACTTCAACACCATGAACTCATATTAAAAGTAGGCCAAACAAGTCTTTCAAAAAAGACAAAGAAGTAAAGCAATCTTTTAAACAGGTCTCTTTAATTAACAAGTAGATTTATAGTTTAATTTTACAAAGTAGACAAACTATTGGATTTCAAAAGAGAATTAAAAAATGTTACTTGGCAATGCCTGGGATTGAACCCACAACCTTGTGGGGAGTTGCTGATCGATAAACCAACACCTTACCGACTGAGATATCTTTTCTCCCTTCTGCGAGCAGTCAATGGGCCTAATGAACCAAAATGGCTTCTTTTCCTATACTTCAACACCATGTAACTCATATTGAAAGTAGGCCAAACAAGTCTTTCAAAAAAGACAAAGAAATAAAGCAGTCTTTTAAACAGGTCTCTTTAATTAACAAGTAGATTTATAGTTTAATTTTACAAAGTAGACAAACTATTAGATTTCAAAAGAAAATTACAAATTTTAATTGGCAATGCCTGGATTTCAACACCCAACCTTGTGGGGACCTGCTGATCGATAAACCAACACTTTACCGACTGAGCTATCTTTTCTCGCTTGTGCAAGCAGTCAATGGGCCTAATGAACCAAAATGGCTTCTATTCCTATACTTCAACACCATGAACTCATATTAAAAGTAGGCCAAAGAAGTCTTTCAAAAAAGACAAAGAAGTAAAGCAATCTTTTAAACAGGTCTCTTTAATTAACAAGTAGATTTATAGTTTAATTTTACAAAGTAGACAAACTATTAGATTTCAAAAGAAAATAAAAAAATTTACTTGGCAATGCCTGGGATTGAACCACCAACCTTGTGGGGACCTGCTGATCGATAAACCAACACCTTACCGACTGAGCTATCTACTCTCCCTTGTGCAGGCAGTCAATGGGCCTAATGAACCAAAATGGCTTCTTTTCCTATACTTCAACACCATGTAACATATTAAAAGTAGGCCAAACTAGTCTTTTAAAAAAGACAAAGTAAAGCAATCTTTGAAACAGGTCTCTTTAATTAACAAGTAGATTTATAGTTTACTTTTACAAAGTAGACAAACTATTGGATTTCAAAAGAGAATAAAAAAGGTTACTTGGCAATGCCTGGGATTAAACCCCCAACCTTGTTGGGAGCTGTTGATCGATAAACCAACACCTTACCGACTGAGCTATCTTTTCTCCCTTGTGCAAGCAGTCAATGGGCCTAATGAACCAAAATGGCTTCTTTTACTATACTTCAACACCATGTAACTCTTTAAAAGCAGGCCAAACAAGTCTTTCAAAAAAGACAAAGAAGTAAAGCAATCTTTTAAACAGGTCTCTTTAATTAACAAGTAGATTTATAGTTTAATTTTACAAAGTAGACAAACTATTGGATTTCAAAAGAGAATTAAAAATGTTACTTGGCAATGCCTGGGATTGAACCCACAACCTTGTGGGGAGTTGCTGATCGATAAACCAACACCTTACCGACTGAGATATCTTTTCTCCCTTGTGCGAGCAGTCAATGGGCCTAATGAACCAAAATGGCTTCTTTTCCTATACTTCAACACCATGTAACTCATATTGAAAGTAGGCCAAACAAGTCTTCAAAAAAGACAAAGAAATAAAGCAGTCTTTTAAACAGGTCTCTTTAATTAACAAGTAGATTCATAGTTTAATTTTACAAAGTAGACAAACTATTAGATTTCAAAAGAAAATTACAAATTTTAATTGGCAATGCCTGGGTTTGAACACCCAACCTTGTGGGGACCTGCTGATCGATAAACCAACACTTTACCGACTGAGCTATCTTTTCTCGCTTGTGCAAGCAGTCAATGGGCCTAATGAACCAAAATGGCTTCTTTTCCTATACTTCAACACCATGAACTCATATTAAAAGTAGGCCAAACAAGTCTTTCAAAAAAGACAAAGAAGTAAAGCAATCTTTTAAACAGGTCTCTTTAATTAACAAGTAGATTTATAGTTTAATTTTACAAAGTAGACAAACTATTGGATTTCAAAAGAGAATTAAAAAATGTTACTTGGCAATGCCTGGGTTTGAACACCCAACCTTGTGGGGACCTGCTGATCGATAAACCAACACTTTACCGACTGAGCTATCTTTTCTCGCTTGTGCAAGCAGTCAAAGGGCCTAATTAACCAAAATGTTTTTTTTTCCTATACTTCAATACCATGTAACTCATATTAAAAGCAGGCCAAACAATTCTTTCAAAAAAGACAAAGAAGTAAAGCAATCTTTTAAACAGGTCTCTTTAATTAACAAGTAGATTTATAGTTTTAGGTAACAAAGTAGACAAACTATTAGATTTTATAAAAAAATTAAAATATCTCACTTGGCAATGCCTGGGATTGAACCCCCAACCTTGTGGGGACCTGCTGATCGATAAACCAACATCTTACTGACTGAGCTATCTACTCTCCCTTATGCAGGCAGTCAATGGGCCTAATGAACCAAAATGGCTTCTTTTACTATACTTCAACACCATGTAACACATATTAAAAGTAGGCCAAACAAGTCTTTTAAAAAAGACAAAGAAGTAAAGCAATTTTTTAAACAGGTCTCTTTTATTAACAAGTAGATTTATAGTTTAATTTTACAAAGTAGACAAACTATTGGATTTCAAAAGAGAATAAAAAAGGTTACTTGGCAATGCCTGGGATTGAACCAACAACCTTGTGGGGAGCTGCTGATCGATAAACCAACACCTTACCGACTGAGCTATCTTTCCTCCCTTGTGCAAGCAGTCAATGGGCCTAATGAACCAAAATGGCTTCTTTTACTATACATCAATACCATGTAACTCTTTAAAAGCAGGCCAAACAAGTCTTTCAAAAAAGACAAAGAAGTAAAGCAATCTTGTAAACAGGTCTCTTTAATTAACAAGTAGATTTATAGTTTAATTTTACAAAGTAGACAAACTATTGGATTTCAAAAGAGAATTAAAAAATGTTACTTGGCAACGCCTGGGATTGAACCCACAACCTTGTGGGGAGTTGCTGATCGATAAACCAACACCTTACCGACTGAGATATCTTTTCTCCCTTGTGCGAGCAGTCAATGGGCCTAATGAACCAAAATGGCTTCTTTTCCTATACTTCAACACCATGTAACTCATATTGAAAGTAGGCCAAACAAGTCTTTCAAAAAAGACAAAGAAATAAAGCAGTCTTTTAAACAGGTCTCTTTAATTAACAAGTAGATTCATAGTTTAATTTTACAAAGTAGACAAACTATTAGATTTCAAAAGAAAATTACAAATTTTAATTGGCAATGCCTGGGTTTGAACACCCAACCTTGTGGGGACCTGCTGATCGATAAACCAACACTTTACTGACTGAGCTATCTTTTCTCGCTTGTGCAAGCAGTCAATGGGCCTAATGAACCAAAATGGCTTCTTTTCCTATACTTCAACACCATGAACTCATATTAAAAGTAGGCCAAACAAGTCTTTCAAAAAAGACAAAGAAGTAAAGCAATCTTTTAAACAGGTCTCTTTAATTAACAAGTAGATTTATAGTTTAATTTTACAAAGTAGACAAACTATTGGATTTCAAAAGCGAATTAAAAAATGTTACTTGGCATTGCCTGGGATTGAACCCACAACCTTGTGGGGACCTGCTGATCGATAAACCAACACCTTACCGACTGAGCTATCTTTTCTCCCTTGTGCAAGCAGTCAATAGGCCTAATGAACCAAAATGGCTTCTTTTCCTATACTTCAACACCATGAACTCATATTAAAAGTAGGCCAAACAAGTCTTTCAAAAAAGACAAAGAAGTAAAGCAATCTTTTAAACAGGTCTCTTTAATTAACAAGTAGATTTATAGTTTAATTTTACAAAGTAGACAAACTATTGTATTTCAAAAGAGAATTAAAAATTGTTACTTGGCAATGCCTGGGATTGAACCCACAACCTTGTGGGGAGTTGCTGATCGATAAACCAACACCTTACCGACTGAGATATCTTTTCTCCCTTCTGCGAGCAGTCAATGGGCCTAATGAACCAAAATGGCTTCTTTTACTATACTTCAACACCATGTAACTCTTTAAAAGCAGGCCAAACAAGTCTTTCAAAAAAGACAAAGAAGTAAAGCAATCTTTTAAACAGGTCTCTTTAATTAACAAGTAGATTTATAGTTTAATTTTACAAAGTAGACAAACTATTGGATTTCAAAAGAGAATTAAAAAATGTTACTTGGCAATGCCTGGGTTTGAACACCCAACCTTGTGGGGACCTGCTGATCGATAAACCAACACTTTACCGACTGAGCTATCTTTTCTCGCTTGTGCAAGCAGTCAAAGGGCCTAATTAACCAAAATGGTTTTTTTTCCTATACTTCAACACCATGTAACTCATATTAAAAGCAGGCCAAATAATTCTTTCAAAAAAGACAAAGAAGTAAAGCAATCTTTTAAACAGGTCTCTTTAATTAACAAGTAGATTTATAGTTTTAGGTAACAAAGTAGACAAACTATTAGATTTTATAAAAAAATTAAAATATTTCACTTGGCAATGCCTGGGATTAAACCCCAAACCTTGTGGGGACCTGCTGATCGATAAACCAACACCTTACCGAGTGAGCTATCTGTTCTCCCTTGTGCAGGCAGTCAATAGGCCTAATGAACCAAAATGGCTTCTTTTCCTATACTTTAACACCATGTAACTCATATTAAAAGCAGGCCAAACAAGTCTTTTAAAAAAGACAAAGAAGTAAAGCAATTTTTTAAACAGGTCTCTTTTATTAACAAGTAGATTTATAGTTTAATTTTACAAAGTAGACAAACTATTAGATTTCAAAAGAAAATAAAAAATTTTACTTGGCAATGCCTGGGATTGATCCCCCAACCTTGTGGGGACCTGCTCATCGATAAACCAACACCTTACCGACTGAGCTATCTACTATCCCTTGTGCAGGCAGTCAATGGGCCTAATGAACCAAAATGGCTTCTTTTCCTATACTTCAACACCATGTAACTCATATTAAAAGTAGGCCAAACTAGTCTTTTAAAAAAGACAAAGTAAAGCAATCTTTGAAACAGGTCTCTTTAATTAACAAGTAGATTTATAGTTTACTTTTACAAAGTAGACAAACTATTGGATTTCAAAAGAGAATAAAAAAGGTTACTTGGCAATGCCTGGGATTGAACCCCCAACCTTGTTGGGAGCTGCTGATCGATAAACCAACACCTTACCGACTGAGCTATCTTTTCTCCCTTGTGTAAGCAGTCAATGGGCCTAATGAACCAAAATGGCTTCTTTTACTATACTTCAACACCATGTAACTCTTTAAAAGCAGGCCAAACAAGTCTTTCAAAAAAGACAAAGAAGTAAAGCAATCTTTTAAACAGGTCTCTTTAATTAACAAGTAGATTTATAGTTTAATATTACAAAGTAGACAAACTATTGGATTTCAAAAGAGAATTAAAAAATGTTACTTGGCAATGCCTGGGATTGAACCCACAACCTTGTGGGGAGTTGCTGATCGATAAACCAACACCTTACCGACTGAGATATCTTTTCTCCCTTGTGCGAGCAGTCAATGGGCCTAATGAACCAAAATGGCTTCTTTTCCTATACTTCAACACCATGTAACTCATATTGAAAGTAGGCCAAACAAGTCTTTCAAAAAAGACAAAGAAATAAAGCAGTCTTTTAAACAGGTCTCTTTAATTAACAAGTAGATTCATAGTTTAATTTTACAAAGTAGACAAACTATTAGATTTCAAAAGAAAATTACAAATTTTAATTGGCAATGCCTGGGTTTGAACACCCAACCTTGTGGGGACCTGCTGATCGATAAACCAACACTTTACCGACTGAGCTATCTTTTCTCGCTTGTGCAAGCAGTCAATGGGCCTAATGAACTAAAATGGCTTCTTTTCCTATACTTCAACACCATGAACTCATATTAAAACTAGGCCAAACAAGTCTTTCAAAAAAAGACAAAGAAGTAAAGCAATCTTTTAAACAGGTCTCTTTAATTAACAAGTAGATTTATAGTTTAATTTTACAAAGTAGACAAACTATTGGATTTCAAAAGAGAATTAAAAAATGTTACTTGGCAATGCCTGGGTTTGAACACCCAACCTTGTGGGGACCTGCTGATCGATAAACCAACACTTTACCGACTGAGCTATCTTTTCTCGCTTGTGCAAGCAGTCAAAGGGCCTAATTAACCAAAATGGATTTTTTTCCTATACTTCAACACCATGTAACTCATATTAAAAGCAGGCCAAACAATTCTTTCAAAAAAGACAAAGAAGTAAAGCAATCTTTTAAACAGGTCTCTTTAATTAACAAGTAGATTTATAGTTTTAGGTAACAAAGTAGACAAACTAATAGATTTTATAAAAAAATTAAAATATCTCACTTGGCAATGCCTGGGATTGAACCCCAAACCTTGTGGGGACCTGATGATCGATAAACCAACACCTTACCGAGTGAGCTATCTGTTCTCCCTTGTGCAGGCAGTCAATAGGCCTAATGAACCAAAATGGCTTCTTTTCCTATACTTCAACACCATGTAACTCATATTAAAAGTAGGCCAAACAAGTCTTTTAAAAAAGACAAAGAAGTAAAGCAATTTTTTAAACAGGTCTCTTTTATTAACAAGTAGATTTATAGTTTAATTTTACAAAGTAGACAAACTATTAGATTTCAAAAGAAAATAAAAAATTTTACTTGGCAATGCCTGGGATTGAACCCCCAACCTTGTGGGGACCTGCTGATCGATAAACCAACACCTTACCGACTGAGCTATCTACTCTCCCTTGTGCAGGCAGTCAATGGGCCTAATGAACCAAAATGGCTTCTTTTCCTATACTTCAACACCATGTAACACATATTAAAAGTAGGCCAAACTAGTCTTTTAAAAAAGACAAAGTAAAGCAATCTTTGAAACAGGTCTCTTTAATTAACAAGTAGATTTATAGTTTACTTTTACAAAGTAGACAAACTATTGGATTTCAAAAGAGAATAAAAAAGGTTACTTGGTAATGCCTGGGATTGAACCCACAACCTTGTGGGGAGCTGCTGAGCGATAAACCAACACCTTACCGAGTGAGCTATCTGTTCTCCCTTGTACAGGCAGTCAATAGGCCTAATGAACCAAAATGGCTTCTTTTCCTATACTTCAACACCATGTAACTCATTAAAAGTAGGCCAAACAAGTCTTTTAAAAAAGACAAAGAAGTAAAGCAATTTTTTAAACAGGTCTCTTTTATTAACAAGTAGATTTATAGTTTAATTTTACAAAGTAGACAAACTATTAGATTTCAAAAGAAAATAAAAAATTTTACTTGCCAATGCCTGGGATTGAACCCCCAACCTTGTTTTGACCTGCTGATCGATAAACCAACACCTTACCGACTGAGCTATCTACTCTCCCCTGTGCAGGCAGTCAATGGGCCTAATGAACCAAAATGGCTTCTTTTCCTACACTTCAACACCATGTAACTCATATTAAAAGTAGGCCAAACAAGTCTTTCAAAAAAGATAAAGAAGTAAAGCAATCGTTTAAACAGGTCTCTTTAATTAACAAGAAGATTTATAGTTTAATTTTACAAAGTAGACAAACTGTTAGATTTTAAAAGAAAATTAAAATATTTTACTTGGCAAAGCCTGGGATTGAACCACCAACCTTGTGGGGAGCTGCTGATCGATAAACCAACACCTTACCGACTGAGCTATCTTTTCTCCCTTGTGCAAGCAGTCAATGGGCCTAATGAACCAAAATTGCTTCTTTTACTATACTTTAACACCATGTAACTCTTTAAAAGCAGGCCAAAAAAGTCTTTCAAAAAAGACAAAGAAGTAAGGCAATCGTTTAAACAGGTCTCTTTAATTAACAAGAAGATTTATAGTTTAATTTTACAAAGTAGACAAACTGTTAGATTTTAAAAGAAAATTAAAATATTTTACTTGGCAAAGCCTGGGATTGAACCATCAACCTTGTGGGGAGCTGCTGATCAATAAACCAACACCTTACCGACTGACCTATCTTTTCTCCCTTGTACAAGCAGTCAATGGGCCTAATGAACCAAAATAGCTTTTTTTCCAATACTTCAACACAATGTAACTCATATTAAAAGCAGGCCAAACAATTTTTTCAAAAAAGACAAAGAAGTAAAGCAATCTTTTAAACAGGTCTCTTTAATTAACAAGTAGATTTATAGTTTATTTTTACAAAGTAGAAAAACTATTAGATTTTAAAAGAAAATTAAAATATTTTACTTGGCAATGCCTGGGATTGAACCCCCAATCTTGTGGAGAGCTGCTGATCGATAAGCCAAGACCTTACCGGGTGAGCTATCTTTTCTCCTTTGTGCAGGCAGTCAATGGGCCTAATGAACCAAAATTGCTTCTTGTCCAATACTTCAACACAATGTAACTCATATTAAAAGCAGGCCAAATAATTCTTTCAAAAAAGACAAAGAAGTAAAGCAATCTTTTAAACAGGTCTCTTTAATTAACAAGTAGATTTATAGTTTTAGGTAACAAAGTAGACAAACTATTAGATTTTATAAAAAAATTAAAATATTTCACTTGGCAATGCCTGGGATTAAACCCCAAACCTTGTGGGGACCTGCTGATCGATAAACCAACACCTTACCGAGTGAGCTATCTGTTCTCCCTTGTGCAGGCAGTCAATAGGCCTAATGAACCAAAATGGCTTCTTTTCCTATACTTTAACACCATGTAACTCATATTAAAAGCAGGCCAAACAAGTCTTTTAAAAAAGACAAAGAAGTAAAGCAATTTTTTAAACAGGTCTCTTTTATTAACAAGTAGATTTATAGTTTAATTTTACAAAGTAGACAAACTATTAGATTTCAAAAGAAAATAAAAAATTTTACTTGGCAATGCCTGGGATTGATCCCCCAACCTTGTGGGGACCTGCTCATCGATAAACCAACACCTTACCGACTGAGCTATCTACTATCCCTTGTGCAGGCAGTCAATGGGCCTAATGAACCAAAATGGCTTCTTTTCCTATACTTCAACACCATGTAACTCATATTAAAAGTAGGCCAAACTAGTCTTTTAAAAAAGACAAAGTAAAGCAATCTTTGAAACAGGTCTCTTTAATTAACAAGTAGATTTATAGTTTACTTTTACAAAGTAGACAAACTATTGGATTTCAAAAGAGAATAAAAAAGGTTACTTGGCAATGCCTGGGATTGAACCCCCAACCTTGTTGGGAGCTGCTGATCGATAAACCAACACCTTACCGACTGAGCTATCTTTTCTCCCTTGTGTAAGCAGTCAATGGGCCTAATGAACCAAAATGGCTTCTTTTACTATACTTCAACACCATGTAACTCTTTAAAAGCAGGCCAAACAAGTCTTTCAAAAAAGACAAAGAAGTAAAGCAATCTTTTAAACAGGTCTCTTTAATTAACAAGTAGATTTATAGTTTAATATTACAAAGTAGACAAACTATTGGATTTCAAAAGAGAATTAAAAAATGTTACTTGGCA
The DNA here is from genome assembly GCF_946808225.1 of Silurus aristotelis. Classification (NCBI taxonomy): domain Eukaryota; kingdom Metazoa; phylum Chordata; class Actinopteri; order Siluriformes; family Siluridae; genus Silurus; species Silurus aristotelis. The sequence continues at coordinate 16,113,693 of NC_139585.1, read as the reverse complement.
ATGCCTGGGATTGAACCCACAACCTTGTGGGGAGTTGCTGATCGATAAACCAACACCTTACCGACTGAGATATCTTTTCTCCCTTGTGCGAGCAGTCAATGGGCCTAATGAACCAAAATGGCTTCTTTTCCTATACTTCAACACCATGTAACTCATATTGAAAGTAGGCCAAACAAGTCTTTCAAAAAAGACAAAGAAATAAAGCAGTCTTTTAAACAGGTCTCTTTAATTAACAAGTAGATTCATAGTTTAATTTTACAAAGTAGACAAACTATTAGATTTCAAAAGAAAATTACAAATTTTAATTGGCAATGCCTGGGTTTGAACACCCAACCTTGTGGGGACCTGCTGATCGATAAACCAACACTTTACCGACTGAGCTATCTTTTCTCGCTTGTGCAAGCAGTCAATGGGCCTAATGAACTAAAATGGCTTCTTTTCCTATACTTCAACACCATGAACTCATATTAAAACTAGGCCAAACAAGTCTTTCAAAAAAAGACAAAGAAGTAAAGCAATCTTTTAAACAGGTCTCTTTAATTAACAAGTAGATTTATAGTTTAATTTTACAAAGTAGACAAACTATTGGATTTCAAAAGAGAATTAAAAAATGTTACTTGGCAATGCCTGGGTTTGAACACCCAACCTTGTGGGGACCTGCTGATCGATAAACCAACACTTTACCGACTGAGCTATCTTTTCTCGCTTGTGCAAGCAGTCAAAGGGCCTAATTAACCAAAATGGATTTTTTTCCTATACTTCAACACCATGTAACTCATATTAAAAGCAGGCCAAACAATTCTTTCAAAAAAGACAAAGAAGTAAAGCAATCTTTTAAACAGGTCTCTTTAATTAACAAGTAGATTTATAGTTTTAGGTAACAAAGTAGACAAACTAATAGATTTTATAAAAAAATTAAAATATCTCACTTGGCAATGCCTGGGATTGAACCCCAAACCTTGTGGGGACCTGATGATCGATAAACCAACACCTTACCGAGTGAGCTATCTGTTCTCCCTTGTGCAGGCAGTCAATAGGCCTAATGAACCAAAATGGCTTCTTTTCCTATACTTCAACACCATGTAACTCATATTAAAAGTAGGCCAAACAAGTCTTTTAAAAAAGACAAAGAAGTAAAGCAATTTTTTAAACAGGTCTCTTTTATTAACAAGTAGATTTATAGTTTAATTTTACAAAGTAGACAAACTATTAGATTTCAAAAGAAAATAAAAAATTTTACTTGGCAATGCCTGGGATTGAACCCCCAACCTTGTGGGGACCTGCTGATCGATAAACCAACACCTTACCGACTGAGCTATCTACTCTCCCTTGTGCAGGCAGTCAATGGGCCTAATGAACCAAAATGGCTTCTTTTCCTATACTTCAACACCATGTAACACATATTAAAAGTAGGCCAAACTAGTCTTTTAAAAAAGACAAAGTAAAGCAATCTTTGAAACAGGTCTCTTTAATTAACAAGTAGATTTATAGTTTACTTTTACAAAGTAGACAAACTATTGGATTTCAAAAGAGAATAAAAAAGGTTACTTGGTAATGCCTGGGATTGAACCCACAACCTTGTGGGGAGCTGCTGAGCGATAAACCAACACCTTACCGAGTGAGCTATCTGTTCTCCCTTGTACAGGCAGTCAATAGGCCTAATGAACCAAAATGGCTTCTTTTCCTATACTTCAACACCATGTAACTCATTAAAAGTAGGCCAAACAAGTCTTTTAAAAAAGACAAAGAAGTAAAGCAATTTTTTAAACAGGTCTCTTTTATTAACAAGTAGATTTATAGTTTAATTTTACAAAGTAGACAAACTATTAGATTTCAAAAGAAAATAAAAAATTTTACTTGCCAATGCCTGGGATTGAACCCCCAACCTTGTTTTGACCTGCTGATCGATAAACCAACACCTTACCGACTGAGCTATCTACTCTCCCCTGTGCAGGCAGTCAATGGGCCTAATGAACCAAAATGGCTTCTTTTCCTACACTTCAACACCATGTAACTCATATTAAAAGTAGGCCAAACAAGTCTTTCAAAAAAGATAAAGAAGTAAAGCAATCGTTTAAACAGGTCTCTTTAATTAACAAGAAGATTTATAGTTTAATTTTACAAAGTAGACAAACTGTTAGATTTTAAAAGAAAATTAAAATATTTTACTTGGCAAAGCCTGGGATTGAACCACCAACCTTGTGGGGAGCTGCTGATCGATAAACCAACACCTTACCGACTGAGCTATCTTTTCTCCCTTGTGCAAGCAGTCAATGGGCCTAATGAACCAAAATTGCTTCTTTTACTATACTTTAACACCATGTAACTCTTTAAAAGCAGGCCAAAAAAGTCTTTCAAAAAAGACAAAGAAGTAAGGCAATCGTTTAAACAGGTCTCTTTAATTAACAAGAAGATTTATAGTTTAATTTTACAAAGTAGACAAACTGTTAGATTTTAAAAGAAAATTAAAATATTTTACTTGGCAAAGCCTGGGATTGAACCATCAACCTTGTGGGGAGCTGCTGATCAATAAACCAACACCTTACCGACTGACCTATCTTTTCTCCCTTGTACAAGCAGTCAATGGGCCTAATGAACCAAAATAGCTTTTTTTCCAATACTTCAACACAATGTAACTCATATTAAAAGCAGGCCAAACAATTTTTTCAAAAAAGACAAAGAAGTAAAGCAATCTTTTAAACAGGTCTCTTTAATTAACAAGTAGATTTATAGTTTATTTTTACAAAGTAGAAAAACTATTAGATTTTAAAAGAAAATTAAAATATTTTACTTGGCAATGCCTGGGATTGAACCCCCAATCTTGTGGAGAGCTGCTGATCGATAAGCCAAGACCTTACCGGGTGAGCTATCTTTTCTCCTTTGTGCAGGCAGTCAATGGGCCTAATGAACCAAAATTGCTTCTTGTCCAATACTTCAACACAATGTAACTCATATTAAAAGTAGGCCAAACAGGTCTTTCAAAAAAGACAAAGAAGTAAAGCAATCTTTCAAACAGGTCTCGTTAATTAACAAGTAGATTTATAGTTTAATTTTACAAAGTAGACAAACTATTGGATTTCAAAAGAGAATTAAAAAAGGGTACTTGGCAATGCCTGGGATTGAACCCACAACCTTGTGGGGAGCTGCTGATCGATAAAGCAACACCTTACCGACTGAGCTATCTTTTCTCCCTTGTGCAAGCAGTCAATGGGCCTAATGAACCAAAATGGCTTCTTTTCCTATACTTCAACACCATGAACTCATATTAAAAGTAGGCCAAACAAGTCTTTCAAAAAAGACAAAGAAGTAAAGCAATCTTTTAAACAGGTCTCTTTAATTAACAAGTAGATTTATAGTTTAATTTTACAAAGTAGACAAACTATTGGATTTCAAAAGAGAATTAAAAAATGTTACTTGGCAATGCCTGGGTTTGAACACCCAACCTTGTGGGGACCTGCTGATTGATAAACCAACACTTTACCGACTGAGCTATCTTTTCTCGCTTGTGCAAGCAGTCAAAGGGCCTAATTAACCAAAATGGATTTTTTTTCCTATACTTCAACACCATGTAACTCATTAAAAGCAGGCCAAACAATTCTTTCAAAAAAGACAAAGAAGTAAAGCAATCTTTTAAACAGGTCTCTTTAATTAACAAGTAGATTTATAGTTTTAGGTAACAAAGTAGACAAACTATTAGATTTTATAAGAAAATTAAAATATTTCACTTGGCAATGCCTGGGATTGAACCCCAAACCTTGTGGGGACCTGATGATCGATAAACCAACACCTTACCGAGTGAGCTATCTGTTCTCCCTTGTGCAGGCAGTCAATAGGCCTAATGAACCAAAATGGCTTCTTTTCCTATACTTCAACACCATGTAACTCATATTAAAAGTAGGCCAAACAAGTCTTTTAAAAAAGACAAAGAAGTAAAGCAATTTTTTAAACAGGTCTGTTTTATTAACAAGTAGATTTATAGTTTAATTTTACAAAGTAGACAAACTATTAGATTTCAAAAGAAAATAAAAAATTTAACTTTGCAATGCCTGGGATTGAACCCCCAACCTTGTGGGGACCTGCTGATCGATAAACCACCATCTCCCCGACTGAGCTATCTACTCTCCCTTGTGCAGGCAGTCAATGGGCCTAATGAACCAAAATGGCTTCTTTTCCTATACTTCAACACCATGTAACTCATATTAAAAGTAGGCCAAACTAGTCTTTTAAAAAAGACAAAGTAAAGCAATCTTTGAAACAGGTCTCTTTAATTAACAAGTAGATTTATAGTTTACTTTTACAAAGTAGACAAACTATTGGATTTCGAAAGAGAATAAAAAAGGTTACTTGGCAATGCCTGGGATTGAACCCACAACCTTGTGGGGAGCTGCTGATCGATAAACCAACACCTTACCGAGTGAGCTATCTGTTCTCCCTTCTGCAGGCAGTCAATAGGCCTAATGAACCAAAATGGCTTCTTTTCCTATACTTCAACACCATGTAACTCATATTAAAAGTAGGCCAAACTAGTCTTTTAAAAAAGACAAAGTAAAGCAATCTTTTAAACAGGTCTCTTTAATTAACAAGTAGATTTATAGTTTAATTTTACAAAGTAGAAAAACTATTAGATTTTAAAAGAAAATTAAAATATTTTACTTGGCAATGCCTGGGATTGAACCCCCAATCTTGTGGGGAGCTGCTGATCGATAAGCCAACACCTTACCGAGTGAGCTATCTTTTCTCCTTTGTACAGGCAGTCAATGGGCCTAATGAACCAAAATTGCTTCTTGTCCAATACTTCAACACAATGTAACTCATATTAAAAGCAGGCCAAACAATTTTTTCAAAAAGACAAAGAAGTAAAGCAATCTTTTAAACAGGTCTCTTTAATTAACAAGTAGATATATAGTTTAATTTTACAAAGTAGAAAAACTATTAGATTTTAAAAGAAAATTAAAATATTTTACTTGGCAATGCCTGGGATTGAACCCCCAATCTTGTGGAGAGCTGCTGATCGATAAGCCAACACCTTACGGGTGAGCTATCTTTTCTCCTTTGTGCAGGCAGTCAATGGGCCTAATGAACCAAAATTGCTTCTTGTCCAATACTTCAACACAATGTAACTCATATTAAAAGTAGGCCAAACAGGTCTTTCAAAAAAGACAAAGAAGTAAAGCAATCTTTCAAACAGGTCTCGTTAATTAACAAGTAGATTTATAGTTTAATTTTACAAAGTAGACAAACTATTGGATTTCAAAAGAGAATTAAAAAAGGTTACTTGGCAATGCCTGGGATTGAACCCACAACCTTGTGGGGAGCTGCTGATCGATAAAGCAACACCTTACCGACTGAGCTATCTTTTCTCCCTTGTGCAAGCAGTCAATGGGCCTAATGAACCAAAATGGCTTCTTTTCCTATACTTCAATACCATGAACTCATATTAAAAGTAGGCCAAACAAGTCTTTCAAAAAAGACAAAGAAGTAAAGCAATCTTTTAAACAGGTCTCTTTAATTAACAAGTAGATTTATAGTTTAATTTTACAAAGTAGACAAACTATTGGATTTCAAAAGAGAATAAAAAAGGTTACTTGGCAATGCCTGGGATTGAACCCACAACCTTGTGGGGAGCTGCTGAGCGATAAACCAACACCTTACCGACTGAGCTATCTACTCTCCCCTGTGCAGGCAGTCAATGGGCCTAATGAACCAAAATGGCTTCTTTTCCTACACTTCAACACCATGTAACTCATATTAAAAGTAGGCCAAACAAGTCTTTCAAAAAAGATAAAGAAGTAAAGCAATCGTTTAAACACGTCTCTTTAATTAACAAGAAGATTTATAGTTTAATTTTACAAAGTAGACAAACTGTTAGATTTTAAAAGAAAATTAAAATATTTTACTTGGCAAAGCCTGGGATTGAACCACCAACCTTGTGGGGAGCTGCTGATCGATAAACCAACACCTTACCGACTGAGCTATCTTTTCTCCCTTGTGCAAGCAGTCAATGGGCCTAATGAACCAAAATTGCTTCTTTTACTATACTTTAACACCATGTAACTCTTTAAAAGCAGGCCAAAAAAGTCTTTCAAAAAAGACAAAGAAGTAAGGCAATCGTTTAAACAGGTCTCTTTAATTAACAAGAAGATTTATAGTTTAATTTTACAAAGTAGACAAACTGTTAGATTTTAAAAGAAAATTAAAATATTTTACTTGGCAAAGCCTGGGATTGAACCATCAACCTTGTGGGGAGCTGCTGATCAATAAACCAACACCTTACCGACTGAGCTATCTTTTCTCCCTTGTACAAGCAGTCAATGGGCCTAATGAACCAAAATAGCTTTTTTTCCAATACTTCAACACAATGTAACTCATATTAAAAGCAGGCCAAACAATTTTTTCAAAAAAGACAAAGAAGTAAAGCAATCTTTTAAACAGGTCTCTTTAATTAACAAGTAGATTTATAGTTTAATTTTACAAAGTAGAAAAACTATTAGATTTTAAAAGAAAATTAAAATATTTTACTTGGCAATGCCTGGGATTGAACCCCCAATCTTGTGGAGAGCTGCTGATCGATAAGCCAAGACCTTACCGGGTGAGCTATCTTTTCTCCTTTGTGCAGGCAGTCAATGGGCCTAATGAACCAAAATTGCTTCTTGTCCAATACTTCAACACAATGTAACTCATATTAAAAGTAGGCCAAACAGGTCTTTCAAAAAAGACAAAGAAGTAAAGCAATCTTTCAAACAGGTCTCGTTAATTAACAAGTAGATTTATAGTTTAATTTTACAAAGTAGACAAACTATTGGATTTCAAAAGAGAATTAAAAAAGGGTACTTGGCAATGCCTGGGATTGAACCCACAACCTTGTGGGGAGCTGCTGATCGATAAAGCAACACCTTACCGACTGAGCTATCTTTTCTCCCTTGTGCAAGCAGTCAATGGGCCTAATGAACCAAAATGGCTTCTTTTCCTATACTTCAACACCATGAACTCATATTAAAAGTAGGCCAAACAAGTCTTTCAAAAAAGACAAAGAAGTAAAGCAATCTTTTAAACAGGTCTCTTTAATTAACAAGTAGATTTATAGTTTAATTTTACAAAGTAGACAAACTATTGGATTTCAAAAGAGAATTAAAAAATGTTACTTGGCAATGCCTGGGTTTGAACACCCAACCTTGTGGGGACCTGCTGATTGATAAACCAACACTTTACCGACTGAGCTATCTTTTCTCGCTTGTGCAAGCAGTCAAAGGGCCTAATTAACCAAAATGGATTTTTTTTCCTATACTTCAACACCATGTAACTCATATTAAAAGCAGGCCAAACAATTCTTTCAAAAAAGACAAAGAAGTAAAGCAATCTTTTAAACAGGTCTCTTTAATTAACAAGTAGATTTATAGTTTTAGGTAACAAAGTAGACAAACTATTAGATTTTATAAGAAAATTAAAATATTTCACTTGGCAATGCCTGGGATTGAACCCCAAACCTTGTGGGGACCTGATGATCGATAAACCAACACCTTACCGAGTGAGCTATCTGTTCTCCCTTGTGCAGGCAGTCAATAGGCCTAATGAACCAAAATGGCTTCTTTTCCTATACTTCAACACCATGTAACTCATATTAAAAGTAGGCCAAACAAGTCTTTTAAAAAAGACAAAGAAGTAAAGCAATTTTTTAAACAGGTCTGTTTTATTAACAAGTAGATTTATAGTTTAATTTTACAAAGTAGACAAACTATTAGATTTCAAAAGAAAATAAAAAATTTAACTTTGCAATGCCTGGGATTGAACCCCCAACCTTGTGGGGACCTGCTGATCGATAAACCACCATCTCCCCGACTGAGCTATCTACTCTCCCTTGTGCAGGCAGTCAATGGGCCTAATGAACCAAAATGGCTTCTTTTCCTATACTTCAACACCATGTAACTCATATTAAAAGTAGGCCAAACTAGTCTTTTAAAAAAGACAAAGTAAAGCAATCTTTGAAACAGGTCTCTTTAATTAACAAGTAGATTTATAGTTTACTTTTACAAAGTAGACAAACTATTGGATTTCGAAAGAGAATAAAAAAGGTTACTTGGCAATGCCTGGGATTGAACCCACAACCTTGTGGGGAGCTGCTGATTGATAAACCAACACCTTACCGAGTGAGCTATCTGTTCTCCCTTCTGCAGGCAGTCAATAGGCCTAATGAACCAAAATGGCTTCTTTTCCTATACTTCAACACCATGTAACTCATATTAAAAGTAGGCCAAACTAGTCTTTTAAAAAAGACAAAGTAAAGCAATCTTTTAAACAGGTCTCTTTAATTAACAAGTAGATTTATAGTTTAATTTTACAAAGTAGAAAAACTATTAGATTTTAAAAGAAAATTAAAATATTTTACTTGGCAATGCCTGGGATTGAACCCCCAATCTTGTGGGGAGCTGCTGATCGATAAGCCAACACCTTACCGAGTGAGCTAACTTTTCTCCTTTGTACAGGCAGTCAATGGGCCTAATGAACCAAAATTGCTTCTTGTCCAATACTTCAACACAATGTAACTCATATTAAAAGCAGGCCAAACAATTTTTTCAAAAAGACAAAGAAGTAAAGCAATCTTTTAAACAGGTCTCTTTAATTAACAAGTAGATTTATAGTTTAATTTTACAAAGTAGAAAAACTATTAGATTTTAAAAGAAAATTAAAATATTTTACTTGGCAATGCCTGGGATTGAACCCCCAATCTTGTGGAGAGCTGCTGATCGATAAGCCAACACCTTACGGGTGAGCTATCTTTTCTCCTTTGTGCAGGCAGTCAATGGGCCTAATGAACCAAAATTGCTTCTTGTCCAATACTTCAACACAATGTAACTCATATTAAAAGTAGGCCAAACAGGTCTTTCAAAAAAGACAAAGAAGTAAAGCAATCTTTCAAACAGGTCTCGTTAATTAACAATTAGATTTATAGTTTAATTTTACAAAGTAGACAAACTATTGGATTTCAAAAGAGAATTAAAAAAGGTTACTTGGCAATGCCTGGGATTGAACCCACAACCTTGTGGGGAGCTGCTGATCGATAAAGCAACACCTTACCGACTGAGCTATCTTTTCTCCCTTGTGCAAGCAGTCAATGGGCCTAATGAACCAAAATGGCTTCTTTTCCTATACTTCAATACCATGAACTCATATTAAAAGTAGGCCAAACAAGTCTTTCAAAATAGACAAAGAAGTAAAGCAATCTTTTAAACAGGTCTCTTTAATTAACAAGTAGATTTATAGTTTAATTTTACAAAGTAGACAAACTATTGGATTTCAAAAGAGAATTAAAAAATGTTACTTGGCAATGCCTGGGTTTGAACACCCAACCTTGTGGGGACCTGCTGATCGATAAACCAACACTTTACCGACTGAGCTATCTTTTCTCGCTTGTGCAAGCAGTCAAAGGGCCTAATTAACCAAAATGTTTTTTTTTTCCTATACTTCAACACCATGTAACTCATATTAAAAGCAGGCCAAACAATTCTTTCAAAAAAGACAAAGAAGTAAAGCAATCTTTTAAACAGGTCTCTTTAATTAACAAGTAGATTTATAGTTTTAGGTAACAAAGTAGACAAACTATTAGATTTTATAAGAAAATTAAAATATTTCACTTGGCAATGCCTGGGATTGAACCCCAAACCTTGTGGGGACCTGATGATCGATAAACCAACACCTTACCGAGTGAGCTATCTGTTCTCCCTTGTGCAGGCAGTCAATAGGCCTAATGAACCAAAATGGCTTCTTTTCCTATACTTCAACACCATGTAACTCATTAAAAGTAGGCCAAACAAGTCTTTTAAAAAAGACAAAGAAGTAAAGCAATTTTTTAAACAGGTCTCTTTTATTAACAAGTAGATTTATAGTTTAATTTTACAAAGTAGACAAACTATTAGATTTCAAAAGAAAATAAAAAATTTTACTTGCCAATGCCTGGGATTGAACCCCCAACCTTGTTTTGACCTGCTGATCGATTAACCAACACCTTACCGACTGAGCTATCTACTCTCCCTTGTGCAGGCAGTCAATGGGCCTAATGAACCAAAATGGCTTCTTTTCCTATACTTCAACACCATGTAACACATATTAAAAGTAGGCCAAACTAGTCTTTAAAAAAGACAAAGTAAAGCAATCTTTGAAACAGGTCTATTTAATTAACAAGTAGATTTATAGTTTACTTTTACAAAGTAGACAAACTATTGGATTTCAAAAGAGAATAAAAAAGGTTACTTGGCAATGCCTGGGATTGAACCCCCAACCTTGTTGGGAGCTGCTGATGGATAAACCAACACCTTACCGACTGAGCTATCTTTTCTCCCTTGTGCAAGCAGTCAATGGGCCTAATGAACCAAAATGGCTTCTTTTACTATACTTCAACACCATGTAACTCTTTAAAAGCAGGCCAAACAAGTCTTTCAAAAAAGACAAAGAAGTAAAGCAATCTTTTAAACAGGTCTCTTTAATTAACAAGTAGATTTATAGTTTAATTTTACAAAGTAGACAAACTATTGGATTTCAAAAGAGAATTAAAAAATGTTACTTGGCAATGCCTGGGATTGAACCCACAACCTTGTGGGGAGTTGCTGATCGATAAACCAACACCTTACCGACTGAGATATCTTTTCTCTCTTGAGCGAGCAGTCAATAGGCCTAATGAACCAAAATGGCTTCTTTTCCTATACTTCAACACCATGTAACTCATATTGAAAGTAGGCCAAACAAGTCTTTCAAAAAAGACAAAGAAATAAAGCAGTCTTTTAAACAGGTCTCTTTAATTAACAAGTAGATTCATAGTTTAATTTTACAAAGTAGACAAACTATTAGATTTCAAAAGAAAATTACAAATTTTATTTGGCAATGCCTGGGTTTGAACACCCAACCTTGTGGGGACCTGCTGATCGATAAACCAACACTTTACCGACTGAGCTATCTTTTCTCGCTTGTGCAAACAGTCAATGGGCCTAATGAACCAAAATGGCTTCTTTTCCTATACTTCAACACCATGAACTCATATTAAAAGTAGGCCAAACAAGTCTTTCAAAAAAGACAAAAAAGTAAAGCAATCTTTTAAACAGGTCTCTTTAATTAACAAGTAGATTTATAGTTTAATTTTACAAAGTAGACAAACTATTGGATTTCAAAAGAGAATTAAAAAATGTTACTTGGCAATGCCTGGGTTTGAACACCCAACCTTGTGGGGACCTGCTGATCGATAAACCAACACTTTACCGACTGAGCTATCTTTTCTCGCTTGTGCAAGCAGTCAAAGGGCCTAATTAACCAAAATGGATTTTTTTCCTATACTTCAACACCATGTAACTCATATTAAAAGCAGGCCAAACAATTCTTTCAAAAAAGACAAAGAAGTAAAGCAATCTTTTAAACAGGTCTCTTTAATTAACAAGTAGATTTATAGTTTTAGGTAACAAAGTAGACAAACTATTAGATTTTATAAAAAAATTAAAATATCTCACTTGGCAATGCCTGGGATTGAACCCCAAACCTTGTGGGGACCTGATGATCGATAAACCAACACCTTACCGAGTGAGCTATCGGTTCTCCCTTGTGCAGCCAGTCAATAGGCCTAATGAACCAAAATGGCTTCTTTTCCTATACTTCAACACCATGTAACTCATATTAAAAGTAGGCCAAACAAGTCTTTTAAAAAAGACAAAGAAGTAAAGCAATTTTTTAAACAGGTCTCTTTTATTAACAAGTAGATTTATAGTTTAATTTTACAAAGTAGACAAACTATTAGATTTCAAAAGAAAATAAAAATTTTTACTTGGCAATGCCTGGGATTGAACCCCCAACCTTGTGGGGACCTGCTGATCGATAAACCAACACCTTACCGACTGAGCTATCTACTCTCCCTTGTGCAGGCAGTCAATGGGCCTAATGAACCAAAATGGCTTCTTTTCCTATACTTCAACACCATGTAACACATATTAAAAGTAGGCCAAACTAGTCTTTTAAAAAAGACAAAGTAAAGCAATCTTTGAAACAGGTCTCTTTAATTAACAAGTAGATTTATAGTTTACTTTTACAAAGTAGACAAACTATTGGATTTCAAAAGAGAATAAAAAAGGTTACTTGGCAATGCCTGGGATTGAACCCACAACCTTGTGGGGAGCTGCTGAGCGATAAACCAACACCTTACCGAGTGAGCTATCTGTTCTCCCTTGTGCAGGCAGTCAATAGGCCTAATGAACCAAAATGGCTTCTTTTCCTATACTTCAACACCATGTAACTCATTAAAAGTAGGCCAAACAAGTCTTTTAAAAAAGACAAAGAAGTAAAGCAATTTTTTAAACAGGTCTCTTTTATTAACAAGTAGATTTATAGTTTAATTTTACAAAGTAGACAAACTATTAGATTTCAAAAGAAAATAAAAAATTTTACTTGCCAATGCCTGGGATTGAACCCCCAACCTTGTTTTGACCTGCTGATCGATAAACCAACACCTTACCGACTGAGCTATCTACTCTCCCCTGTGCAGGCAGTCAATGGGCCTAATGAACCAAAATGGCTTCTTTTCCTACACTTCAACACCATGTAACTCATATTAAAAGTAGGCCAAACAAGTCTTTCAAAAAAGCTAAAGAAGTAAAGCAATCGTTTAAACAGGTCTCTTTAATTAACAAGAAGATTTATAGTTTAATTTTACAAAGTAGACAAACTGTTAGATTTTAAAAGAAAATTAAAATATTTTACTTGGCAAAGCCTGGGATTGAACCACCAACCTTGTGGGGAGCTGCTGATCGATAAACCAACACCTTACCGACTGAGCTATCTTTTCTCCCTTGTGCAAGCAGTCAATGGGCCTAATGAACCAAAATTGCTTCTTTTACTATACTTTAACACCATGTAACTCTTTAAAAGCAGGCCAAAAAAGTCTTTCAAAAAAGACAAAGAAGTAAGGCAATCGTTTAAACAGGTCTCTTTAATTAACAAGAAGATTTATAGTTTAATTTTACAAAGTAGACAAACTGTTAGATTTTAAAAGAAAATTAAAATATTTTACTTGGCAAAGCCTGGGATTGAACCATCAACCTTGTGGGGAGCTGCTGATCAATAAACCAACACCTTACCGACTGAGCTATCTTTTTTCCCTTGTACAAGCAGTCAATGGGCCTAATGAACCAAAATAGCTTTTTTTCCAATACTTCAACACAATGTAACTCATATTAAAAGCAGGCCAAACAATTTTTTCAAAAAAGACAAAGAAGTAAAGCAATCTTTTAAACAGGTCTCTTTAATTAACAAGTAGATTTATAGTTTAATTTTACAAAGTAGAAAAACTATTAGATTTTAAAAGAAAATTAAAATATTTTACTTGGCAATGCCTGGGATTGAACCCCCAATCTTGTGGAGAGCTGCTGATCGATAAGCCAACACCTTACCGGGTGAGCTATCTTTTCTCCTTTGTGCAGGCAGTCAATGGGCCTAATGAACCAAAATTGCTTCTTGTCCAATACTTCAACACAATGTAACTCATATTAAAAGTAGGCCAAACAGGTCTTTCAAAAAAGACAAAGAAGTAAAGCAATCTTTCAAACAGGTCTCGTTAATTAACAAGTAGATTTATAGTTTAATTTTACAAAGTAGACAAACTATTGGATTTCAAAAGAGAATTAAAAAAGGGTACTTGGCAATGCCTGGGATTGAACCCACAACCTTGTGGGGAGCTGCTGATCGATAAAGCAACACCTTACCGACTGAGCTATCTTTTCTCCCTTGTGCAAGCAGTCAATGGGCCTAATGAACCAAAATGGCTTCTTTTCCTATACTTCAACACCATGAACTCATATTAAAAGTAGGCCAAACAAGTCTTTCAAAAAAGACAAAGAAGTAAAGCAATCTTTTAAACAGGTCTCTTTAATTAACAAGTAGATTTATAGTTTAATTTTACAAAGTAGACAAACTATTGGATTTCAAAAGAGAATTAAAAAATGTTACTTGGCAATGCCTGGGTTTGAACACCCAACCTTGTGGGGACCTGCTGATTGATAAACCAACACTTTACCGACTGAGCTATCTTTTCTCGCTTGTGCAAGCAGTCAAAGGGCCTAATTAACCAAAATGGATTTTTTTTCCTATACTTCAACACCATGTAACTCATATTAAAAGCAGGCCAAACAATTCTTTCAAAAAAGACAAAGAAGTAAAGCAATCTTTTAAACAGGTCTCTTTAATTAACAAGTAGATTTATAGTTTTAGGTAACAAAGTAGACAAACTATTAGATTTTATAAGAAAATTAAAATATTTCACTTGGCAATGCCTGGGATTGAACCCCAAACCTTGTGGGGACCTGATGATCGATAAACCAACACCTTACCGAGTGAGCTATCTGTTCTCCCTTGTGCAGGCAGTCAATAGGCCTAATGAACCAAAATGGCTTCTTTTCCTATACTTCAACACCATGTAACTCATATTAAAAGTAGGCCAAACAAGTCTTTTAAAAAAGACAAAGAAGTAAAGCAATTTTTTAAACAGGTCTGTTTTATTAACAAGTAGATTTATAGTTTAATTTTACAAAGTAGACAAACTATTAGATTTCAAAAGAAAATAAAAAATTTAACTTTGCAATGCCTGGGATTGAACCCCCAACCTTGTGGGGACCTGCTGATCGATAAACCACCATCTCCCCGACTGAGCTATCTACTCTCCCTTGTGCAGGCAGTCAATGGGCCTAATGAACCAAAATGGCTTCTTTTCCTATACTTCAACACCATGTAACTCATTAAAAGTAGGCCAAACTAGTCTTTTAAAAAAGACAAAGTAAAGCAATCTTTGAAACAGGTCTCTTTAATTAACAAGTAGATTTATAGTTTACTTTTACAAAGTAGACAAACTATTGGATTTCGAAAGAGAATAAAAAAGGTTACTTGGCAATGCCTGGGATTGAACCCACAACCTTGTGGGGAGCTGCTGATCGATAAACCAACACCTTACCGAGTGAGCTATCTGTTCTCCCTTCTGCAGGCAGTCAATAGGCCTAATGAACCAAAATGGCTTCTTTTCCTATACTTCAACACCATGTAACTCATATTAAAAGTAGGCCAAACTAGTCTTTTAAAAAAGACAAAGTAAAGCAATCTTTTAAACAGGTCTCTTTAATTAACAAGTAGATTTATAGTTTAATTTTACAAAGTAGAAAAACTATTAGATTTTAAAAGAAAATTAAAATATTTTACTTGGCAATGCCTGGGATTGAACCCCCAATCTTGTGGGGAGCTGCTGATCGATAAGCCAACACCTTACCGAGTGAGCTATCTTTTCTCCTTTGTACAGGCAGTCAATGGGCCTAATGAACCAAAATTGCTTCTTGTCCAATACTTCAACACAATGTAACTCATATTAAAAGCAGGCCAAACAATTTTTTCAAAAAGACAAAGAAGTAAAGCAATCTTTTAAACAGGTCTCTTTAATTAACAAGTAGATTTATAGTTTAATTTTACAAAGTAGAAAAACTATTAGATTTTAAAAGAAAATTAAAATATTTTACTTGGCAATGCCTGGGATTGAACCCCCAATCTTGTGGAGAGCTGCTGATCGATAAGCCAACACCTTACGGGTGAGCTATCTTTTCTCCTTTGTGCAGGCAGTCAATGGGCCTAATGAACCAAAATTGCTTCTTGTCCAATACTTCAACACAATGTAACTCATATTAAAAGTAGGCCAAACAGGTCTTTCAAAAAAGACAAAGAAGTAAAGCAATCTTTCAAACAGGTCTCGTTAATTAACAAGTAGATTTATAGTTTAATTTTACAAAGTAGACAAACTATTGGATTTCAAAAGAGAATTAAAAAAGGTTACTTGGCAATGCCTGGGATTGAACCCACAACCTTGTGGGGAGCTGCTGATCGATAAAGCAACACCTTACCGACTGAGCTATCTTTTCTCCCTTGTGCAAGCAGTCAATGGGCCTAATGAACCAAAATGGCTTCTTTTCCTATACTTCAATACCATGAACTCATATTAAAAGTAGGCCAAACAAGTCTTTCAAAAAAGACAAAGAAGTAAAGCAATCTTTTAAACAGGTCTCTTTAATTAACAAGTAGATTTATAGTTTAATTTTACAAAGTAGACAAACTATTGGATTTCAAAAGAGAATTAAAAAATGTTACTTGGCAATGCCTGGGTTTGAACACCCAACCTTGTGGGGACCTGCTGATCGATAAACCAACACTTTACCGACTGAGCTATCTTTTCTCGCTTGTGCAAGCAGTCAAAGGGCCTAATTAACCAAAATGGTTTTTTTTTCCTATACTTCAACACCATGTAACTCATATTAAAAGCAGGCCAAACAATTCTTTCAAAAAAGACAAAGAAGTAAAGCAATCTTTTAAACAGGTCTCTTTAATTAACAAGTAGATTTATAGTTTTAGGAAACAAAGTAGACAAACTATTAGATTTTATAAGAAAATTAAAATATTTCACTTGGCAATGCCTGGGATTGAACCCCAAACCTTGTGGGGACCTGATGATCGATAAACCAACACCTTACCGAGTGAGCTATCTGTTCTCCCTTGTGCAGGCAGTCAATAGGCCTAATGAACCAAAATGGCTTCTTTTCCTATACTTCAACACCATGTAACTCATTAAAAGTAGGCCAAACAAGTCTTTTAAAAAAGACAAAGAAGTAAAGCAATTTTTTAAACAGGTCTCTTTTATTAACAAGTAGATTTATAGTTTAATTTTACAAAGTAGACAAACTATTAGATTTCAAAAGAAAATAAAAAATTTTACTTGCCAATGCCTGGGATTGAACCCCCAACCTTGTTTTGACCTGCTGATCGATTAACCAACACCTTACCGACTGAGCTATCTACTCTCCCTTGTGCAGGCAGTCAATGGGCCTAATGAACCAAAATGGCTTCTTTTCCTATACTTCAACACCATGTAACACATATTAAAAGTAGGCCAAACTAGTCTTTAAAAAAGACAAAGTAAAGCAATCTTTGAAACAGGTCTCTTTAATTAACAAGTAGATTTATAGTTTACTTTTACAAAGTAGACAAACTATTGGATTTCAAAAGAGAATAAAAAAGGTCACTTGGCAATGCCTGGGATTGAACCCCCAACCTTGTTGGGAGCTGCTGATGGATAAACCAACACCTTACCGACTGAGCTATCTTTTCTCCCTTGTGCAAGCAGTCAATGGGCCTAATGAACCAAAATGGCTTCTTTTACTATACTTCAACACCATGTAACTCTTTAAAAGCAGGCCAAACAAGTCTTTCAAAAAAGACAAAGAAGTAAAGCAATCTTTTAAACAGGTCTCTTTAATTAACAAGTAGATTTATAGTTTAATTTTACAAAGTAGACAAACTATTGGATTTCAAAAGAGAATTAAAAAATGTTACTTGGCAATGCCTGGGATTGAACCCACAACCTTGTGGGGAGTTGCTGATCGATAAACCAACACCTTACCGACTGAGCTATCTTTTCTCCCTTGAGCGAGCAGTCAATAGGCCTAATGAACCAAAATGGCTTCTTTTCCTATACTTCAACACCATGTAACTCATATTGAAAGTAGGCCAAACAAGTCTTTCAAAAAAGACAAAGAAATAAAGCAGTCTTTTAAACAGGTCTCTTTAATTAACAAGTAGATTCATAGTTTAATTTTACAAAGTAGACAAACTATTAGATTTCAAAAGAAAATTACAAATTTTATTTGGCAATGCCTGGGTTTGAACACCCAACCTTGTGGGGACCTGCTGATCGATAAACCAACACTTTACCGACTGAGCTATCTTTTCTCGCTTGTGCAAACAGTGAATGGGCCTAATGAACCAAAATGGCTTCTTTTCCTATACTTCAACACCATGAACTCATATTAAAAGTAGGCCAAACAAGTCTTTCAAAAAAGACAAAAAAGTAAAGCAATCTTTTAAACAGGTCTCTTTAATTAACAAGTAGATTTATAGTTTAATTTTACAAAGTAGACAAACTATTGGATTTCAAAAGAGAATTAAAAAATGTTACTTGGCAATGCCTGGGTTTGAACACCCAACCTTGTGGGGACCTGCTGATCGATAAACCAACACTTTACCGACTGAGCTATCTTTTCTCGCTTGTGCAAGCAGTCAAAGGGCCTAATTAACCAAAATGGATTTTTTTCCTATACTTCAACACCATGTAACTCATATTAAAAGCAGGCCAAACAATTCTTTCAAAAAAGACAAAGAAGTAAAGCAATCTTTTAAACAGGTCTCTTTAATTAACAAGTAGATTTATAGTTTTAGGTAACAAAGTAGACAAACTATTAGATTTTATAAAAAAATTAAAATATCTCACTTGGCAATGCCTGGGATTGAACCCCAAACCTTGTGGGGACCTGATGATCGATAAACCAACACCTTACCGAGTGAGCTATCGGTTCTCCCTTGTGCAGGCAGTCAATAGGCCTAATGAACCAAAATGGCTTCTTTTCCTATACTTCAACACCATGTAACTCATATTAAAAGTAGGCCAAACAAGTCTTTTAAAAAAGACAAAGAAGTAAAGCAATTTTTTAAACAGGTCTCTTTTATTAACAAGTAGATTTATAGTTTAATTTTACAAAGTAGACAAACTATTAGATTTCAAAAGAAAATAAAAATTTTTAATTGGCAATGCCTGGGATTGAACCCCCAACCTTGTGGGGACCTGCTGATCGATAAACCAACACCTTACCGACTGAGCTATCTACTCTCCCTTGTGCAGGCAGTCAATGGGCCTAATGAACCAAAATGGCTTCTTTTCCTATACTTCAACACCATGTAACACATATTAAAAGTAGGCCAAACTAGTCTTTTAAAAAAGACAAAGTAAAGCAATCTTTTAAACAGGTCTCTTTAATTAACAAGTAGATTTATAGTTTACTTTTACAAAGTAGACAAACTATTGGATTTCAAAAGAGAATAAAAAAGGTTACTTGGCAATGCCTGGGATTGAACCCACAACCTTGTGGGGAGCTGCTGAGCGATAAACCAACACCTTACCGAGTGAGCTATCTGTTCTCCCTTGTGCAGGCAGTCAATAGGCCTAATGAACCAAAATGGCTTCTTTTCCTATACTTCAACACCATGTAACTCATTAAAAGTAGGCCAAACAAGTCTTTTAAAAAAGACAAAGAAGTAAAGCAATTTTTTAAACAGGTCTCTTTTATTAACAAGTAGATTTATAGTTTAATTTTACAAAGTAGACAAACTATTAGATTTCAAAAGAAAATAAAAAATTTTACTTGCCAATGCCTGGGATTGAACCCCCAACCTTGTTTTGACCTGCTGATCGATAAACCAACACCTTACCGACTGAGCTATCTACTCTCCCCTGTGCAGGCAGTCAATGGGCCTAATGAACCAAAATGGCTTCTTTTCCTACACTTCAACACCATGTAACTCATATTAAAAGTAGGCCAAACAAGTCTTTCAAAAAAGCTAAAGAAGTAAAGCAATCGTTTAAACAGGTCTCTTTAATTAACAAGAAGATTTATAGTTTAATTTTACAAAGTAGACAAACTGTTAGATTTTAAAAGAAAATTAAAATATTTTACTTGGCAAAGCCTGGGATTGAACCACCAACCTTGTGGGGAGCTGCTGATCGATAAACCAACACCTTACCGACTGAGCTATCTTTTCTCCCTTGTGCAAGCAGTCAATGGGCCTAATGAACCAAAATTGCTTCTTTTACTATACTTTAACACCATGTAACTCTTCAAAAGCAGGCCAAAAAAGTCTTTCAAAAAAGACAAAGAAGTAAGGCAATCGTTTAAACAGGTCTCTTTAATTAACAAGAAGATTTATAGTTTAATTTTACAAAGTAGACAAACTGTTAGATTTTAAAAGAAAATTAAAATATTTTACTTGGCAAAGCCTGGGATTGAACCATCAACCTTGTGGGGAGCTGCTGATCAATAAACCAACACCTTACCGACTGAGCTATCTTTTCTCCCTTGTACAAGCAGTCAATGGGCCTAATGAACCAAAATAGCTTTTTTTCCAATACTTCAACACAATGTAACTCATATTAAAAGCAGGCCAAACAATTTTTTCAAAAAAGACAAAGAAGTAAAGCAATCTTTTAAACAGGTCTCTTTAATTAACAAGTAGATTTATAGTTTAATTTTACAAAGTAGAAAAACTATTAGATTTTAAAAGAAAATTAAAATATTTTACTTGGCAATGCCTGGGATTGAACCCCCAATCTTGTGGAGAGCTGCTGATCGATAAGCCAACACCTTACCGGGTGAGCTATCTTTTCTCCTTTGTGCAGGCAGTCAATGGGCCTAATGAACCAAAATTGCTTCTTGTCCAATACTTCAACACAATGTAACTCATATTAAAAGTAGGCCAAACAGGTCTTTCAAAAAAGACAAAGAAGTAAAGCAATCTTTCAAACAGGTCTCGTTAATTAACAAGTAGATTTATAGTTTAATTATACAAAGTAGACAAACTATTGGATTTCAAAAGAGAATTAAAAAAGGGTACTTGGCAATGCCTGGGATTGAACCCACAACCTTGTGGGGAGCTGCTGATCGATAAAGCAACACCTTACCGACTGAGCTATCTTTTCTCCCTTGTACAAGCAGTCAATGGGCCTAATGAACCAAAATGGCTTCTTTTCCTATACTTCAACACCATGAACTCATATTAAAAGTAGGCCAAACAAGTCTTTCAAAAAAGACAAAGAAGTAAAGCAATCTTTTAAACAGGTCTCTTTAATTAACAAGTAGATTTATAGTTTAATTTTACAAAGTAGACAAACTATTGGATTTCAAAAGAGAATTAAAAAATGTTACTTGGCAATGCCTGGGTTTGAACACCCAACCTTGTGGGGACCTGCTGATTGATAAACCAACACTTTACCGACTGAGCTATCTTTTCTCGCTTGTGCAAGCAGTCAAAGGGCCTAATTAACCAAAATGGATTTTTTTTCCTATACTTCAACACCATGTAACTCATATTAAAAGCAGGCCAAACAATTCTTTCAAAAAAGACAAAGAAGTAAAGCAATCTTTTAAACAGGTCTCTTTAATTAACAAGTAGATTTATAGTTTTAGGTAACAAAGTAGACAAACTATTAGATTTTATAAGAAAATTAAAATATTTCACTTGGCAATGCCTGGGATTGAACCCCAAACCTTGTGGGGACCTGATGATCGATAAACCAACACCTTACCGAGTGAGCTATCTGTTCTCCCTTGTGCAGGCAGTCAATGGGCCTAATGAACCAAAATGGCTTCTTTTACTATACTTCAACACCATGTAACACATATTAAAAGTAGGCCAAACTAGTCTTTTAAAAAAGACAAAGTAAAGCAATCTTTTAAACAGGTCTCTTTAATTAACAAGTAGATTTATAGTTTACTTTTACAAAGTAGACAAACTATTGGATTTCAAAAGAGAATAAAAAAGGATACTTGGCAATGCCTGGGATTGAACCCACAACCTTGTGGGGAGCTGCTGAGCGATAAACCAACACCTTACCGAGTGAGCTATCTGTTCTCCCTTGTGCAGGCAGTCAATAGGCCTAATGAACCAAAATGGCTTCTTTTCCTATACTTCAACACCATGTAACTCATTAAAAGTAGGCCAAACAAGTCTTTTAAAAAAGACAAAGAAGTAAAGCAATTTTTTAAACAGGTCTCTTTTATTAACAAGTAGATTTATAGTTTAATTTTACAAAGTAGACAAACTATTAGATTTCAAAAGAAAATAAAAAATTTTACTTGCCAATGCCTGGGATTGAACCCCCAACCTTGTTTTGACCTGCTGATCGATAAACCAACACCTTACCGACTGAGCTATCTACTCTCCCCTGTGCAGGCAGTCAATGGGCCTAATGAACCAAAATGGCTTCTTTTCCTACACTTCAACACCATGTAACTCATATTAAAAGTAGGCCAAACAAGTCTTTCAAAAAAGCTAAAGAAGTAAAGCAATCGTTTAAACAGGTCTCTTTAATTAACAAGAAGATTTATAGTTTAATTTTACAAAGTAGACAAACTGTTAGATTTTAAAAGAAAATTAAAATATTTTACTTGGCAAAGCCTGGGATTGAACCCCCAATCTTGTGGAGAGCTGCTGATCGATAAGCCAACACCTTACCGGGTGAGCTATCTTTTCTCCTTTGTGCAGGCAGTCAATGGGCCTAATGAACCAAAATTGCTTCTTGTCCAATACTTCAACACAATGTAACTCATATTAAAAGTAGGCCAAACAGGTCTTTCAAAAAAGACAAAGAAGTAAAGCAATCTTTCAAACAGGTCTCGTTAATTAACAAGTAGATTTATAGTTTAATTATACAAAGTAGACAAACTATTGGATTTCAAAAGAGAATTAAAAAAGGGTACTTGGCAATGCCTGGGATTGAACCCACAACCTTGTGGGGAGCTGCTGATCGATAAAGCAACACCTTACCGACTGAGCTATCTTTTCTCCCTTGTGCAAGCAGTCAATGGGCCTAATGAACCAAAATGGCTTCTTTTCCTATACTTCAACACCATGAACTCATATTAAAAGTAGGCCAAACAAGTCTTTCAAAAAAGACAAAGAAGTAAAGCAATCTTTTAAACAGGTCTCTTTAATTAACAAGTAGATTTATAGTTTAATTTTACAAAGTAGACAAACTATTGGATTTCAAAAGAGAATTAAAAAATGTTACTTGGCAATGCCTGGGTTTGAACACCCAACCTTGTGGGGACCTGCTGATTGATAAACCAACACTTTACCGACTGAGCTATCTTTTCTCGCTTGTGCAAGCAGTCAAAGGGCCTAATTAACCAAAATGGATTTTTTTTCCTATACTTCAACACCATGTAACTCATATTAAAAGCAGGCCAAACAATTCTTTCAAAAAAGACAAAGAAGTAAAGCAATCTTTTAAACAGGTCTCTTTAATTAACAAGTAGATTTATAGTTTTAGGTAACAAAGTAGACAAACTATTAGATTTTATAAGAAAATTAAAATATTTCACTTGGCAATGCCTGGGATTGAACCCCAAACCTTGTGGGGACCTGATGATCGATAAACCAACACCTTACCGAGTGAGCTATCTGTTCTCCCTTGTGCAGGCAGTCAATAGGCCTAATGAACCAAAATGGCTTCTTTTCCTATACTTCAACACCATGTAACTCATATTAAAAGTAGGCCAAACAAGTCTTTTAAAAAAGACAAAGAAGTAAAGCAATTTTTTAAACAGGTCTGTTTTATTAACAAGTAGATTTATAGTTTAATTTTACAAAGTAGACAAACTATTAGATTTCAAAAGAAAATAAAAAATTTAACTTTGCAATGCCTGGGATTGAACCCCCAACCTTGTGGGGACCTGCTGATCGATAAACCACCATCTCCCCGACTGAGCTATCTACTCTCCCTTGTGCAGGCAGTCAATGGGCCTAATGAACCAAAATGGCTTCTTTTCCTATACTTCAACACCATGTAACTCATATTAAAAGTAGGCCAAACAAGTCTTTTAAAAAAGACAAAGTAAAGCAATCTTTGAAACAGGTCTCTTTAATTAACAAGTAGATTTATAGTTTACTTTTACAAAGTAGACAAACTATTGGATTTCGAAAGAGAATAAAAAAGGTTACTTGGCAATGCCTGGGATTGAACCCACAACCTTGTGGGGAGCTGCTGATCGATAAACCAACACCTTACCGAGTGAGCTATCTGTTCTCCCTTGTGCAGGCAGTCAATAGGCCTAATGAACCAAAATGGCTTCTTTTCCTATACTTCAACACCATGTAACTCATATTAAAAGTAGGCCAAACAAGTCTTTTAAAAAAGACAAAGAAGTAAAGCAATTTTTTAAACAGGTCTGTTTTATTAACAAGTAGATGTATAGTTTAATTTTACAAAGTAGACAAACTATTAGATTTCAAAAGAGAATAAAAAAAGTTGCTTGGCAATGCCTGGGATTGAACCCACAACCCTGTGGGGAGCTGCTGATCGATAAACCAACATCTTACCGACTGAGCTATCTACTCTCCCTTGTGCAGGCAGTCAATGGGCCTAATGAACCAAAATGGCTTCTTTTCCTATACTATAACACCATGTAACTTATATTAAAAGTAGGCCAAACAAGTCTTTCAAAAAAGACAAAGAAGTAAAGCAGTCTTTTAAACAGGTCTCTTTAATTAACAAGTAGATTTATAGTTTAATTTTACAAAGTAGACAAACTGTTAGATTTTAAAAGAAAATTAAAATATTTTACTTGGCAAAGCCTGGGATTGAACCATCAACCTTGTGGGGAGCTGCTGATCAATAAACCAACACCTTACCGACTGAGCTATCTTTTCTCCCTTGTACAAGCAGTCAATGGGCCTAATGAACCAAAATAGCTTTTTTTCCAATACTTCAACACAATGTAACTCATATTAAAAGCAGGCCAAACAATTTTTTCAAAAAAGACAAAGAAGTAAAGCAATCTTTTAAACAGGTCTCTTTAATTAACAAGTAGATTTATAGTTTAATTTTACAAAGTAGAAAAACTATTAGATTTTAAAAGAAAATTAAAATATTTTACTTGGCAATGCCTGGGATTGAACCCCCAATCTTGTGGAGAGCTGCTGATCGATAAGCCAACACCTTACCGGGTGAGCTATCTTTTCTCCTTTGTGCAGGCAGTCAATGGGCCTAATGAACCAAAATTGCTTCTTGTCCAATACTTCAACACAATGTAACTCATATTAAAAGTAGGCCAAACAGGTCTTTCAAAAAAGACAAAGAAGTAAAGCAATCTTTCAAACAGGTCTCGTTAATTAACAAGTAGATTTATAGTTTAATTATACAAAGTAGACAAACTATTGGATTTCAAAAGAGAATTAAAAAAGGGTACTTGGCAATGCCTGGGATTGAACCCACAACCTTGTGGGGAGCTGCTGATCGATAAAGCAACACCTTACCGACTGAGCTATCTTTTCTCCCTTGTGCAAGCAGTCAATGGGCCTAATGAACCAAAATGGCTTCTTTTCCTATACTTCAACACCATGAACTCATATTAAAAGTAGGCCAAACAAGTCTTTCAAAAAAGACAAAGAAGTAAAGCAATCTTTTAAACAGGTCTCTTTAATTAACAAGTAGATTTATAGTTTAATTTTACAAAGTAGACAAACTATTGGATTTCAAAAGAGAATTAAAAAATGTTACTTGGCAATGCCTGGGTTTGAACACCCAACCTTGTGGGGACCTGCTGATTGATAAACCAACACTTTACCGACTGAGCTATCTTTTCTCGCTTGTGCAAGCAGTCAAAGGGCCTAATTAACCAAAATGGATTTTTTTTCCTATACTTCAACACCATGTAACTCATATTAAAAGCAGGCCAAACAATTCTTTCAAAAAAGACAAAGAAGTAAAGCAATCTTTTAAACAGGTCTCTTTAATTAACAAGTAGATTTATAGTTTTAGGTAACAAAGTAGACAAACTATTAGATTTTATAAGAAAATTAAAATATTTCACTTGGCAATGCCTGGGATTGAACCCCAAACCTTGTGGGGACCTGATGATCGATAAACCAACACCTTACCGAGTGAGCTATCTGTTCTCCCTTGTGCAGGCAGTCAATGGGCCTAATGAACCAAAATGGCTTCTTTTACTATACTTCAACACCATGTAACACATATTAAAAGTAGGCCAAACTAGTCTTTTAAAAAAGACAAAGTAAAGCAATCTTTTAAACAGGTCTCTTTAATTAACAAGTAGATTTATAGTTTACTTTTACAAAGTAGACAAACTATTGGATTTCAAAAGAGAATAAAAAAGGATACTTGGCAATGCCTGGGATTGAACCCACAACCTTGTGGGGAGCTGCTGAGCGATAAACCAACACCTTACCGAGTGAGCTATCTGTTCTCCCTTGTGCAGGCAGTCAATAGGCCTAATGAACCAAAATGGCTTCTTTTCCTATACTTCAACACCATGTAACTCATTAAAAGTAGGCCAAACAAGTCTTTTAAAAAAGACAAAGAAGTAAAGCAATTTTTTAAACAGGTCTCTTTTATTAACAAGTAGATTTATAGTTTAATTTTACAAAGTAGACAAACTATTAGATTTCAAAAGAAAATAAAAAATTTTACTTGCCAATGCCTGGGATTGAACCCCCAACCTTGTTTTGACCTGCTGATCGATAAACCAACACCTTACCGACTGAGCTATCTACTCTCCCCTGTGCAGGCAGTCAATGGGCCTAATGAACCAAAATGGCTTCTTTTCCTACACTTCAACACCATGTAACTCATATTAAAAGTAGGCCAAACAAGTCTTTCAAAAAAGCTAAAGAAGTAAAGCAATCGTTTAAACAGGTCTCTTTAATTAACAAGAAGATTTATAGTTTAATTTTACAAAGTAGACAAACTGTTAGATTTTAAAAGAAAATTAAAATATTTTACTTGGCAAAGCCTGGGATTGAACCCCCAATCTTGTGGAGAGCTGCTGATCGATAAGCCAACACCTTACCGGGTGAGCTATCTTTTCTCCTTTGTGCAGGCAGTCAATGGGCCTAATGAACCAAAATTGCTTCTTGTCCAATACTTCAACACAATGTAACTCATATTAAAAGTAGGCCAAACAGGTCTTTCAAAAAAGACAAAGAAGTAAAGCAATCTTTCAAACAGGTCTCGTTAATTAACAAGTAGATTTATAGTTTAATTATACAAAGTAGACAAACTATTGGATTTCAAAAGAGAATTAAAAAAGGGTACTTGGCAATGCCTGGGATTGAACCCACAACCTTGTGGGGAGCTGCTGATCGATAAAGCAACACCTTACCGACTGAGCTATCTTTTCTCCCTTGTGCAAGCAGTCAATGGGCCTAATGAACCAAAATGGCTTCTTTTCCTATACTTCAACACCATGAACTCATATTAAAAGTAGGCCAAACAAGTCTTTCAAAAAAGACAAAGAAGTAAAGCAATCTTTTAAACAGGTCTCTTTAATTAACAAGTAGATTTATAGTTTAATTTTACAAAGTAGACAAACTATTGGATTTCAAAAGAGAATTAAAAAATGTTACTTGGCAATGCCTGGGTTTGAACACCCAACCTTGTGGGGACCTGCTGATTGATAAACCAACACTTTACCGACTGAGCTATCTTTTCTCGCTTGTGCAAGCAGTCAAAGGGCCTAATTAACCAAAATGGATTTTTTTTCCTATACTTCAACACCATGTAACTCATATTAAAAGCAGGCCAAACAATTCTTTCAAAAAAGACAAAGAAGTAAAGCAATCTTTTAAACAGGTCTCTTTAATTAACAAGTAGATTTATAGTTTTAGGTAACAAAGTAGACAAACTATTAGATTTTATAAGAAAATTAAAATATTTCACTTGGCAATGCCTGGGATTGAACCCCAAACCTTGTGGGGACCTGATGATCGATAAACCAACACCTTACCGAGTGAGCTATCTGTTCTCCCTTGTGCAGGCAGTCAATAGGCCTAATGAACCAAAATGGCTTCTTTTCCTATACTTCAACACCATGTAACTCATATTAAAAGTAGGCCAAACAAGTCTTTTAAAAAAGACAAAGAAGTAAAGCAATTTTTTAAACAGGTCTGTTTTATTAACAAGTAGATTTATAGTTTAATTTTACAAAGTAGACAAACTATTAGATTTCAAAAGAAAATAAAAAATTTAACTTTGCAATGCCTGGGATTGAACCCCCAACCTTGTGGGGACCTGCTGATCGATAAACCACCATCTCCCCGACTGAGCTATCTACTCTCCCTTGTGCAGGCAGTCAATGGGCCTAATGAACCAAAATGGCTTCTTTTCCTATACTTCAACACCATGTAACTCATATTAAAAGTAGGCCAAACAAGTCTTTTAAAAAAGACAAAGTAAAGCAATCTTTGAAACAGGTCTCTTTAATTAACAAGTAGATTTATAGTTTACTTTTACAAAGTAGACAAACTATTGGATTTCGAAAGAGAATAAAAAAGGTTACTTGGCAATGCCTGGGATTGAACCCACAACCTTGTGGGGAGCTGCTGATCGATAAACCAACACCTTACCGAGTGAGCTATCTGTTCTCCCTTGTGCAGGCAGTCAATAGGCCTAATGAACCAAAATGGCTTCTTTTCCTATACTTCAACACCATGTAACTCATATTAAAAGTAGGCCAAACAAGTCTTTTAAAAAAGACAAAGAAGTAAAGCAATTTTTTAAACAGGTCTGTTTTATTAACAAGTAGATGTATAGTTTAATTTTACAAAGTAGACAAACTATTAGATTTCAAAAGAGAATAAAAAAAGTTGCTTGGCAATGCCTGGGATTGAACCCACAACCCTGTGGGGAGCTGCTGATCGATAAACCAACATCTTACCGACTGAGCTATCTACTCTCCCTTGTGCAGGCAGTCAATGGGCCTAATGAACCAAAATGGCTTCTTTTCCTATACTATAACACCATGTAACTTATATTAAAAGTAGGCCAAACAAGTCTTTCAAAAAAGACAAAGAAGTAAAGCAGTCTTTTAAACAGGTCTCTTTAATTAACAAGTAGATTTATAGTTTAATTTTACAAAGTAGACAAACTATTAGATTTCAAAAGAGAATTAAAAAATGTTACTTGGCAATGCCTGGGTTTGAACACCCAACCTTGTGGGGAGCTGTTGATCGATAAACCAACACCTTACCGACTAAGCTATCTTTCTTCCCTTGTGCAAGCAGTCAATGGGCCTAATGAACCAAAACGGCTTCTTTTCCTATACTTCAACACCATGTAACTTTTTAAAAGCAGGCCAAACAAGTCTTTCAAAAAAGACAAAGAAATAAAGCAGTCTTTTAAACAGGTCTCTTTAATTAACAAGTAGATTTATAGTTTAATTTTACAAAGT
The DNA here is from genome assembly GCF_946808225.1 of Silurus aristotelis. Taxonomy (NCBI): domain Eukaryota; kingdom Metazoa; phylum Chordata; class Actinopteri; order Siluriformes; family Siluridae; genus Silurus; species Silurus aristotelis. The sequence continues at coordinate 16,084,846 of NC_139585.1, read as the reverse complement.
AGACAAACTATTTAATTTCAAAAGAGAATTAAAAAACGTTACTTGGCAATGCCTGGGATTGAACCACCAACTTTGTGGGGAGCTGCTGATCGATAAACCAACACCTTAACGACTGAGCTATCTTTTCTCCCTTGTGCAATCAGTCAATGGGCCTAATGAACCAAAATGGCTTCTTTTCCTATACTTCAACCCTTTGTAACTCTTTAAAAGTAGGCCAAACAAGTCTTTCAAAAAAGACAAAAAAATAAAGCAATCTTTTAAACAGGTCTCTTTAATTAACAGGTAGATTTATAGTTAAATTTTACAAAGTAGACAAACTATTAGATTTTAAAAGAAAATAAAAATATTTTACTTGGCAATACCTGGGATTGAACCCAACAACCTTGTGGGGACCTGCTGATCGATAAACCAACACCTTACCGACTGAGCTATCTTTTCTCACTTGTGCTAGCAGTCAATGGGCCTATTGAACCAAAATGGCTTCTTTTCCTATACTTCAACACCATGTAACTCATATTAAAAGCAGGCCAAACAAGTCTTTCAAAAAAGACAAAGAAATAAAGCAATCATTTAAACAGGTCTCTTTAATTAACAAGTAGATTTATACTTTTATTTTACAAAGTAGACAAACTATTAGATTTTAAAAGAAAATTAAAATATTTTACTTGGCAATGCCTGGGATTGAACCCCCAACCTTGTGGGGAGCTGCTGATCGATAAACCAACACCTTACCGACTGAGCTATCTTTTCTCCCTTGTGCAGGCAGTCAATGGGCCTAATGAACCAAAATGGCTTCTTTTCCTATACTTCAACCCTTTGTAACTCTTTAAAAGTAGGCCAAACAAGTCTTTCAAAAAAGACAAAAAAATAAAGCAATCATTTAAACCGGTCTCTTTAATTAAAAAGTAGATTTATAGTTTAATTTTACAAAGTAGACAAACTATTGGATTTTAAAAGAGAATTTAAAAATGTTACTTGGCAATGACTGGGATTGAACCCCCAACCTTGTGGGGACCTGCTGATCGATAAACCAACACCTTACTGACTGAGCTACCTTTTCTCCCTTGTCGAAGCAGTCAATAGGCCTAATGAATAAAAATGGCTTTTTTCCAATACTTCAACCCTTTGTAACTCTTTGAAAGCAGGCCAAACAAGTCTTTCAAAAAAGACAAAGAAATAAAGCAATCATTTAAACCGGTCTCTTTAATTAAAAAGTAGATTTATAGTTTAATTTTACAAAGTAGACAAACTATTGGATTTCAAAAGAGAATTTAAAAATGTTACTCGGCAAAGCCTGGGATTGAACCCCCAACCTTGTGGGGACCTGCTGATCGATAAACCAACACCTTACCGACTGAGCTACATTTTCTCCCTTATGCATGCAGTCAAAGGGCCTAATAAACCAAAAGGCTTCTTTTCCTATACTTCAACCCTTTGTAACTCATATTAAAAGTAGGCCAAACAAGTCTTTCAAAAAAGACAAAGAAATAAAGCAGTCTTTTAAACAGGTCTCTTTAATTAACAAGTAGATTTATAGTTTAATTTTACAAAGTAGACAAACTATTTAATTTCAAAAGAGAATTAAAAAACATTACTTGGCAATGCCTGGGATTGAACCCCCAACTTTGTGGGGAGCTGCTGATCGATAAACCAACACCTTACCGACTGAGCTATCTTTTCTCCCTTGTGCAGTCAGTCAATGGGCCTAATGAACCAAAATGGCTTCTTTTCCTATACTTCAACCCTTTGTAACTCTTTAAAAGTAGGCCAAACAAGTCTTTCAAAAAAGATTTCAAAAGAGTATTAAAAAATTTTATCTGGTAATGCCTGGGATTGAACCCACAACCTTGTGCGGACCTGCCGATCAATAAACCAACATCTTACCAACTCAGCTATCTTTTCACCCTTGTGCAAGCAGTCAATAGGCCTAATGAACCAAAATGGCTTCTTTTCCAATACTTCAACCCTTTGTAACTCTTTGAAAGCAGGCCAAACAAGTCTTTCAAAAATGACAAAGAAATAAAGCAATCATTTAAACAGGTCTCTTTAATTAAAAAGTAATTTTATAGTTTAATTTTACAAAGTAGACAAACTATTGGATTTCAAAAGGGAATTAAAACATGTTATTTGGCAATGCCTGGGTTTGAACACCCATCCTTGTGGGGAGCTGCTGATCGATAAAACAACACCTTACCGACTGAGCTATCTTTTCTCACTTGTGCTAGCAGTCAATGGGCCTATTGAACCAAAATGGCTTCTTTTCCTATACTTCAACACCATGTAACTCATATTAAAAGTAGGCCAAACAAGTCTTTCAAAAAACACAAAGAAGTAAAGCAATCTTTTAAACAGGTCTCTTTAATTAACAAGTAGATTTATAGTTTAATTTTACAAAGTAGACAAACTATTAGATTTCAAAAGTAAATTAAAAAATTTTACTTGGCAATGCCTGGGATTGAACCCCCACCTCTGTGGGGACCTGCTGATCGATAAACCAACACCTTACCGACTGAGCTATCTTTTCTCTCTTTTGCAAGCAGTCAATGGGCCTAATGAACCAAAATGGCTTCTTTTCCTATACTTCAACCCTTTGTAACTCTTTAAAAGTAGGCCAAACAAGTCTTTCAAAAAAGACAAAGAAATAAAGCAATCTTTTAAACAGGTCTCTTTAATTAAAAAGTAGATTTATAGTTTAATTTTACAAAATAGACAAACTATTAGATTTTAAAAGAAAATTAAAACATTTTACTTGGCAATGCCTGGGATTGAACCCCCAACCTTGTGGGGACCTGCTGATCGATAAACCAAGACCTTACCGAATGAGCTATCTTTCCTCCCTTGTGCAGGCAGTCAATAGGCCTAATGAACCAAAATAGCTTCTTTTCCAATACTTCAACCTTTGTAACTCTTTGAAAGCAGGCCAAACAATTCTTTTAAAAAAGACAAAGAAATAAAGCAATTATTTAAACAGGTCTCTTTAATTAAAAAGTAATTTTATAGTTAAATTTTACAAAGTAGACAAACTATTGGATTTCAAAAGAGTATTAAAAATTTTACTTGGCAATGCCTGGGATTGAACCCACAACCTTGTGCGGACCTGCTGATCAATAAACCAACACCTTACCAACTGAGCTATCTTTTCTCCCTTCTCCAACCAGTCAATAGGCCTAATGAACCAAAATGGCTTCTTTTCCAATACTTCAACCCTTTGTAACTCATATTAAAAGTAGGCCAAACTAGTCTTTTAAAAAAGACAAAGTAAAGCAATCTTTGAAACAGGTCTCTTTAATTAACAAGTAGATTTATAGTTTACTTTTACAAAGTAGACAAACTATTGGATTTCGAAAGAGAATAAAAAAGGTTACTTGGCAATGCCTGGGATTGAACCCACAACCTTGTGGGGAGCTGCTGATCGATAAACCAACACCTTACCGAGTGAGCTATCTGTTCTCCCTTGTGCAGGCAGTCAATAGGCCTAATGAACCAAAATGGCTTCTTTTCCTATGCTTCAACACCATGTAACTCATATTAAAAGTAGGCCAAACAAGTCTTTTAAAAAAGACAAAGAAGTAAAGCAATTTTTTAAACAGGTCTGTTTTATTAACAAGTAGATGTATAGTTTAATTTTACAAAGTAGACAAACTATTAGATTTCAAAAGAGAATAAAAAAAGTTGCTTGGCAATGCCTGGGATTGAACCCACAACCCTGTGGGGAGCTGCTGATCGATAAACCAACATCTTACCGACTGAGCTATCTACTCTCCCTTGTGCAGGCAGTCAATGGGCCTAATGAACCAAAATGGCTTCTTTTCCTATACTTCAACACCATGTAACTCATATTAAAAGTAGGCCAAACTAGTCTTTTAAAAAAGACAAAGAAGTAAAGCAATCTTTTAAACAGGTCTCTTTAATTAACAAGTAGATTTATAGTTTAATTTTACAAAGTAGACAAACTATTGGATTTCAAAAGAAAATTAAAATATTTCACTTGGCAATGCCTGGGTTTGAACACCCAACCTTGTGGGGACCTGCTGATCGATAAACCAACACTTTACTGACTGAGCTATCTTTTCTCCCTTGTGCGAGCAGTCAATGGGCCTAATGAACCAAAATGGCTTCTTTTCCTATACTTCAACACCATGTAACTCATATTGAAAGTAGGCCAAACAAGTCTTTCAAAAAAGACAAAGAAATAAAGCAGTCTTTTAAACAGGTTTTTTTAATTAACAAGTAGATTTATAGTTTAATTTTACAAAGTAGACAAACTATTAGATTTTATAAGAAAATTAAAATATTTCACTTGGCAATGCCTGGGATTGAACCCCAAACCTTGTGGGGACCTGCTGATCGATAAACCAACACCTTACCGAGTGAGCTATCTGTTCTCCCTTGTGCAGGCAGTCAATAGGCCTAATGAACCAAAATGGCTTCTTTTCCTATACTTCAACACCATGTAACTCATTAAAAGTAGGCCAAACAAGTCTTTTAAAAAAGACAAAGAAGTAAAGCAATTTTTTAAACAGGTCTCTTTTATTAACAAGTATATTTATAGTTTAATTTTACAAAGTAGACAAACTATTAGATTTCAAAAGAAAATAAAAAATTTTACTTGCCAATGCCTGGGATTGAACCCCCAACCTTGTTTTGACCTGCTGATCGATAATCCAACACCTTACCGACTGAGCTATCTACTCTCCCCTGTGCAGGCAGTCAATGGGCCTAATGAACCAAAATGGCTTCTTTTCCTACACTTCAACACCATGTAACTCATATTAAAAGTAGGCCAAACAAGTCTTTCAAAAAAGATAAAGAAGTAAAGCAATCGTTTAAACAGGTCTCTTTAATTAACAAGAAGATTTATAGTTTAATTTTACAAAGTAGACAAACTGTTAGATTTTAAAAGAAAATTAAAATATTTTACTTGGCAAAGCCTGGGATTGAACCACCAACCTTGTGGGGAGCTGCTGATCGATAAACCAACACCTTACCGACTGAGCTATCTTTTCTCCCTTGTGCAAGCAGTCAATGGGCCTAATGAACCAAAATGGCTTCTTTTACTATACTTTAACACCATGTAACTCTTTAAAAGCAGGCCAAACAAGTCTTTCAAAAAAGACAAAGAAGTAAGGCAATCGTTTAAACAGGTCTCTTTAATTAACAAGAAGATTTATAGTTTAATTTTACAAAGTAGACAAACTGTTAGATTTTAAAAGAAAATTAAAATATTTTACTTGGCAAAGCCTGGGATTGAACCACCAACCTTGTGGGGAGCTGCTGATCAATAAACCAACACCTTACCGACTGAGCTATCTTTTCTCCCTTGTACAAGCAGTCAATAGGCCTAATGAACCAAAATAGCTTTTTTTCCAATACTTCAACACAATGTAACTCATATTAAAAGCAGGCCAAACAATTTTTTCAAAAAAGACAAAGAAGTAAAGCAATCTTTTAAACAGGTCTCTTTAATTAACAAGTAGATTTATAGTTTAATTTTACAAAGTAGAAAAACTATTAGATTTTAAAAGAAAATTAAAATATTTTACTTGGCAATGCCTGGGATTGAACCCCCAATCTTGTGGAGAGCTGCTGATCGATAAGCCAACACCTTACCGGGTGAGCTATCTTTTCTCCTTTGTGCAGGCAGTCAATGGGCCTAATGAACCAAAATGGCTTCTTTTCCTATACTATAACACCATGTAACTTATATTAAAAGTAGGCCAAACAAGTCTTTCAAAAAAGACAAAGAAGTAAAGCAGTCTTTTAAACAGGTCTCTTTAATTAACAAGTAGATTTATAGTTTAATTTTACAAAGTAGACAAACTATTAGATTTCAAAAGAGAATTAAAAAATGTTACTTGGCAATGCCTGGGTTTGAACACCCAACCTTGTGGGGAGCTGTTGATCGATAAAGCAACACCTTACCGACTAAGCTATCTTTCTTCCCTTGTGCAAGCAGTCAATGGGCCTAATGAACCAAAACGGCTTCTTTTCCTATACTTCAACACCATGTAACTTTTTAAAAGCAGGCCAAACAAGTCTTTCAAAAAAGACAAAGAAATAAAGCAGTCTTTTAAACAGGTCTCTTTAATTAACAAGTAGATTTATAGTTTAATTTTACAAAGTAGACAAACTATTTAATTTCAAAAGAGAATTAAAAAACGTTACTTGGCAATGCCTGGGATTGAACCACCAACTTTGTGGGGAGCTGCTGATCGATAAACCAACACCTTAACGACTGAGCTATCTTTTCTCCCTTGTGCAATCAGTCAATGGGCCTAATGAACCAAAATGGCTTCTTTTCCTATACTTCAACCCTTTGTAACTCTTTAAAAGTAGGCCAAACAAGTCTTTCAAAAAAGACAAAAAAATAAAGCAATCTTTTAAACAGGTCTCTTTAATTAACAGGTAGATTTATAGTTAAATTTTACAAAGTAGACAAACTATTAGATTTTAAAAGAAAATAAAAATATTTTACTTGGCAATACCTGGGATTGAACCCAACAACCTTGTGGGGACCTGCTGATCGATAAACCAACACCTTACCGACTGAGCTATCTTTTCTCACTTGTGCTAGCAGTCAATGGGCCTATTGAACCAAAATGGCTTCTTTTCCTATACTTCAACACCATGTAACTCATATTAAAAGCAGGCCAAACAAGTCTTTCAAAAAAGACAAAGAAATAAAGCAATCTTTTAAACAGGTCTCTTTAATTAACAAGTACATTTATACTTTTATTTTACAAAGTAGACAAACTATTAGATTTTAAAAGAAAATTAAAATATTTTACTTGGCAATGCCTGGGATTGAACCCCCAACCTTGTGGGGAGCTGCTGATCGATAAACCAACACCTTACCGACTGAGCTATCTTTTCTCCCTTGTGCAGGCAGTCAATGGGCCTAATGAACCAAAATGGCTTCTTTTCCTATACTTCAACCCTTTGTAACTCTTTAAAAGTAGGCCAAACAAGTCTTTCAAAAAAGACAAAAAAATAAAGCAATCATTTAAACCGGTCTCTTTAATTAAAAAGTAGATTTATAGTTTAATTTTACAAAGTAGACAAACTATTGGATTTTAAAAGAGAATTTAAAAATGTTACTTGGCAATGCCTGGGATTGAACCCCCAACCTTGTGGGGACCTGCTGATCGATAAACCAACACCTTACTGACTGAGCTACCTTTTCTCCCTTGTCGAAGCAGTCAATAGGCCTAATGAATAAAAATGGCTTTTTTTCCAATACTTCAACCCTTTGTAACTCTTTGAAAGCAGGCCAAACAAGTCTTTCAAAAAAGACAAAGAAATAAAGCAATCATTTAAACCGGTCTCTTTAATTAAAAAGTAGATTTATAGTTTAATTTTACAAAGTAGACAAACTATTGGATTTCAAAAGAGAATTTAAAAATGTTACTCGGCAAAGCCTGGGATTGAACCCCCAACCTTGTGGGGACCTGCTGATCGATAAACCAACACCTTACCGACTGAGCTACATTTTCTCCCTTATGCATGCAGTCAAAGGGCCTAATAAACCAAAAGGCTTCTTTTCCTATACTTCAACCCTTTGTAACTCATTTTAAAAGTAGGCCAAACAAGTCTTTCAAAAAAGACAAAGAAATAAAGCAGTCTTTTAAACAGGTCTCTTTAATTAACAAGTAGATTTATAGTTTAATTTTACAAAGTAGACAAACTATTTAATTTCAAAAGAGAATTAAAAAACATTACTTGGCAATGCCTGGGATTGAACCCCCAACTTTGTGGGGAGCTGCTGATCGATAAACCAACACCTTACCGACTGAGCTATCTTTTCTCCCTTGTGCAGTCAGTCAATGGGCCTAATGAACCAAAATGGCTTCTTTTCCTATACTTCAACCCTTTGTAACTCTTTAAAAGTAGGCCAAACAAGTCTTTCAAAAAAGATTTCAAAAGAGTATTAAAAAATTTTATCTGGTAATGCCTGGGATTGAACCCACAACCTTGTGCGGACCTGCTGATCAATAAACCAACATCTTACCAACTCAGCTATCTTTTCACCCTTGTGCAAGCAGTCAATAGGCCTAATGAACCAAAATGGCTTCTTTTCCAATACTTCAACCCTTTGTAACTCTTTGAAAGCAGGCCAAACAAGTCTTTCAAAAATGACAAAGAAATAAAGCAATCATTTAAACAGGTCTCTTTAATTAAAAAGTAATTTTATAGTTTAATTTTACAAAGTAGACAAACTATTGGATTTCAAAAGGGAATTAAAACATGTTATTTGGCAATGCCTGGGTTTGAACACCCATCCTTGTGGGGAGCTGCTGATCGATAAAACAACACCTTACCGACTGAGCTATCTTTTCTCACTTGTGCTAGCAGTCAATGGGCCTATTGAACCAAAATGGCTTCTTTTCCTATACTTCAACACCATGTAACTCATATTAAAAGTAGGGCAAACAAGTCTTTCAAAAAACACAAAGAAGTAAAGCAATCTTTTAAACAGGTCTCTTTAATTAACAAGTAGATTTATAGTTTAATTTTACAAAGTAGACAAACTATTAGATTTCAAAAGTAAATTAAAAAATTTTACTTGGCAATGCCTGGGATTGAACCCCCACCTCTGTGGGGACCTGCTGATCGATAAACCAACACCTTACCGACTGAGCTATCTTTTCTCTCTTTTGCAAGCAGTCAATGGGCCTAATGAACCAAAATGGCTTCTTTTCCTATACTTCAACCCTTTGTAACTCATATTAAAAGTAGGCCAAACAAGTCTTTCAAAAAATACAAAGAAATATAGCAGTCTTTTAAACAGGTCTCTTTAATTAACAAGGAGATTTATAGTTTAATTTTACAAAGTAGACAAACTATTAGATTTCAAAAGAGTATTAAAAATTTTACTTGGTAATGCCGGGGATTGAACCCACAACCTTGTGCGGACCTGCTGATCAATAAACCAACACCTTACCAACTGAGCTATCTTTTCTCCCTTCTCCAACCAGTCAATAGGCCTAATGAACCAAAATGGCTTCTTTTCCAATACTTCAACCCTTTGTAACTCTTTGAAAGCAGGCCAAACAAGTCTTTTTAAAAAGACAAAGAAATAAAGCAATCATTTAAACCGGTCTCTTTAATTAAAAAGTAGATTTATAGTTTAATTTTACAAAGTAGACAAACTATTAGATTTCAAAAGAGAATTAAAAAAAGTTACTTGGCAATGCTTGGGTTTGAACACCCAACCTTGTGGGGAGCTGTTGATCGATAAACCAACACCTTACCGACTAAGCTATCTTTCTTCCCTTGTGCAAGCAGTCAATGGGCCTAATGAACCAAAACGGCTTCTTTTCCTATACTTCAACACCATGTAACTTTTTAAAAGCAGGCCAAACAAGTCTTTCAAAAAAGACAAAGAAATAAAGCAGTCTTTTAAACAGGTCTCTTTAATTAACAAGTAGATTTATAGTTTAATTTTACAAAGTAGACAAACTATTTAATTTCAAAAGAGAATTAAAAACGTTACTTGGCTATGCCTGGAATTGAACCCCCAACTTTGTGGGGAGCTGCTGATCGATAAACCAACACCTTACCGACTGAGCTACCTTTTCTCCCTTGTGCAGGCAGTCAAAGGGCCTAATAAACCAAAATGGCTTCTTTTCCTATACTTCAACCCTTTGTAACTCATATTAAAAGTAGGCCAAACAAGTCTTTCAAAAAAGACAAAGAAATAAAGCAGTCTTTTAAACAGGTCTCTTTAATTAACAAGTAGATTTATAGTTTAATTTTACAAAGTAGACAAACTATTAGATTTTAAAAGAGTATTAAAAAATTTTACTTGGTAATGCCTGGGATTGAACCCACAACCTTGTGCAGACCTGCTGATCAACACCTTACCAACTGAGCTATCTTTTCTCCCTTGTGCAAGCAGTCAATGGGCCTAATGAACCAAAATGGCTTCTTTTCCAATACTTCAACCCTTTGTAACTCTTTGAAAGCAGGCCAAACAAGTCTTTCAAAAAAGACAAAGAAATAAAGCAATCATTTAAACAGGTCTCTTTAATTAAAAAGTAATTTTATAGTTTAATTTTACAAAGTGGACAAACTATTGGATTTCAAAAGGGAATTAAAATATTTTACTTCGCAATGCCTGGGATTGAACCCCCAACCTTGTGGGGACCTGCTGATCGATAAACCAACACCTTACCAACGGAGCTATCTTTTCTCTCTTTTGCAAGCAGTCAATGGGCCTAATGAACCAAAATGGCTTCTTTTCCTATACTTCAACCCTTTGTAACTCTTTAAAAGTAGGCCAAACAAGTCTTTCAAAAAAGACAAAGAAATAAAGCAGTCTTTTAAACAGGTCTCTTTAATTAACAAGTAGATTTATAGTTTAATTTTACAAAGTAGACAAACTATTTAATTTCAAAAGAGAATTAAAAAACATTACTTGGCCATGCCTGGGATTGAACACCCAACTTTGGGGGGACCTGCTGATCGATAAACCAACACCTTACCGACTGAGCTATCTTTTCTCCGTTGTGCATTCAGTCAATGGGCCTAATGAACTAAAATGGCTTCTTTTCCTATACTTCAACCCTTTGTAACTCTTTAAAAGTAGGCCAAACAAGTCTTTCAAAAAAGACAAAAAAATAAACCAATCTTTTAAACAGGTCTCTTTAATTAACAAGTAGATTTATAGTTTAATTTTACAAAGTAGACAAACTATTAGATTTTAAAAGAAAATAAAAATATTTTACTTGGCGATGCCTGGGATTGAACCCAACAACCTTGTGGGGACCTGCTGATCGATAAACCAACACCTTACCGACTGAGCTATCTTTTCTCCCTTGTCGAAGCAGTCAATAGGCTTAATGAACCAAAATGGCTTTTTTTCCAATACTTCAACCCTTTGTAACTCTTTGAAAGCAGGACAAACAAGTCTTTCAAAAAAGACAAAGAAATAAAGCAATCATTTAAACCGGTCTCTTTAATTAAAAAGTAGATTTATAGTTTAATTTTACAAAGTAGACAAACTATTGGATTTCAAAAGAGAATTTAAAAATTTTACTTGGCAATGCCTGGGATTGAACCCCCAATCTTGTGTGGACCTGCTGATCGATAAACCAACACCCTACCGACTGAGCTAACTTTTTTCTCTTGTGCAGGCAGTCAAAGGGCCTAATAAACCAAAATGGCTTCTGTTCCTATACTTCAACCCTTTGTAACTCATATTAAAAGTGGGCCAAACAAGTCTTTCAAAAAAGACAAAGAAATAAAGCAGTCTTTTAAACAGGTCTCTTTAATTAACAAGTAGATTTATAGATTAATTTTACAAAGTAGACAAACTATTAGATTTCAAAAGAGTATTAAAAAATTTTACTTGGTAATGCCTGGGATTGAACCCACAACCTTGTGCGGACCTGCTGATCAATAAACCAACATCTTACCAACTGAGCTATCTTTTCTCTCTTTTGCAAGCAGTCAATGGGCCTAATGAACCAAAATGGCTTCTTTTCCTATACTTCAACCCTTTGTAACTCTTTAAAAGTAGGCCAAACAAGTCTTTCGAAAAACACAAAGAAGTAAAGCAATCTTTTAAACAGGTCTCTTTAATTAACAAGTAGATTTATAGTTTAATTTTACAAAGTAGACAAACTATTAGATTTTAAAAGAAAATTAAAATATTTTTCTTGGCAATGCCTGGGATTGAACCCCCAACCTTGTGGGGACCTGCTGATCGATAAACCAACGCCTTACCGACTGAGCTATCTTTTCTCCCTTGTGCAGGCAGTCAATGGGCCTAATGAACCAAAATGGCTTCTTTTCCTATACTATAATACCATGTAACTCATATTAAAAGTAGGCCAAACAAGTCTTTCAAAAAAGACAAAGAAATAAAGCAGTCTTTTAAACAGGTCTCTTTAATTAACAAGTAGATTTATAGTTTAATTTTGCAAAGTAGACAAACTATTAGATTTCAAAAGAGAATTAAAAAAAGTTACTTGGCAATGCCTGGGATTGAACACCCAACCTTGTGGGGAGCTGTTGATCGATAAACCAACACCTTACCGACTAAGCTATCTTTCTTCCCTTGTGCAAGCAGTCAATGGGCCTAAAGAACCAAAACGGCTTCTTTTCCTATACTTCAACACCATGTAACTTTTTAAAAGCAGGCCAAACAAGTCTTTCAAAAAAGACAAAGAAATAAAGCAATCTTTTAAACAGGTCTCTATAATTAACAAGTAGATTTATAGTTTAATTTTACAAAGTAGACAAACTATTTAATTTCAAAAGAGAATTAAAAGACGTTACTTGGCAATGCCTGGGATTGAACCCACAACCTTGTGGGGAGCTGCTGATCGATAAACCAACACCTTACCGACTGAGCTATCTTTTCTCCCTTGTGCAAGCAGTCAAAGGGCCTAATAAACCAAAATGGCTTCTTTTCCTATACTTCAACACCATGTAACTCATATTAAAAGTAGGCCAAACAAGTCTTTCAAAAAACACAAAGAAGTAAAGCAATCTTTTAAACAGGTCTCTTTAATTAACAAGTAGATTTATAGTTTAATTTTACAAAGTAGACAAACTATTAGATTTCAAAAGTAAATTAAAAAATTTTACTTGGCAATGCCTGGGATTGAACCCCCAACTCTGTGGTGACCTGCTGATCGATAAACCAACACCTTAATGACTGAGCTATCTTTTCTCTCTTTTGCAAGCAGTCAATGGGCCTAATGAACCAAAATGGCTTCTTTTCCTATACTTCAACCCTTTGTAACTCTTTAAAAGTAGGCCAAACAAGTCTTTCAAAAAAGACAAAGAAATAAAGCAATCTTTTAAACAGGTCTCTTTAATTAACAAGTAGATTTATAGTTTCATTTTACAAAGTAGACAAACTATTAGATTTCAAAAGAGAATTAAAAAATGTTACTTGGCAATGCTTGGGTTTGAACACCCAACCTTGTGGGGAGCTGTTGATCGATAAACCAACACCTTACCGACTAAGCTATCTTTCTTCCCTTGTGCAAGCAGTCAATGGGCCTAATGAACCAAAACGGCTTCTTTTCCTATACTTCAACACCATGTAACTTTTTAAAAGCAGGCCAAACAAGTCTTTCAAAAAAGACAAAGAAATAAAGCAGTCTTTTAAACAGGTCTCTTTAATTAACAAGTAGATTTATAGTTTAATTTTACAAAGTAGACAAACTATTTAATTTAAAAAGAGAATTAAAAAACATTACTTGGCAATGCCTGGGATTGAACCCACAACCTTGTGGGGAGCTGCTGATCGATAAACCAGCACCTTACCGACTGAGCTATCTTTTCTTTTCCCTTGTGCAATCAGTCAATGGGCCTAATGAACCAAAATGGCTTCTTTTCCTATACTTCAACCCTTTGTAACTCTTTAAAAGTAGGCCAAACAAGTCTTTCAAAAAAGACAAAAAAATAAAGCAATCTTTTAAACAGGTCTCTTTAATTAACAAGTAGATTTATAGTTTAATTTTACAAAGTAGACAAACTATTAGATTTTAAAAGAAAATTAAAATATTTTACTTGGCAATGCCTGGGATTGAACCCCCAACCTTGTGGGGACCTGCTGATCTATAAACCAACACGTTACCGACTGAGCTATCTTTTCTCCCTTGTGCAGGCAGTCAATGGGCCTAATGAACCAAAATGGCTTCTTTTCCTATACTTCAACCCTTTGTAACTCTTTAAAAGTAGGCCAAACAAGTCTTTCAAAAAAGACAAAGAAATAAAGCAATCTTTTAAACAGGTCTCTTTAATTAACAAGTAGATTTATAGTTTCATTTTACAAAGTAGACAAACTATTAGATTTTAAAAGAAAATTGAAATATTTTACTTGGCAATGCCTGGGATTGAACCCCCAACCTTGTGGGGACCTGCTGATCGATAAACCAACACCTTACCGACTGAGCTATCTTTTCTCCCTTGTGCAGGCAGTCAATGGGCCTAATGAACCAAAATGGCTTCTTTTCCTATACTATAATACCATGTAACTCATATTAAAAGTAGGCCAAACAAGTCTTTCAAAAAAGACAAAGAAATAAAGCAGTCTTTTAAACAGGTCTCTTTAATTAACAAGTAGATTTATAGTTTAATTTTGCAAAGTAGACAAACTATTAGATTTTAAAAGAGAATTAAAAAAAGTTACTTGGCAATGCCTGGGATTGAACACCCAACCTTGTGGGGAGCTGTTGATCGATAAACCAACACCTTACCGACTAAGCTATCTTTCTTTCCTTGTGCAAGCAGTCAATGGGCCTAAAGAACCAAAACGGCTTCTTTTCCTATACTTCAACACCATGTAACTTTTTAAAAGCAGGCCAAACAAGTCTTTCAAAAAAGACAAAGAAATAAAGCAATCTTTTAAACAGGTCTCTATAATTAACAAGTAGATTTATAGTTTAATTTTACAAAGTAGACAAACTATTTAATTTCAAAAGAGAATTAAAAAACGTTACTTGGCAATGCCTGGGATTGAACCCACAACCTTGTGGGGAGCTGCTGATCGATAAACCAACACCTTACCGACTGAGCTATCTTTTCTCCCTTGTGCAAGCAGTCAAAGGGCCTAATAAACCAAAATGGCTTCTTTTCCTATACTTCAACACCATGTAACTCATATTAAAAGTAGGCCAAACAAGTCTTTCAAAAAACACAAAGAAGTAAAGCAATCTTTTAAACAGGTCTCTTTAATTAACAAGTAGATTTATAGTTTAATTTTACAAAGTAGACAAACTATTAGATTTCAAAAGTAAATTAAAAAATTTTACTTGGCAATGCCTGGGATTGAACCCCCAACTCTGTGGTGACCTGCTGATCGATAAACCAACACCTTAATGACTGAGCTATCTTTTCTCTCTTTTGCAAGCAGTCAATGGGCCTAATGAACCAAAATGGCTTCTTTTCCTATACTTCAACCCTTTGTAACTCTTTAAAAGTAGGCCAAACAAGTCTTTCAAAAAAGACAAAGAAATAAAGCAATCTTTTAAACAGGTCTCTTTAATTAACAAGTAGATTTATAGTTTCATTTTACAAAGTAGACAAACTATTAGATTTTAAAAGAAAATTGAAATATTTTACTTGGCAATGCCTGGGATTGAACCCCCAACCTTGTGGGGACCTGCTGATCGATAAACCAACACCTTACCAACTGAGCTATCTTTTCTCCCTTGTGCAGGCAGTCAATGGGCCTAATGAACCAAAATGGCTTCTTTTCCTATACTATAACACCATGTAACTTATATTAAAAGTAGGCCAAACAAGTCTTTCAAAAAAGACAAAGAAATAAAGCAGTCTTTTAAACAGGTCTCTTTAATTAACAAGTAGATTTATAGTTTAATTTTACAAAGTAGACAAACTATTAGATTTTAAAAGAAAAAAAAAATAATTTACTTGGCAATGCCTGGGATTGAACCCAACAATCTTGTGGGGACCTGCTGATCGATAAACCAACACCTTACCGAGTGAGCTATCTTTTCTCCCTTGTGCAGGTAGTCAAAGGGCCTAATGAACCAAAACGGCTTCTTTTCCTATACTTCAACCCTTTGTAACTCATATTAAAAGTAGGCCAAACAAGTCTTTCAAAAAATACAAAGAAATATAGCAGTCTTTTAAACAGGTCTCTTTAATTAACAAGTAGATTTATAGTTTAATTTTTACAAAGTAGACAAACTATTAGATTTCAAAAGAGTATTAAAAATTTTACTTGGCAATGCCGGGGATTGAACCCACAACCTTGTGCGGACCTGCTGATCAATAAACCAACACCTTACCAACTGAGCTATCTTTTCTCCCTTCTCCAACCAGTCAATAGGCCTAATGAACCAAAATGGCTTCTTTTCCAATACTTCAACCCTTTGTAACTCATATTAAAAGTAGGCCAAACTAGTCTTTTAAAAAAGACAAAGTAAAGCAATCTTTGAAACAGGTCTCTTTAATTAACAAGTAGATGTATAGTTTAATTTTACAAAGTAGACAAACTATTAGATTTCAAAAGAGAATAAAAAAAGTTGCTTGGCAATGCCTGGGATTGAACCCACAACCCTGTGGGGAGCTGCTGATCGATAAACCAACATCTTACCGACTGAGCTATCTACTCTCCCTTGTGCAGGCAGTCAATGGGCCTAATGAACCAAAATGGCTTCTTTTCCTATACTTCAACACCATGTAACTCATATTAAAAGTAGGCCAAACTAGTCTTTTAAAAAAGACAAAGAAGTAAAGCAATCTTTTAAACAGGTCTCTTTAATTAACAAGTAGATTTATAGTTTAATTTTACAAAGTAGACAAACTATTGGATTTCAAAAGAAAATTAAAATATTTCACTTGGCAATGCCTGGGTTTGAACACCCAACCTTGTGGGGACCTGCTGATCGATAAACCAACACTTTACTGACTGAGCTATCTTTTCTCCCTTGTGCGAGCAGTCAATGGGCCTAATGAACCAAAATGGCTTCTTTTCCTATACTTCAACACCATGTAACTCATATTGAAAGTAGGCCAAACAAGTCTTTCAAAAAAGACAAAGAAATAAAGCAGTCTTTTAAACAGGTTTTTTTAATTAACAAGTAGATTTATAGTTTAATTTTACAAAGTAGACAAACTATTAGATTTTATAAGAAAATTAAAATATTTCACTTGGCAATGCCTGGGATTGAACCCCCAAACCTTGTGGGGACCTGCTGATCGATAAACCAACACCTTACCGAGTGAGCTATCTGTTCTCCCTTGTGCAGGCAGTCAATAGGCCTAATGAACCAAAATGGCTTCTTTTCCTATACTTCAACACCATGTAACTCATTAAAAGTAGGCCAAACAAGTCTTTTAAAAAAGACAAAGAAGTAAAGCAATTTTTTAAACAGGTCTCTTTTATTAACAAGTATATTTATAGTTTAATTTTACAAAGTAGACAAACTATTAGATTTCAAAAGAAAATAAAAAATTTTACTTGCCAATGCCTGGGATTGAACCCCCAACCTTGTTTTGACTTGCTGATCGATAATCCAACACCTTACCGACTGAGCTATCTACTCTCCCCTGTGCAGGCAGTCAATGGGCCTAATGAACCAAAATGGCTTCTTTTCCTACACTTCAACACCATGTAACTCATATTAAAAGTAGGCCAAACAAGTCTTTCAAAAAAGATAAAGAAGTAAAGCAATCGTTTAAACAGGTCTCTTTAATTAACAAGAAGATTTATAGTTTAATTTTACAAAGTAGACAAACTGTTAGATTTTAAAAGAAAATTAAAATATTTTACTTGGCAAAGCCTGGGATTGAACCACCAACCTTGTGGGGAGCTGCTGATCGATAAACCAACACCTTACCGACTGAGCTATCTTTTCTCCCTTGTGCAAGCAGTCAATGGGCCTAATGAACCAAAATGGCTTCTTTTACTATACTTTAACACCATGTAACTCTTTAAAAGCAGGCCAAACAAGTCTTTCAAAAAAGACAAAGAAGTAAGGCAATCGTTTAAACAGGTCTCTTTAATTAACAAGAAGATTTATAGTTTAATTTTACAAAGTAGACAAACTGTTAGATTTTAAAAGAAAATTAAAATATTTTACTTGGCAAAGCCTGGGATTGAACCACCAACCTTGTGGGGAGCTGCTGATCAATAAACCAACACCTTACCGACTGAGCTATCTTTTCTCCCTTGTACAAGCAGTCAATGGGCCTAATGAACCAAAATAGCTTTTTTTCCAATACTTCAACACAATGTAACTCATATTAAAAGCAGGCCAAACAATTTTTTCAAAAAAGACAAAGCAGTAAAGCAATCTTTTAAACAGGTCTCTTTAATTAACAAGTAGATTTATAGTTTAATTTTACAAAGTAGAAAAACTATTAGATTTTAAAAGAAAATTAAAATATTTTACTTGGCAATGCCTGGGATTGAACCCCCAATCTTGTGGAGAGCTGCTGATCGATAAGCCAACACCTTACCGGGTGAGCTATCTTTTCTCCTTTGTGCAGGCAGTCAATGGGCCTAATGAACCAAAATGGCTTCTTTTCCTATACTATAACACCATGTAACTTATATTAAAAGTAGGCCAAACAAGTCTTTCAAAAAAGACAAAGAAGTAAAGCAGTCTTTTAAACAGGTCTCTTTAATTAACAAGTAGATTTATAGTTTAATTTTACAAAGTAGACAAACTATTAGATTTCAAAAGAGAATTAAAAAATGTTACTTGGCAATGCCTGGGTTTGAACACCCAACCTTGTGGGGAGCTGTTGATCGATAAACCAACACCTTACCGACTAAGCTATCTTTCTTCCCTTGTGCAAGCAGTCAATGGGCCTAATGAACCAAAACGGCTTCTTTTCCTATACTTCAACACCATGTAACTTTTTAAAAGCAGGCCAAACAAGTCTTTCAAAAAAGACAAAGAAATAAAGCAGTCTTTTAAACAGGTCTCTTTAATTAACAAGTAGATTTATAGTTTAATTTTACAAAGTAGACAAACTATTTAATTTCAAAAGAGAATTAAAAAACGTTACTTGGCAATGCCTGGGATTGAACCACCAACTTTGTGGGGAGCTGCTGATCGATAAACCAACACCTTAACGACTGAGCTATCTTTTCTCCCTTGTGCAATCAGTCAATGGGCCTAATGAACCAAAATGGCTTCTTTTCCTATACTTCAACCCTTTGTAACTCTTTAAAAGTAGGCCAAACAAGTCTTTCAAAAAAGACAAAAAAATAAAGCAATCTTTTAAACAGGTCTCTTTAATTAACAGGTAGATTTATAGTTAAATTTTACAAAGTAGACAAACTATTAGATTTTAAAAGAAAATAAAAATATTTTACTTGGCAATACCTGGGATTGAACCCAACAACCTTGTGGGGACCTGCTGATCGATAAACCAACACCTTACCGACTGAGCTATCTTTTCTCACTTGTGCTAGCAGTCAATGGGCCTATTGAACCAAAATGGCTTCTTTTCCTATACTTCAACACCATGTAACTCATATTAAAAGCAGGCCAAACAAGTCTTTCAAAAAAGACAAAGAAATAAAGCAATCTTTTAAACAGGTCTCTTTAATTAACAAGTAGATTTATAGTTTCATTTTACAAAGTAGACAAACTATTAGATTTTAAAAGAAAATTGAAATATTTTACTTGGCAATGCCTGGGATTGAACCCCCAACCTTGTGGGGACCTGCTGATCGATAAACCAACACCTTACCAACTGAGCTATCTTTTCTCCCTTGTGCAGCCAGTCAATGGGCCTAATGAACCAAAATGGCTTCTTTTCCTATACTATAACACCATGTAACTTATATTAAAAGTAGGCCAAACAAGTCTTTCAAAAAAGACAAAGAAATAAAGCAGTCTTTTAAACAGGTCTCTTTAATTAACAAGTAGATTTATAGTTTAATTTTACAAAGTAGACAAACTATTAGATTTTAAAAGAAAAAAAAATAATTTACTTGGCAATGCCTGGGATTGAACCCAACAATCTTGTGGGGACCTGCTGATCGATAAACCAACACCTTACCGAGTGAGCTATCTTTTCTCCCTTGTGCAGGTAGTCAAAGGGCCTAATGAACCAAAACGGCTTCTTTTCCTATACTTCAACCCTTTGTAACTCATATTAAAAGTAGGCCAAACAAGTCTTTCAAAAAATACAAAGAAATATAGCAGTCTTTTAAACAGGTCTCTTTAATTAACAAGTAGATTTATAGTTTAATTTTACAAAGTAGACAAACTATTAGATTTCAAAAGAGTATTAAAAATTTTACTTGGCAATGCCGGGGATTGAACCCACAACCTTGTGCGGACCTGCTGATCAATAAACCAACACCTTACCAACTGAGCTATCTTTTCTCCCTTCTCCAACCAGTCAATAGGCCTAATGAACCAAAATGGCTTCTTTTCCAATACTTCAACCCTTTGTAACTCTTTGAAAGCAGGCCAAACAAGTCTTTCAAAAAAGACAAAGAAATAAAGCAATCATTTAAACCGGTCTGTTTAATTAAAAAGTAGATTTATAGTTTAATTTTACAAAGTAGACAAACTATTAGATTTCAAAAGAGAATTAAAAAATGTTACTTGGCAATGCTTGGGTTTGAACACCCAACCTTGTGGGGAGCTGTTGATCGATAAACCAACACTTTACCGACTAAGCTATCTTTCTTCCCTTGTGCAAGCAGTCAATGGGCCTAATGAACCAAAACAGCTTCTTTTCCTATACTTCAACACCATGTAACTTTTTAAAAGCAGGCCAAACAAGTCTTTCAAAAAAGACAAAGAAATAAAGCAGTCTTTTAAACAGGTCTCTTTAATTAACAAGTAGATTTATAGTTTAATTTTACAAAGTAGACAAACTATTTAATTTAAAAAGAGAATTAAAAAACGTTACTTGGCAATGCCTGGGATTGAACCCACAACCTTGTGGGGAGCTGCTGATCGATAAACCAACACCTTACCGACTGAGCTATCTTTTCTTTTCCCTTGTGCAATCAGTCAATGGGCCTAATGAACCAAAATGGCTTCTTTTCCTATACTTCAACCCTTTGTAACTCTTTAAAAGTAGGCCAAACAAGTGTTTCAAAAAAGACAAAAAAATAAAGCAATCTTTTAAACAGGTCTCTTTAATTAACAAGTAGATTTATAGTTTAATTTTACAAAGTAGACAAACTATTAGATTTTAAAAGAAAATTAAAATATTTTACTTGGCAATGCCTGGGATTGAACCCCCAACCTTGTGGGGACCTGCTGATCTATAAACCAACACCTTACCGACTGAGGTATCTTTTCTCCCTTGTGCAGGCAGTCAATGGGCCTAATGAACCAAAATGGCTTCTTTTCCTATACTTCAACCCTTTGTAACTCTTTAAAAGTAGGCCAAACAAGTCTTTCAAAAAAGACAAAGAAATAAAGCAATCTTTTAAACAGGTCTCTTTAATTAACAAGTAGATTTATAGTTTAATTTTACAAAGTAGACAAACTATTAGATTTTAAAAGAAAATTAAAATATTTTACTTGGCAATGCCTGGGATTGAACCCCCAACCTTGTGGGGACCTGCTGATCTATAAACCAACACCTTACCGACTGAGCTATCTTTTCTCCCTTGTGCATGCAGTCAATGGGCCTAATGAACCAAAATGGCTTCTTTTCCTATACTATAATACCATGTAACTCATATTAAAAGTAGGCCAAACAAGTCTTTCAAAAAAGACAAAGAAATAAAGCAGTCTTTTAAACAGGTCTCTTTAATTAACAAGTAGATTTATAGTTTAATTTTGCAAAGTAGACAAACTATTAGATTTCAAAAGAGAATTAAAAAAAGTTACTTGGCAATGCCTGGGATTGAACACCCAACCTTGTGGGGAGCTGTTGATCGATAAACCAACACCTTACCGACTAAGCTATCTTTCTTCCCTTGTGCAAGCAGTCAATGGGCCTAATGAACCAAAACGGCTTCTTTTCCTATACTTCAACACCATGTAACTTTTTAAAAGCAGGCCAAACAAGTCTTTCAAAAAAGACAAAGAAATAAAGCAATCTTTTAAACAGGTCTCTATAATTAACAAGTAGATTTATAGTTTAATTTTACAAAGTAGACAAACTATTTAATTTCAAAAGAGAATTAAAAAACGTTACTTGGCAATGCCTGGGATTGAACCCACAACCTTGTGGGGAGCTGCTGATCGATAAACCAACACCTTACCGACTGAGCTATCTTTTCTCCCTTGTGCAAGCAGTCAAAGGGCCTAATAAACCAAAATGGCTTCTTTTCCTATACTTCAACACCATGTAACTCATATTAAAAGTAGGCCAAACAAGTCTTTCAAAAAACACAAAGAAGTAAAGCAATCTTTTAAACAGGTCTCTTTAATTAACAAGTAGATTTATAGTTTAATTTTACAAAGTAGACAAACTATTAGATTTCAAAAGTAAATTAAAAAATTTTACTTGGCAATGCCTGGGATTGAACCCCCAACTCTGTGGGGACCTGCTGATCGATAAACCAACCCCTTAATGACTGAGCTATCTTTTCTCTCTTTTGCAAGCAGTCAATGGGCCTAATGAACCAAAATGGCTTCTTTTCCTATCCTTCAACCCTTTGTAACTCTTTAAAAGTAGGCCAAACAAGTCTTTCAAAAAAGACAAAGAAATAAAGCAATCTTTTAAACAGGTCTCTTTAATTAACAAGTAGATTTATAGTTTCATTTTACAAAGTAGACAAACTATTAGATTTTAAAAGAAAATTGAAATATTTTACTTGGCAATGCCTGGGATTGAACCCCCAACCTTGTGGGGACCTGCTGATCGATAAATCAACACCTTACCAACTGAGCTATCTTTTCTCCCTTGTGCAGGCAGTCAATGGGCCTAATGAACCAAAATGGCTTCTTTTCCTATACTATAACACCATGTAACTTATATTAAAAGTAGGCCAAACAAGTCTTTCAAAAAAGACAAAGAAATAAAGCAGTCTTTTAAACAGGTCTCTTTAATTAACAAGTAGATTTATAGTTTAATTTTACAAAGTAGACAAACTATTAGATTTTAAAAGAAAAAAAATATATTTTACTTGGCAATGCCTGGGATTGAACCCAACAACCTTGTGGGGACCTGCTGATCGATAAACCAACACCTTACCGAGTGAGCTATCTTTTCTCCCTTGTGCAGGTAGTCAAAGGGCCTAATGAACCAAAACGGCTTCTTTTCCTATACTTCAACCCTTTGTAACTCATATTAAAAGTAGGCCAAACAAGTCTTTCAAAAAATACAAAGAAATATAGCAGTCTTTTAAACAGGTCTCTTTAATTAACAAGTAGATTTATAGTTTAATTTTACAAAGTAGACAAACTATTAGATTTCAAAAGAGTATTAAAAATTTTACTTGGTAATGCCGGGGATTGAACCCACAACCTTGTGCGGACCTGCTGATCAATAAACCAACACCTTACCAACTGAGCTATCTTTTCTCCCTTCTCCAACCAGTCAATAGGCCTAATGAACCAAAATGGCTTCTTTTCCAATACTTCAACCCTTTGTAACTCTTTGAAAGCAGGCCAAACAAGTCTTTCAAAAAAGACAAAGAAATAAAGCAATCATTTAAACCGGTCTCTTTAATTAAAAAGTAGATTTATAGTTTAATTTTACAAAGTAGACAAACTATTAGATTTCAAAAGAGAATTAAAAAATGTTACTTGGCAATGCTTGGGTTTGAACACCCAACCTTGTGGGGAGCTGTTGATCGATAAACCAACACCTTACCGACTAAGCTATCTTTCTTCCCTTGTGCAAGCAGTCAATGGGCCTAATGAACCAAAACGGCTTCTTTTCCTATACTTCAACACCATGTAACTTTTTAAAAGCAGGCCAAACAAGTCTTTCAAAAAAGACAAAGAAATAAAGCAGTCTTTTAAACAGGTCTCTTTAATTAACAAGTAGATTTATAGTTTAATTTTACAAAGTAGACAAACTATTTAATTTAAAAAGAGAATTAAAAAACATTACTTGGCAATGCCTGGGATTGAACCCACAACCTTGTGGGGAGCTGCTGATCAATAAACCAGCACCTTACCGACTGAGCTATCTTTTCTTTTCCCTTGTGCAATCAGTCAATGGGCCTAATGAACCAAAATGGCTTCTTTTCCTATACTTCAACCCTTTGTAACTCTTTAAAAGTAGGCCAAACAAGTCTTTCAAAAAAGACAAAAAAATAAAGCAATCTTTTAAACAGGTCTCTTTAATTAACAAGTAGATTTATAGTTTAATTTTACAAAGTAGACAAACTATTAGATTTTAAAAGAAAATTAAAATATTTTACTTGGCAATGCCTGGGATTGAACCCCCAACCTTGTGGGGACCTGCTGATCTATAAACCAACACGTTACCGACTGAGCTATCTTTTCTCCCTTGTGCAGGCAGTCAATGGGCCTAATGAACCAAAATGGCTTCTTTTCCTATACTTCAACCCTTTGTAACTCTTTAAAAGTAGGCCAAACAAGTCTTTCAAAAAAGACAAAGAAATAAAGCAATCTTTTAAACAGGTCTCTTTAATTAACAAGTAGATTTATAGTTTCATTTTACAAAGTAGACAAACTATTAGATTTTAAAAGAAAATTGAAATATTTTACTTGGCAATGCCTGGGATTGAACCCCCAACCTTGTGGGGACCTGCTGATCGATAAACCAACACCTTACCGACTAAGCTATCTTTTCTCCCTTGTGCAGGCAGTCAATGGGCCTAATGAACCAAAATGGCTTCTTTTCCTATACTATAATACCATGTAACTCATATTAAAAGTAGGCCAAACAAGTCTTTCAAAAAAGACAAAGAAATAAAGCAGTCTTTTAAACAGGTCTCTTTAATTAACAAGTAGATTTATAGTTTAATTTTGCAAAGTAGACAAACTATTAGATTTCAAAAGAGAATTAAAAAAAGTTACTTGGCAATGCCTGGGATTGAACACCCAACCTTGTGGGGAGCTGTTGATCGATAAACCAACACCTTACCGACTAAGCTATCTTTCTTCCCTTGTGCAAGCAGTCAATGGGCCTAAAGAACCAAAACGGCTTCTTTTCCTATACTTCAACACCATGTAACTTTTTAAAAGCAGGCCAAACAAGTCTTTCAAAAAAGACAAAGAAATAAAGCAATCTTTTAAACAGGTCTCTATAATTAACAAGTAGATTTATAGTTTAATTTTACAAAGTAGACAAACTATTTAATTTCAAAAGAGAATTAAAAAACTTTACTTGGCAATGCCTGGGATTGAACCCACAACCTTGTGGGGAGCTGCTGATCGATAAACCAACACCTTACCGACTGAGCTATCTTTTCTCCCTTGTGCAAGCAGTCAAAGGGCCTAATAAACCAAAATGGCTTCTTTTCCTATACTTCAACACCATGTAACTCATATTAAAAGTAGGCCAAACAAGTCTTTCAAAAAACACAAAGAAGTAAAGCAATCTTTTAAACAGGTCTCCTTAATTAACAAGTAGATTTATAGTTTAATTTTACAAAGTAGACAAACTATTAGATTTCAAAAGTAAATTAAAAAATTTTACTTGGCAATGCCTGGGATTGAACCCCCAACTCTGTGGTGACCTGCTGATCGATAAACCAACCCCTTAATGACTGAGCTTTCTTTTCTCTCTTTTGCAAGCAGTCAATGGGCCTAATGAACCAAAATGGCTTCTTTTCCTATCCTTCAACCCTTTGTAACTCTTTAAAAGTAGGCCAAACAAGTCTTTCAAAAAAGACAAAGAAATAAAGCAATCTTTTAAACAGGTCTCTTTAATTAACAAGTAGATTTATAGTTTCATTTTACAAAGTAGACAAACTATTAGATTTTAAAAGAAAATTGAAATATTTTACTTGGCAATGCCTGGGATTGAACCCCCAACCTTGTGGGGACCTGCTGATCGATAAACCAACACCTTACCAACTGAGCTATCTTTTCTCCCTTGTGCAGGCAGTCAATGGGCCTAATGAACCAAAATGGCTTCTTTTCCTATACTATAACACCATGTAACTTATATTAAAAGTAGGCCAAACAAGTCTTTCAAAAAAGACAAAGAAATAAAGCAGTCTTTAAAACAGGTCTCTTTAATTAACAAGTAGATTTATAGTTTAATTTTACAAAGTAGACAAACTATTAGATTTTAAAAGAAAAAAAAAATATTTTACTTGGCAATGCCTGGGATTGAACCCAACAATCTTGTGGGGACCTGCTGATCGATAAACCAACACCTTACCGAGTGAGCTATCTTTTCTCCCTTGTGCAGGTAGTCAAAGGGCCTAATGAACCAAAACGGCTTCTTTTCCTATACTTCAACCCTTTGTAACTCATATTAAAAGTAGGCCAAACAAGTCTTTCAAAAAATACAAAGAAATATAGCAGTCTTTTAAACAGGTCTCTTTAATTAACAAGTAGATTTATAGTTTAATTTTACAAAGTAGACAAACTATTAGATTTCAAAAGAGTATTAAAAATTTTACTTGGCAATGCCGGGGATTGAACCCACAACCTTGTGCGGACCTGCTGATCAATAAACCAACACCTTACCAACTGAGCTATCTTTTCTCCCTTCTCCAACCAGTCAATAGGCCTAATGAACCAAAATGGCTTCTTTTCCAATACTTCAACCCTTTGTAACTCTTTGAAAGCAGGCCAAACAAGTCTTTCAAAAAAGACAAAGAAATAAAGCAATCATTTAAACCGGTCTCTTTAATTAAAAAGTAGATTTATAGTTTAATTTTACAAAGTAGACAAACTATTAGATTTCAAAAGAGAATTAAAAAATGTTACTTGGCAATGCTTGGGTTTGAACACCCAACCTTGTGGGGAGCTGTTGATCGATAAACCAACACCTTACCGACTAAGCTATCTTTCTTCCCTTGTGCAAGCAGTCAATGGGCCTAATGAACCAAAACGGCTTCTTTTCCTATACTTCAACACCATGTAACTTTTTAAAAGCAGGCCAAACAAGTCTTTCAAAAAAGACAAAGAAATAAAGCAGTCTTTTAAACAGGTCTCTTTAATTAACAAGTAGATTTATAGTTTAATTTTACAAAGTAGACAAACTATTTAATTTAAAAAGAGAATTAAAAAACGTTACTTGGCAATGCCTGGGATTGAACCCACAACCTTGTGGGGAGCTGCTGATCGATAAACCAACACCTTACCGACTGAGCTATCTTTTCTCACTTGTGCTAGCAGTCAATGGGCCTATTGAACCAAAATGGCTTCTTTTCCTATACTTCAACACCATGTATCTCATATTAAAAGTAGGCCAAACAAGTCTTTCAAAAAACACAAAGAAGTAAAGCAATCTTTTAAACAGGTCTCTTTAATTAACAAGTAGATTTATAGTTTAATTTTACAAAGTAGACAAACTATTAGATTTCAAAAGTAAATTAAAAAATTTTACTTGGCAATGCCTGGGATTGAACCCCCAACTCTGTGGGGACCTGCTGATCGATAAACCAACACCTTACCGACTGAGCTATCTTTTCTCTCTTGTGCAAGCAGTCAATGGGCCTAATGAACCAAAATGGCTTCTTTTCCTATACTTCAACCCTTTGTAACTCTTTAAAAGTAGGCCAAACAAGTCTTTCAAAAAAGACAAAAAAATAAAGCAATCTTTTAAACAGGTCTCTTTAATTAACAAGTAGATTTATAGTTTAATTTTACAAAGTAGACAAACTATTAGATTTTAAAAGAAAATTAAAATATTTTACTTGGCAATGCCTGGGATTGAACCCCCAACCTTGTGGGGACCTGCTGATCGATAAACCAACACCTTACCAACTGAGCTATCTTTTCTCCCTTGTGCAGGCAGTCAATGGGCCTAATGAACCAAAATGGCTTCTTTTCCTATACTATAACACCATGTAACTTATATTAAAAGTAGGCCAAACAAGTCTTTCAAAAAAGACAAAGAAATAAAGCAGTCTTTTAAACAGGTCTCTTTAATTAACAAGTAGATTTATAGTTTAATTTTACAAAGTAGACAAACTATTAGATTTTAAAAGAAAAAAAAAATATTTTACTTGGCAATGCCTGGGATTGAACCCAACAATCTTGTGGGGACCTGCTGATCGATAAACCAACACCTTACCGAGTGAGCTATCTTTTCTCCCTTGTGCAGGTAGTCAAAGGGCCTAATGAACCAAAACGGCTTCTTTTCCTATACTTCAACCCTTTGTAACTCATATTAAAAGTAGGCCAAACAAGTCTTTCAAAAAATACAAAGAAATATAGCAGTCTTTTAAACAGGTCTCTTTAATTAACAAGTAGATTTATAGTTTAATTTTACAAAGTAGACAAACTATTAGATTTCAAAAGAGTATTAAAAATTTTACTTGGCAATGCCGGGGATTGAACCCACAACCTTGTGCGGACCTGCTGATCAATAAACCAACACCTTACCAACTGAGCTATCTTTTCTCCCTTCTCCAACCAGTCAATAGGCCTAATGAACCAAAATGGCTTCTTTTCCAATACTTCAACCCTTTGTAACTCTTTGAAAGCAGGCCAAACAAGTCTTTCAAAAAAGACAAAGAAATAAAGCAATCATTTAAACCGGTCTCTTTAATTAAAAAGTAGATTTATAGTTTAATTTTACAAAGTAGACAAACTATTAGATTTCAAAAGAGAATTAAAAAATGTTACTTGGCAATGCTTGGGTTTGAACACCCAACCTTGTGGGGAGCTGTTGATCGATAAACCAACACCTTACCGACTGAGCTATCTTTCTTCCCTTGTGCAAGCAGTCAATGGGCCTAATGAACCAAAACGGCTTCTTTTCCTATACTTCAACACCATGTAACTTTTTAAAAGCAGGCCAAACAAGTCTTTCAAAAAAGACAAAGAAATAAAGCAGTCTTTTAAACAGGTCTCTTTAATTAACAAGTAGATTTATAGTTTAATTTTACAAAGTAGACAAACTATTTAATTTAAAAAGAGAATTAAAAAACGTTACTTGGCAATGCCTGGGATTGAACCCACAACCTTGTGGGGAGCTGCTGATCGATAAACCAACACCTTACCGACTGAGCTATCTTTTCTCACTTGTGCTAGCAGTCAATGGGCCTATTGAACCAAAATGGCTTCTTTTCCTATACTTCAACACCATGTATCTCATATTAAAAGTAGGCCAAACAAGTCTTTCAAAAAACACAAAGAAGTAAAGCAATCTTTTAAACAGGTCTCTTTAATTAACAAGTAGATTTATAGTTTAATTTTACAAAGTAGACAAACTATTAGATTTCAAAAGTAAATTAAAAAATTTTACTTGGCAATGCCTGGGATTGAACCCCCAACTCTGTGGGGACCTGCTGATCGATAAACCAACACCTTACCGACTGAGCTATCTTTTCTCTCTTGTGCAAGCAGTCAATGGGCCTAATGAACCAAAATGGCTTCTTTTCCTATACTTCAACCCTTTGTAACTCTTTAAAAGTAGGCCAAACAAGTCTTTCAAAAAAGACATAGAAATAAAGCAATCTTTTAAACAGGTCTCTTTAATTAAAAAGTAGATTTATAGTTTAATTTTACAAAGTAGACAAACTATTAGATTTCAAAAGAGAATTAAAAAATGTTACTTGGCAATGCTTGGGTTTGAACACCCAACCTTGTGGGGAGCTGTTGATCGATAAACCAACACCTTACCGACTAAGCTATCTTTCTTCCCTTGTGCAAGCAGTCAATGGGCCTAATGAACCAAAACGGCTTCTTTTCCTATACTTCAACACCGTGTAACTTTTTAAAAGCAGGCCAAACAAGTCTTTCAAAAAAGACAAAGAAATAAAGCAGTCTTTTAAACAGGTCTCTTTAATTAACAAGTAGATTTATAGTTTAATTTTACAAAGTAGACAAACTATTTAATTTCAAAAGAGAATTAAAAAACATTACTTGGCCATGCCTGGGATTGAACCCCCAACTTTGGGGGGAGCTGCTGATCGATAAACCAACACCTTACCGACTGAGCTATCTTTTCTCCCTTGTGCAATCAGTCAATGGGCCTAATGAACTAAAATGGCTTCTTTTCCTATACTTCAACCCTTTGTAACTCTTTAAAAGTAGGCCAAACAAGTCTTTCAAAAAAGACAAAAAAATAAAGCAATCTTTTAAACAGGTCTCTTTAATTAACAAGTAGATTTATAGTTTAATTTTACAAAGTAGACAAACTATTAGATTTTAAAAGAAAATAAAAATATTTTACTTGGCAATGCCTGGGATTGAACCCAACAACCTTGTGGGGACCTGCTGATCGATAAACCAACACCTTACCGACTGAGCTATCTTTTCTCCCTTGTCGAAGCAGTCAATAGGCTTAATGAACCAAAATGGCTTTTTTTCCAATACTTCAACCCTTTGTAACTCTTTGAAAGCAGGACAAACAAGTCTTTCAAAAAAGACAAAGAAATAAAGCAATCATTTAAACCGGTCTCTTTAATTAAAAAGTAGATTTATAGTTTAATTTTACAAAGTAGACAAACTATTGGATTTCAAAAGAGAATTTAAAAATGTTACTTGGCAATGCCTGGGATTGAACCCCCAATCTTGTGTGGACCTGCTGATCGATAAACCAACACCCTACCGACTGAGCTAACTTTTCTCTCTTGTGCAGGCAGTCAAAGGGCCTAATAAACCAAAATGGCTTCTGTTCCTATACTTCAACCCTTTGTAACTCATATTAAAAGTGGGCCAAACAAGTCTTTCAAAAAAGACAAAGAAATAAAGCAGTCTTTTAAACAGGTCTCTTTAATTAACAAGTAGATTTATAGATTAATTTTACAAAGTAGACAAACTATTAGATTTCAAAAGAGTATTAAAAAATTTTACTTGGTAATGCCTGGGATTGAACCCACAACCTTGTGCGGACCTGCTGATCAATAAACCAACATCTTACCAACTGAGCTATCTTTTCTCTCTTTTGCAAGCAGTCAATGGGCCTAATGAACCAAAATGGCTTCTTTTCCTATACTTCAACCCTTTGTAACTCTTTAAAAGTAGGCCAAACAAGTCTTTCGAAAAACACAAAGAAGTAAAGCAATCTTTTAAACAGGTCTCTTTAATTAACAAGTAGATTTATAGTTTAATTTTACAAAGTAGACAAACTATTAGATTTTAAAAGAAAATTAAAATATTTTTCTTGGCAATGCCTGGGATTGAACCCCCAACCTTGTGGGGACCTGCTGATCGATAAACCAACACCTCACCGACTGAGCTATCTTTTCTCCCTTGTGCAGGCAGTCAATGGGCCTAATGAACCAAAATGGCTTTTTTTCCTATACTATAATACCATGTAACTCATATTAAAAGTAGGCCAAACAAGTCTTTCAAAAAAGACAAAGAAATAAAGCAGTCTTTTAAACAGGTCTCTTTAATTAACAAGTAGATTTATAGTTTAATTTTGCAAAGTAGACAAACTATTAGATTTCAAAAGAGAATTAAAAAAAGTTACTTGGCAATGCCTGGGATTGAACACCCAACCTTGTGGGGAGCTGTTGATCGATAAACCAACACCTTACCGACTAAGCTATCTTTCTTCCCTTGTGCAAGCAGTCAATGGGCCTAATGAACCAAAACGGCTTCTTTTCCTATACTTCAACACCATGTAACTTTTTAAAAGCAGGCCAAACAAGTCTTTCAAAAAAGTCAAAGAAATAAAGCAATATTTTAAACAGGTCTCTATAATTAACAAGTAGATTTATAGTTTAATTTTACAAAGTAGACAAACTATTTAATTTCAAAAGAGAATTAAAAAACATTACTTGGCAATGCCTGGGATTGAACCCACAACCTTGTGAGGAGCTGCTGATCGATAAACCAACACCTTACCGACTGAGCTATCTTTTCTCCCTTGTGCAAGCAGTCAAAGGGCCTAATAAACCAAAATGGCTTCTTTTCCTATACTTCAACACCATGTAACTCATATTAAAAGTAGGCCAAACAAGTCTTTCAAAAAACACAAAGAAGTAAAGCAATCTTTTAAACAGGTCTCTTTAATTAACAAGTAGATTTATAGTTTAATTTTACAAAGTAGACAAACTATTAGATTTCAAAAGTAAATTAAAAAATTTTACTTGGCAATGCCTGGGACTGAACCCCCAACTCTGTGGTGACCTGCTGATCGATAAACCAACACCTTAATGACTGAGCTATCTTTTCTCTCTTTTGCAAGCAGTCAATGGGCCTAATGAACCAAAATGGCTTCTTTTCCTATACTTCAACCCTTTGTAACTCTTTAAAAGTAGGCCAAACAAGTCTTTCAAAAAAGACAAAGAAATAAAGCAATCTTTTAAACAGGTCTCTTTAATTAACAAGTAGATTTATAGTTTCATTTTACAAAGTAGACAAACTATTAGATTTTAAAAGAAAATTGAAATATTTTACTTGGCAATGCCTGGGATTGAACCCCCAACCTTGTGGGGACCTGCTGATCGATAAACCAACACCTTACCAACTGAGCTATCTTTTCTCCCTTGTGCAGGCAGTCAATGGGCCTAATGAACCAAAATGGCTTCTTTTCCTATACTATAACACCATGTAACTTATATTAAAAGTAGGCCAAACAAGTCTTTCAAAAAAGACAAAGAAATAAAGCAATCTTTTAAACAGGTCTCTTTAATTAACAAGTAGATTTATAGTTTAATTTTACAAAGTAGACAAACTATTAGATTTTAAAAGAAAAAAAATATATTTTACTTGGCAATGCCTGGGATTGAACCCAACAACCTTGTGGGGACCTGCTGATCGATAAACCGACACCTTACCGAGTGAGCTATCTTTTCTCCCTTGTGCAGGTAGTCAAAGGGCCTAATGAACCAAAACGGCTTCTTTTCCTATACTTCAACCCTTTGTAACTCATATTAAAAGTAGGCCAAACAAGTCTTTCAAAAAATACAAAGAAATATAGCAGTCTTTTAAACAGGTCTCTTTAATTAACAAGTAGATTTATAGTTTAATTTTACAAAGTAGACAAACTATTAGATTTCAAAAGAGTATTAAAAATTTTACTTGGTAATGCCGGGGATTGAACCCACAACCTTGTGCGGACCTGCTGATCAATAAACCAACACCTTACCAACTGAGCTATCTTTTCTCCCTTCTCCAACCAGTCAATAGGCCTAATGAACCAAAATGGCTTCTTTTCCAATACTTCAACCCTTTGTAACTCTTTGAAAGCAGGCCAAACAAGTCTTTCAAAAAAGACAAAGAAAGAAAGCAATCATTTAAACCGGTCTCTTTAATTAAAAAGTAGATTTATAGTTTAATTTTACAAAGTAGACAAACTATTAGATTTCAAAAGAGAATTAAAAAATGTTACTTGGCAATGCTTGGGTTTGAACACCCAACCTTGTGGGGAGCTGTTGATCGATAAACCAACACCTTACCGACTAAGCTATCTTTCTTCCCTTGTGCAAGCAGTCAATGGGCCTAATGAACCAAAACGGCTTCTTTTCCTATACTTCAACACCATGTAACTTTTTAAAAGCAGGCCAAACAAGTCTTTCAAAAAAGACAAAGAAATAAAGCAGTCTTTTAAACAGGTCTCTTTAATTAACAAGTAGATTTATAGTTTAATTTTACAAAGTAGACAAACTATTTAATTTAAAAAGAGAATTAAAAAACATTACTTGGCAATGCCTGGGATTGAACCCACAACCTTGTGGGGAGCTGCTGATCGATAAACCAGCACCTTACCGACTGAGCTATCTTTTCTTTTCCCTTGTGCAATCAGTCAATGGGCCTAATGAACCAAAATGGCTTCTTTTCCTATACTTCAACCCTTTGTAACTCTTTAAAAGTAGGCCAAACAAGTCTTTCAAAAAAGACAAAAAAATAAAGCAATCTTTTAAACAGGTCTCTTTAATTAACAAGTAGATTTATAGTTTAATTTTACAAAGTAGACAAACTATTAGATTTTAAAAGAAAATTAAAATATTTTACTTGGCAATGCCTGGGATTGAACCCCCAACCTTGTGGGGACCTGCTGATCTATAAACCAACACCTTACCGACTGAGCTATCTTTTCTCCCTTGTGCAGGCAGTCAATGGGCCTAATGAACCAAAATGGCTTCTTTTCCTATACTTCAACCCTTTGTAACTCTTTAAAAGTAGGCCAAACAAGTCTTTCAAAAAACACAAAGAAGTAAAGCAATCTTTTAAACAGGTCTCTTTAATTAACAAGTAGATTTATAGTTTCATTTTACAAAGTAGACAAACTATTAGATTTCAAAAGTAAATTAAAAAATTTTACTTGGCAATGCCTGGGATTGAACCCCCAACTCTGTGGGGACCTGCTGATCGATAAACCAACACCTTACCGACTGAGCTATCTTTTCTCTCTTGTGCAAGCAGTCAATGGGCCTAATGAACCAAAATGGCTTCTTTTCCTATACTTCAACCCTTTGTAACTCTTTGAAAGCAGGACAAACAAGTCTTTCAAAAAAGACAAAGAAATAAAGCAGTCTTTTAAACAGGTCTCTTTAATTAACAAGTAGATTTATAGTTTAATTTTACAAAGTAGACAAACTATTTAATTTCAAAAGAGAATTAAAAAACATTACTTGGCCATGCCTGGGATTGAACCAAACAACCTTGTGGGGACCTGCTGATCGATAAACCAACACCTTACCGACTGAGCTATCTTTTCTCCCTTGTCGAAGCAGTCAATAGGCTTAATGAACCAAAATGGCTTTTTTTCCAATACTTCAACCCTTTGTAACTCTTTGAAAGCAGGACAAACAAGTCTTTCAAAAAAGACAAAGAAATAAAGCAATCATTTAAACCGGTCTCTTTAATTAAAAAGTAGATTTATAGTTTAATTTTACAAAGTAGACAAACTATTGGATTTCAAAAGAGAATTTAAAAATGTTACTTGGCAATGCCTGGGATTGAACCCCCAATCTTGTGTGGACCTGCTGATCGATAAACCAACACCCTACCGACTGAGCTAACTTGTCTCTCTTGTGCAGGCAGTCAAAGGGCCTAATAAACCAAAATGGCTTCTGTTCCTATACTTCAACCCTTTGTAACTCATATTAAAAGTGGGCCAAACAAGTCTTTCAAAAAAGACAAAGAAATAAAGCAGTCTTTTAAACAGGTCTCTTTAATTAACAAGTAGATTTATAGATTAATTTTACAAAGTAGACAAACTATTAGATTTCAAAAGAGTATTAAAAAATTTTACTTGGTAATGCCTGGGATTGAACCCACAACCTTGTGCGGACCTGCTGATCAATAAACCAACATCTTACCAACTGAGCTATCTTTTCTCTCTTTTGCAAGCAGTCAATGGGCCTAATGAACCAAAATGGCTTCTTTTCCTATACTTCAACCCTTTGTAACTCTTTAAAAGTAGGCCAAACAAGTCTTTCGAAAAACACAAAGAAGTAAAGCAATCTTTTAAACAGGTCTCTTTAATTAACAAGTAGATTTATAGTTTAATTTTACAAAGTAGACAAACTATTAGATTTTAAAAGAAAATTAAAATATTTTTCTTGGCAATGCCTGGGATTGAACCCCCAACCTTGTGGGGACCTGCTGATCGATAAACCAACACCTCACCGACTGAGCTATCTTTTCTCCCTTGTGCAGGCAGTCAATGGGCCTAATGAACCAAAATGGCTTCTTTTCCTATACTATAATACCATGTAACTCATATTAAAAGTAGGCCAAACAAGTCTTTCAAAAAAGACAAAGAAATAAAGCAGTCTTTTAAACAGGTCTCTTTAATTAACAAGTAGATTTATAGTTTCATTTTGCAAAGTAGACAAACTATTAGATTTCAAAAGAGAATTAAAAAAAGTTACTTGGCAATGCCTGGGATTGAACACCCAACCTTGTGGGGAGCTGTTGATCGATAAACCAACACCTTACCGACTAAGCTATCTTTCTTCCCTTGTGCAAGCAGTCAATGGGCCTAATGAACCAAAACGGCTTCTTTTCCTATACTTCAACACCATGTAACTTTTTAAAAGCAGGCCAAACAAGTCTTTCAAAAAAGACAAAGAAATAAAGCAATCTTTTAAACAGGTCTCTATAATTAACAAGTAGATTTATAGTTTAATTTTACAAAGTAGACAAACTATTAGATTTTAAAAGAAAAAAAAAATATTTTACTTGGCAATGCCTGGGATTGAACCCAACAATCTTGTGGGGACCTGCTGATCGATAAACCAACACCTTACCGAGTGAGCTATCTTTTCTCCCTTGTGCAGGTAGTCAAAGGGCCTAATGAACCAAAACGGCTTCTTTTCCTATACTTCAACCCTTTGTAACTCATATTAAAAGTAGGCCAAACAAGTCTTTCAAAAAATACAAAGAAATATAGCAGTCTTTTAAACAGGTCTCTTTAATTAACAAGTAGATTTATAGTTTAATTTTACAAAGTAGACAAACTATTAGATTTCAAAAGAGTATTAAAAATTTTACTTGGCAATGCCAGGGATTGAACCCACAACCTTGTGCGGACCTGCTGATCAATAAACCAACACCTTACCAACTGAGCTATCTTTTCTCCCTTCTCCAACCAGTCAATAGGCCTAATGAACCAAAATGGCTTCTTTTCCAATACTTCAACCCTTTGTAACTCTTTGAAAGCAGGCCAAACAAGTCTTTCAAAAAAGACAAAGAAATAAAGCAATCATTTAAACCGGTCTCTTTAATTAAAAAGTAGATTTATAGTTTAATTTTACAAAGTAGACAAACTATTAGATTTCAAAAGAGAATTAAAAAATGTTACTTGGCAATGCTTGGGTTTGAACACCCAACCTTGTGGGGAGCTGTTGATCGATAAACCAACACCTTACCGACTAAGCTATCTTTCTTCCCTTGTGCAAGCAGTCAATGGGCCTAATGAACCAAAACGGCTTCTTTTCCTATACTTCAACACCATGTAACTTTTTAAAAGCAGGCCAAACAAGTCTTTCAAAAAAGACAAAGAAATAAAGCAGTCTTTTAAACAGGTCTCTTTAATTAACAAGTAGATTTATAGTTTAATTTTACAAAGTAGACAAACTATTTAATTTAAAAAGAGAATTAAAAAACGTTACTTGGCAATACCTGGGATTGAACCCACAACCTTGTGGGGAGCTGCTGATCGATGAACCAACACCTTACCGACTGAGCTATCTTTTCTCACTTGTGCTAGCAGTCAATGGGCCTATTGAACCAAAATGGCTTCTTTTCCTATACTTCAACACCATGTATCTCATATTAAAAGTAGGCCAAACAAGTCTTTCAAAAAACACAAAGAAGTAAAGCAATCTTTTAAACAGGTCTCTTTAATTAACAAGTAGATTTATAGTTTAATTTTAAAAAGTAGACAAACTATTAGATTTCAAAAGTAAATTAAAAAATTTTACTTGGCAATGCCTGGGATTGAACCCCCAACTCTGTGGGGACCTGCTGATCGATAAACCAACACCTTACCGACTGAGCTATCTTTTCTCTCGTGTGCAAGCAGTCAATGGGCCTAATGAACCAAAATGGCTTCTTTTCCTATACTTCAACCCTTTGTAACTCTTTAAAAGTAGGCCAAACAAGTCTTTCAAAAAAGACATAGAAATAAAGCAATCTTTTAAACAGGTCTCTTTAATTAAAAAGTAGATTTATAGTTTAATTTTACAAAGTAGACAAACTATTAGATTTCAAAAGAGAATTAAAAAATGTTACTTGGCAATGCTTGGGTTTGAACACCCAACCTTGTGGGGAGCTGTTGATCGATAAACCAACACCTTACCGACTAAGCTATCTTTCTTCCCTTGTGCAAGCAGTCAATGGGCCTAATGAACCAAAACGGCTTCTTTTCCTATACTTCAACACCGTGTAACTTTTTAAAAGCAGGCCAAACAAGTCTTTCAAAAAAGACAAAGAAATAAAGCAGTCTTTTAAACAGGTCTCTTTAATTAACAAGTAGATTTATAGTTTAATTTTACAAAGTAGACAAACTATTTAATTTCAAAAGAGAATTAAAAAACATTACTTGGCCATGCCTGGGATTGAACCCCCAACTTTGGGGGGAGCTGCTGATCGATAAACCAACACCTTACCGACTGAGCTATCTTTTCTCCCTTGTGCAATCAGTCAATGGGCCTAATGAACTAAAATGGCTTCTTTTCCTATACTTCAACCCTTTGTAACTCTTTAAAAGTAGGCCAAACAAGTCTTTCAAAAAAGACAAAAAAATAAAGCAATCTTTTAAACAGGTCTCTTTAATTAACAAGTAGATTTATAGTTTAATTTTACAAAGTAGACAAACTATTAGATTTTAAAAGAAAATAAAAATATTTTACTTGGCAATGCCTGGGATTGAACCCAACAACCTTGTGGGGACCTGCTGATCGATAAACCAACACCTTACCGACTGAGCTATCTTTTCTCCCTTGTCGAAGCAGTCAATAGGCTTAATGAACCAAAATGGCTTTTTTTCCAATACTTCAACCCTTTGTAACTCTTTGAAAGCAGGACAAACAAGTCTTTCAAAAAAGACAAAGAAATAAAGCAATCATTTAAACCGGTCTCTTTAATTAAAAAGTAGATTTATAGTTTAATTTTACAAAGTAGACAAACTATTGGATTTCAAAAGAGAATTTAAAAATGTTACTTGGCAATGCCTGGGATTGAACCCCCAATCTTGTGTGGACCTGCTGATCGATAAACCAACACCCTACCGACTGAGCTAACTTTTCTCTCTTGTGCAGGCAGTCAAAGGGCCTAATAAACCAAAATGCCTTCTGTTCCTATACTTCAACCATTTGTAACTCATATTAAAAGTGGGCCAAACAAGTCTTTCAAAAAAGACAAAGAAATAAAGCAGTCTTTTAAACAGGTCTCTTTAATTAACAAGTAGATTTATAGATTAATTTTACAAAGTAGACAAACTATTAGATTTCAAAAGAGTATTAAAAGATTTTACTTGGTAATGCCTGGGATTGAACCCACAACCTTGTGCGGACCTGCTGATCAATAAACCAACATCTTACCAACTGAGCTATCTTTTCTCTCTTTTGCAAGCAGTCAATGGGCCTAATGAACCAAAATGGCTTCTTTTCCTATACTTCAACCCTTTGTAACTCTTTAAAAGTAGGCCAAACAAGTCTTTCGAAAAACACAAAGAAGTAAAGCAATCTTTTAAACAGGTCTCTTTAATTAACAAGTAGATTTATAGTTTAATTTTACAAAGTAGACAAACTATTAGATTTTAAAAGAAAATTAAAATATTTTTCTTGGCAATGCCTGGGATTGAACCCCCAACCTTGTGGGGACCTGCTGATCGATAAACCAACACCTCACCGACTGAGCTATCTTTTCTCCCTTGTGCAGGCAGTCAATGGGCCTAATGAACCAAAATGGCTTCTTTTCCTATACTATAATACCATGTAACTCATATTAAAAGTAGGCCAAACAAGTCTTTCAAAAAAGACAAAGAAATAAAGCAGTCTTTTAAACAGGTCTCTTTAATTAACAAGTAGATTTATAGTTTAATTTTGCAAAGTAGACAAACTATTAGATTTCAAAAGAGAATTAAAAAAAGTTACTTGGCAATGCCTGGGATTGAACACCCAACCTTGTGGGGAGCTGTTGATCGATAAACCAACACCTTACCGACTAAGCTATCTTTCTTCCCTTGTGCAAGCAGTCAATGGGCCTAATGAACCAAAACGGCTTCTTTTCCTATACTTCAACACCATGTAACTTTTTAAAAGCAGGCCAAACAAGTCTTTCAAAAAAGACAAAGAAATAAAGCAATCTTTTAAACAGGTCTCTGTAATTAACAAGTAGATTTATAGTTTAATTTTACAAAGTAGACAAACTATTTAATTTCAAAAGAGAATTAAAAAACGTTACTTGGCAATGCCTGGGATTGAACCCACAACCTTGTGGGGAGCTGCTGATCGATAAACCAACACCTTACCGACTGAGCTATCTTTTCTCCCTTGTGCAAGCAGTCAAAGGGCCTAATAAACCAAAATGGCTTCTTTTCCTATACTTCAACACCATGTAACTCATATTAAAAGTAGGCCAAACAAGTCTTTCAAAAAACACAAAGAAGTAAAGCAATCTTTTAAACAGGTCTCTTTAATTAACAAGTAGATTTATAGTTTAATTTTACAAAGTAGACAAACTATTAGATTTCAAAAGTAAATTAAAAAATTTTACTTGGCAATGCCTGGGATTGAACCCCCAACTCTGTGGTGACCTGCTGATCGATAAACCAACACCTTAATGACTGAGCTATCTTTTCTCTCTTTTGCAAGCAGTCAATGGGCCTAACGAACCAAAATGGCTTCTTTTCCTATACTTCAACACTTTGTAACTCTTTAAAAGTAGGCCAAACAAGTCTTTCAAAAAAGACAAAAAAATAAAGCAATCTTTTAAACAGGTCTCTTTAATTAACAAGTAGATTTATAGTTTCATTTTACAAAGTAGACAAACTATTAGATTTTAAAAGAAAATTTAAATATTTTACTTGGCAATGCCTGGGATTGAACCCCCAACCTTGTGGGGACCTGCTGATCGATAAACCAACACCTTACCAACTGAGCTATCTTTTCTCTCTTGTGCAGGCAGTCAATGGGCCTAATGAACCAAAATGGCTTCTTTTCCTATACTATAACACCATGTAACTTATATTAAAAGTAGGCCAAACAAGTCTTTCAAAAAAGACAAAGAAATAAAGCAGTCTTTTAAACAGGTCTCTTTAATTAACAAGTAGATTTATAGTTTAATTTTACAAAGTAGACAAACTATTAGATTTTAAAAGAAAAAAAAAATAATTTACTTGGCAATGCCTGGGATTGAACCCAACAATCTTGTGGGGACCTGCTGATCGATAAACCAACACCTTACCGAGTGAGCTATCTTTTCTCCCTTGTGCAGGTAGTCAAAGGGCCTAATGAACCAAAACGGCTTCTTTTCCTATACTTCAACCCTTTGTAACTCATATTAAAAGTAGGCCAAACAAGTCTTTCAAAAAATACAAAGAAATATAGCAGTCTTTTAAACAGGTCTCTTTAATTAACAAGTAGATTTATAGTTTAATTTTACAAAGTAGACAAACTATTAGATTTCAAAAGAGTATTAAAAATTTTACTTGGCAATGCCGGGGATTGAACCCACAACCTTGTGCGGACCTGCTGATCAATAAACCAACACTTTACCAACTGAGCTATCTTTTCTCCCTTCTCCAACCAGTCAATAGGCCTAATGAACCAAAATGGCTTCTTTTCCAATACTTCAACCCTTTGTAACTCTTTGAAAGCAGGCCAAACAAGTCTTTCAAAAAAGACAAAGAAATAAAGCAATCATTTAAACCGGTCTCTTTAATTAAAAAGTAGATTTATAGTTTAATTTTACAAAGTAGACAAACTATTAGATTTCAAAAGAGAATTAAAAAATGTTACTTGGCAATGCTTGGGTTTGAACACCCAACCTTGTGGGGAGCTGTTGATCGATAAACCAACACCTTACCGACTAAGCTATCTTTCTTCCCTTGTGCAAGCAGTCAATGGGCCTAATGAACCAAAACGGCTTCTTTTCCTATACTTCAACACCATGTAACTTTTTAAAAGCAGGCCAAACAAGTCTTTCAAAAAAGACAAAGAAATAAAGCAGTCTTTTAAACAGGTCTCTTTAATTAACAAGTAGATTTATAGTTTAATTTTACAAAGTAGACAAACTATTTAATTTAAAAAGAGAATTAAAAAACATTACTTGGCAATGCCTGGGATTGAACCCACAACCTTGTGGGGAGCTGCTGATCGATAAACCAGCACCTTACCGACTGAGCTATCTTTTCTTTTCCCTTGTGCAATCAGTCAATGGGCCTAATGAACCAAAATGGCTTCTTTTCCTATACTTCAACCCTTTGTAACTCTTTAAAAGTAGGCCAAACAAGTCTTTCAAAAAAGACAAAAAAATAAAGCAATCTTTTAAACAGGTCTCTTTAATTAACAAGTAGATTTATAGTTTAATTTTACAAAGTAGACAAACTATTAGATTTTAAAAGAAAATTAAAATATTTTAATGGCAATGCCTGGGATTGAACCCCCAACCTTGTGGGGATCTGCTGATCTATAAACCAACACCTTACCGACTGAGCTATCTTTGCTCCCTTGTGCAGGCAGTCAATGGGCCTAATGAACCAAAATGGCTTCTTTTCCTATACTTCAACCCTTTGTAACTCTTTAAAAGTAGGCCAAACAAGTCTTTCAAAAAACACAAAGAAGTAAAGCAATCTTTTAAACAGGTCTCTTTAATTAACAAGTAGATTTATAGTTTCATTTTACAAAGTAGACAAACTATTAGATTTCAAAAGTAAATTAAAAAATTTTACTTGGCAATGCCTGGGATTGAACCCCCAACTCTGTGGGGACCTGCTGATCGATAAACCAACACCTTACCGACTGAGCTATCTTTTCTCTCTTGTGCAAGCAGTCAATGGGCCTAATGAACCAAAATGGCTTCTTTTCCTATACTTCAACCCTTTGTAACTCTTTAAAAGTAGGCCAAACAAGTCTTTCAAAAAAGACAAAGAAATAAAGCAATCTTTTAAACAGGTCTCTTTAATTAACAAGTAGATTTATAGTTTAATTTTACAAAGTAGACAAACTATTAGATTTTAAAAGAAAATTAAAATATTTTACTTGGCAATGCCTGGGATTGAACCCCCAACCTTGTGGGGACCTGCTGATCTATAAACCAACACCTTACCGACTGAGCTATCTTTTCTCCCTTGGGCAGGCAGTCAATGGGCCTAATGAACCAAAATGGCTTCTTTTCCTATACTATAATACCATGTAACTCATATTAAAAGTAGGCCAAACAAGTCTTTCAAAAAAGACAAAGAAATAAAGCAGTCTTTTAAACAGGTCTCTTTAATTAACAAGTAGATTTATAGTTTAATTTTGCAAAGTAGACAAACTATTAGATTTCAAAAGAGAATTAAAAAAAGTTACTTGGCAATGCCTGGGATTGAACACCCAACCTTGTGGGGAGCTGTTGATCGATAAACCAACACCTTACCGACTAAGCTATCTTTCTTCCCTTGTGCAAGCAGTCAATGGGCCTAATGAACCAAAACGGCTTCTTTTCCTATACTTCAACACCATGTAACTTTTTAAAAGCAGGCCAAACAAGTCTTTCAAAAAAGACAAAGAAATAAAGCAATCTTTTAAACAGGTTTCTATAATTAACAAGTAGATTTATAGTTTAATTTTACAAAGTAGACAAACTATTTAATTTCAAAAGAGAATTAAAAAACGTTACTTGGCAATGCCTGGGATTGAACCCACAACCTTGTGGGGACCTGCTGATCGATAAACCAACACCTTACCGACTGAGCTATCTTTTCTCCCTTGTGCAAGCAGTCAAAGGGCCTAATAAACCAAAATGGCTTCTTTTCCTATACTTCAACACCATGTAACTCATATTAAAAGTAGGCCAAACAAGTCTTTCAAAAAACACAAAGAAGTAAAGCAATCTTTTAAACAGGTCTCTTTAATTAACAAGTAGATTTATAGTTTAATTTTACAAAGTAGACAAACTATTAGATTTCAAAAGTAAATTAAAAAATTTTTCTTGGCAATGCCTGGGATTGAACCCCCAACTCTGTGGTGACCTGCTGATCGATAAACCAACCCCTTAATGACTGAGCTATCTTTTCTCTCTTTTGCAAGCAGTCAATGGGCCTAATGAATCAAAATGGCTTCTTTTCCTATACTTCAACCCTTTGTAACTCTTTAAAAGTAGGCCAAACAAGTCTTTCAAAAAAGACAAAGAAATAAAGCAATCTTTTAAACAGGTCTCTTTAATTAACAAGTAGATTTATAGTTTCATTTTACAAAGTAGACAAACTATTAGATTTTAAAAGAAAATTGAAATATTTTACTTGGCAATGCCTGGGATTGAACCCCCAACCTTGTGGGGACCTGCTGATCGATAAATCAACACCTTACCAACTGAGCTATCTTTTCTCCCTTGTGCAGGCAGTCAATGGGCCTAATGAACCAAAATGGCTTCTTTTCCTATACTATAACACCATGTAACTTATATTAAAAGTAGGCCAAACAAGTCTTTCAAAAAAGACAAAGAAATAAAGCAGTCTTTTAAACAGGTCTCTTTAATTAACAAGTAGATTTATAGTTTAATTTTACAAAGTAGACAAACTATTAGATTTTAAAAGAAAAAAAATATATTTTACTTGGCAATGCCTGGGATTGAACCCAACAACCTTGTGGGGACCTGCTGATCGATAAACCAACACCTTACCGAGTGAGCTATCTTTTCTCCCTTGTGCAGGTAGTCAAAGGGCCTAATGAACCAAAACGGCTTCTTTTCCTATACTTCAACCCTTTGTAACTCATATTAAAAGTAGGCCAAACAAGTCTTTCAAAAAATACAAAGAAATATAGCAGTCTTTTAAACAGGTCTCTTTAATTAACAAGTAGATTTATAGTTTAATTTTACAAAGTAGACAAACTATTAGATTTCAAAAGAGTATTAAAAATTTTACTTGGTAATGCCGGGGATTGAACCCACAACCTTGTGCGGACCTGCTGATCAATAAACCAACACCTTACCAACTGAGCTATCTTTTCTCCCTTCTCCAACCAGTCAATAGGCCTAATGAACCAAAATGGCTTCTTTTCCAATACTTCAACCCTTTGCAACTCTTTGAAAGCAGGCCAAACAAGTCTTTCAAAAAAGACAAAGAAATAAAGCAATCATTTAAACCGGTCTCTTTAATTAAAAAGTAGATTTATAGTTTAATTTTACAAAGTAGACAAACTATTAGATTTCAAAAGAGAATTAAAAAATGTTACTTGGCAATGCTTGGGTTTGAACACCCAACCTTGTGGGGAGCTGTTGATCGATAAACCAACACCTTACCGACTAAGCTATCTTTCTTCCCTTGTGCAAGCAGTCAATGGGCCTAATGAACCAAAACGGCTTCTTTTCCTATACTTCAACACCATGTAACTTTTTAAAAGCAGGCCAAACAAGTCTTTCAAAAAAGACAAAGAAATAAAGCAGTCTTTTAAACAGGTCTCTTTAATTAACAAGTAGATTTATAGTTTAATTTTACAAAGTAGACAAACTATTTAATTTAAAAAGAGAATTAAAAAACATTACTTGGCAATGCCTGGGATTGAACCCACAACCTTGTGGGGAGCAGCTGATCGATAAACTAACACCTTACCGACTGAGCTATCTTTTCTTTTCCCTTGTGCAATCAGTCAATGGGCCTAATGAACCAAAATGGCTTCTTTTCCTATACTTCAACCCTTTGTAACTCTTTAAAAGTAGGCCAAACAAGTCTTTCAAAAAAGACAAAAAAATAAAGCAATCTTTTAAACAGGTCTCTTTAATTAACAAGTAGATTTATAGTTTAATTTTACAAAGTAGACAAACTATTAGATTTTAAAAGAAAATTAAAA
Organism: Silurus aristotelis; assembly: GCF_946808225.1. NCBI lineage: Eukaryota > Metazoa > Chordata > Actinopteri > Siluriformes > Siluridae > Silurus > Silurus aristotelis. Next base: position 16,039,917 of record NC_139585.1, on the reverse strand, counting down.
TATTTTACTTGACAATGCCTGGGATTGAACCCCCAACCTTGTGGGGACCTGCTGATCTATAAACCAACACCTTACCGACTGAGCTATCTTTTCTCCCTTGTGCAGGCAGTCAATGGGCCTAATGAACCAAAATGGCTTCTTTTCCTATACTTCAACCCTTTGTAACTCTTTAAAAGTAGGCCAAACAAGTCTTTCAAAAAAGACAAAGAAATAAAGCAATCTTTTAAACAGGTCTCTTTAATTAACAAGTAGATTTATAGTTTAATTTTACAAAGTAGACAAACTATTAGATTTCAAAAGAAAATTAAAATATTTTACTTGGCAATGCCTGGGATTGAACCCCCAACCTTGTGGGGACCTGCTGATCTATAAACCAACACCTTACCGACTGAGCTATCTTTTCTCCCTTGTGCAGGCAGTCAATGGGCCTAATGAACCAAAATGGCTTCTTTTCCTATACTATAATACCATGTAACTCATTAAAAGTAGGCCAAACAAGTCTTTCAAAAAAGACAAAGAAATAAAGCAGTCTTTTAAACAGGTCTCTTTAATTAACAAGTAGATTTATAGTTTAATTTTGCAAAGTAGACAAACTATTAGATTTCAAAAGAGAATTAAAAAAAGTTACTTGGCAATGCCTGGGATTGAACACCCAACCTTGTGGGGAGCTGTTGATCGATAAACCAACACCTTACCGACTAAGCTATCTTTCTTCCCTTGTGCAAGCAGTCAATGGGCCTAATGAACCAAAACGGCTTCTTTTCCTATACTTCAACACCATGTAACTTTTTAAAAGCAGGCCAAACAAGTCTTTCAAAAAAGACAAAGAAATAAAGCAATCTTTTAAACAGGTCTCTATAATTAACAAGTAGATTTATAGTTTAATTTTACAAAGTAGACAAACTATTTAATTTCAAAAGAGAATTAAAAAACGTTACTTGGCAATGCCTGGGATTGAACCCACAACCTTGTGGGGAGCTGCTGATCGATAAACCAACACCTTACCGACTGAGCTATCTTTTCTCCCTTGTGCAAGCAGTCAAAGGGCCTAATAAACCAAAATGGCTTTTTTTCCTATACTTCAACACCATGTAACTCATATTAAAAGTAGGCCAAACAAGTCTTTCAAAAAACACAAAGAAGTAAAGCAATCTTTTAAACAGGTCTCTTTAATTAACAAGTAGATTTATAGTTTAATTTTACAAAGTAGACAAACTATTAGATTTCAAAAGTAAATTAAAAAATTTTACTTGGCAATGCCTGGGATTGAACCCCCAACTCTGTGGTGACCTGCTGATCGATAAACCAACCCCTTAATGACTGAGCTATCTTTTCTCTCTTTTGCAAGCAGTCAATGGGCCTAATGAACCAAAATGGCTTCTTTTCTTATACTTCAACCCTTTGTAACTCTTTAAAAGTAGGCCAAACAAGTCTTTCTAAAAAGACAAAGAAATGAAGCAATCTTTTAAACAGGTCTCTTTAATTTAAAGTAGATTTATAGCTTAATTTTACAAAGTAGACAAACTATTAGATTTCAAAAGAGAATTAAAAAATGTTACTTTGCAATGCCTGGGCTTGAACCCCCAACCTTGTGGGGAGTTGCTGATCGATAAACCAACACCTTACCGAGTGAGCTATTTTTTCTCCCTTGTGTAGGCAGTCAATGTGCCTAATGAACCAAAATGGCTTCTTTTCCTATACTTCAACACCATGTAACTCATATTAAAAGCAGGCCAAACAAGTCTTTCAAAAAAGACAAAGAAATAAATGAATCTTTTAAACTGGTCTCTTTAATTAACAAGTAGATTTATAGTTTAATTTTACAAAGTAGACAAACTATTAGATTTTAAAGGAAAATTAAAATATTTAACTTGGCAATGCCTGGGATTGAACCACCAACCTTGCGGGGACCTGCTGATTGATAAACCAAACCCTTACCGACTGAGCTATCTCTTCTCCTTTGTGCAAGCAGTCAATGGGCCTAATGAACCAAAATAGCTTCTTTTCCTATACTTCAACACCATGTAACTCTTTAAAAGTAGGCCAAACAATTCTTTCAAAAAAGCCAAAGAAGTAAAGCAATCTTTTAAACAGGTTTTTTTAATTAACAAGTAGATTTATAGTTTAATTTTACAAAGTAGACAAACTATTAGATTTTAAAAGAAAATTAAAATATTTTACTTGGCAATGCCTGGGATTGAACCCCCAAACTTGTGGGGACCTGCTGATCGATAAACCAACACCTTACTGAGTGAGCTATCTTTTCTCTCTTGTGCAGTCTGTCAATGGGCCTATTGAACGCAAATGGCTTCTTTTCCTATACTTCAACCCTTTGTAACTCTTTAAAAGTAGGCCAAACAAGTCTTTCAAAAAAGACAAAGAAATAAAGCAATCTTTTAAACAGGTCTCTTTAATTAACAAGTAGATTTATAGTTTAATTTTACAAAGTAGACAAACTATTAGAATTAAAAAGAAAATTAAAATATTTTACTTGGCAATGCCTGGGATTGAACCCCCAACCTTGTGGGGAGTTGTTGAGCGATAAACCAACACCTTACCGACTGAGCTATATTTTCTCCCTTGTGCATGCAGTCAATGGGCCTAATGAACCAAATTGGCTTCTTTTCCTATACTTCAACACCATGTAACTCATATTAAAAGTAGGCCAAACAAGTCTTTCAAAAAAGACAAAGAAGTAAAGCAATCTTTTAAACAGGTCTCTTTAATTAACAAGTAGATTTATAGTTTAATTTTACAAAGTAGACAAACTATTAGATTTCAAAAGAAAATTAAAAGATTTTCTTGGCAATGCCTGGGATTGAACCCCCAACCTCGTGGGGTTCTGCGGATCGATAAACCAACACCTTACCGACTGAGCTATCTTTTCTCCCTTGTGCAAGCAGTCAATGGGTCTAATGAACCAAAATGGCTTTTTTTTCCTATACTTCAACCCTTTGTAACTCTTTAAAAGCAGGCCAAACAAGTCTTTTAAAAAAGACAAAGAAGTAAAGCAATCTTTTAAACAGGTCTCTTTAATTAACAAGTAGATTTATAGTTTAATTTTACAAAGTAGACAAACTATTAGATTCCAAAAGAAAATTTAAAAAATTTAATTGGCAATGCCTGGAATTGAACCCCCAACCTTGTGGGGACCTGCTGATCGATAAACCAACACCTTACCGACTGAGCTATCTTTTCTCCCTTGTGCAAGCAGTCAATGGGCCTAATGAACCAAAATGGCTTCTTTTCCTATACTTCAACCCTTTGTACCTCTTTAAAAGTAGGCCAAACAAGTCTTTCAAAAAAGACAAAGAAATAAATGAATCTTTTAAACTGGTCTCTTTAATTAACAAGTAGATTTATAGTTTAATTTTACAAAGTAGACAAACTATTAGATTTTAAAGGAAAATTAAAATATTTAACTTGGCAATGCCTGGGATTGAACCACCAACCTTGTGGGGACCTGCTGATTGATAAACCAAACCCTTACCGACTGAGCTATCTCTTCTCCTTTGTGCAAGCAGTCAATGGGCCTAATGAACCAAAATAGCTTCTTTTCCTATAGTTCAACACCATGTAACTCTTTAAAAGCAGGCCAAACAATTCTTTCAAAAAAGCCAAAGAAGTAAAGCAATCTTTTAAACAGGTTTTTTTAATTAACAAGTAGATTTATAGTTTAATTTTACAAAGTAGACAAACTATTAGATTTTAAAAGAAAATTAAAATATTTTACTTGCCAATGCCTGGGATTGAACCACCAACCTTGTGGGGAGTTGCTAAACGATAACCCAACACCTTACTGAGTGAGCTATATTTTCTCCCTTGTGCATGCAGTCAATGGGCCTAATGAACCAAATTGGCTTCTTTTCCTATACTTCAACACCATGTAACTCATATTAAAAGTAGGCCAAACAAGTCTTTCAAAAAAGACAAAGAAGTAAACCAATCTTTTAAACAGGTCTCTTTAATTAACAAGTACATTTATAGTTTAATTTTACAAAGTAGACAAACTATTAGGTTTTTAAAAGAAAATTAAAATATTTTACTTGGCAATGCCTGGGATTGAAACACCAACCTTGTGGGGAGTTGCTGAACGATAAACCAACACCTTACTGAGTGAGCTATATTTTCTCCCTTGTGCATGCAGTCAATGGGCCTAATGAACCAAATTGGCTTCTTTTCCTATACTTCAACACCATGTAACTCATATTAAAAGTAGGCCAAACAAGTCTTTAAAAAAAGACAAAGAAGTAAAGCAATCTTTTAAACAGGTCTCTTTAATTAACAAGTAGATTTATAGTTTAATTTTACAAAGTAGACAAACTATTAGATTTCAAAAGAAAATTCAAAAAATTTAATTGGCAATGCCTGGAATTGAACCCCCAACCTTGTGGGGACCTGCTGATTGATAAACCAACACCGTACCGACTGAGCTATCTTTTCTCCCTTGTGCAAGCAGTCAATGGGCCTAATGAACCAAAATGGCTTCTTTTCCTATATTTCAACACCATGTAACTCATTAAAAGTAGGCCAAACAAGTCTTTCAAAAAAGACAAAAAAATAAAGCAGTCTTTTAAACAGGTCACCTTTAATTAACAAGTAGATTTATGGTTTAATTTTACAAAGGAGACAAACTATTAGATTTTAAAAGAAAATTAAAATATTTAACTTGGTAATGCCTGGGATTGAACCCCCAACCTTGTGGGGACCTGCTGATTGATAAACCAAACCCTTACCGACTGAGCTATCTCTTCTCCTTTGTGCAAGCAGTCAATGGGCCTAATGAACCAAAATAGCTTCTTTTCCTATACTTCAACACCATGTAACTCTTTAAAAGCAGGCCAAACAATTCTTTCAAAAAAGCCAAAGAAGTAAAGCAATCTTTTAAACAGGTTTTTTTAAATTAACAAGTAGATTTATAGTTTAATTTTACAAAGTAGACAAACTATTAGATTTTAAAAGAAAATTAAAATATTTTACTTGGCAATGCCTGGGATTGAACCCCCAACCTTGTGGGAACCTGCTGATCGATAAACCAACACCTTACCGAGTGAGCTATCTTTTCTCCCTTGTGCAGGCTGTCAATGGGCCTATTGAACGCAAATGGCTTCTTTTCCTATACTTCAACCCTTTGTAACTCTTTAAAAGTAGGCCAAACAAGTCTTTTAAAAAAGACAAAGAAATAAAGCAATCTTTTAAACAGGTCTCTTTAATTAACAAGTAGATTTATAGTTTAATTTTACAAAGTAGACAAACTATTAGAATTAAAAAGAAAATTAAAATATTTTACTTGGCAATGCCTGGGATTGAACCCCCAACCTTGTGGGGAGTTGTTGAGCGATAAACCAACACCTTACCGACTGAGCTATTTTTTTTTCCTTGTGCAAGCAGTCAATGGGCCTTATGAACCAAAATGGATTCTATTCCTATACTTCAACACCATGTAACTCATATTAAAAGCAGGCCAAACAAGTCTTTCAAAAAAGACAAAGAAATAAATCAATCTTTTAAACTGGTCTCTTTAATTAACAAGTAGATGTATAGTTTAATTTTACAAAGTAGACAAACTATTAGATTTTAAAAGAAAAATAAAATAGTTTACTTGGCAATGCCTGGGACTGAACCCCCAACCTTGTGGGGACCTGCTGATCGATAAACCAACACCTTACTGAGTGAGCTATATTTTCTCCCTTGTGCATGCAGTCAATTGGCCTAATGAACCAAATTGGCTTCTTTTCCTATACTTCAACACCATGTAACTCATATTAAAAGTAGGCCAAACAAGTCTTTCAAAAAAGACAAAGAAGTAAACCAATCTTTTAAACAGGTCTCTTTAATTAACAAGTACATTTATAGTTTAATTTTACAAAGTAGACAAACTATTAGATTTTTAAAAGAAAATTAAAATATTTTACTTGGCAATGCCTGGGATTGAAACACCAACCTTGTGGGGAGTTGCTGAACGATAAACCAACACCTTACTGAGTGAGCTATATTTTCTCCCTTGTGCATGCAGTCAATGGGCCTAATGAACCAAATTGGCTTCTTTTCCTATACTTCAACACCATGTAACTCATATTAAAAGTAGGCCAAACAAGTCTTTAAAAAAAGACAAAGAAGTAAAGCAATCTTTTAAACAGGTCTCTTTAATTAACAAGTACATTTATAGTTTAATTTTACAAAGTAGACAAACTATTAGATTTTAAAAGAAAATTAAAATATTTTACTTGGCAATGCCTGGGATTGAACCACCAACCTTGTGGGGAGTTGCTGAAGGATAAACCATCACCTTACTGAGTGAGCTATATTTTCTACCTTGTGCATGCAGTCAATGGGCCTAATGAACCAAATTGGCTTCTTTTCCTATACTTCAACACCATGTAACTCATATTAAAAGTAGGCCAAACAAGTCTTTCAAAAAAGACAAAGAAGTAAAGCAATCTTTTAAACAGGTCTCTTTAATTAACAAGTAGATTTATAGTTGAATTTTACAAAGTAGACAAACTATTAGATTTCAAAAGAAAATTAAAAGATTTTCTTGGCAATGCCTGGGATTAAACCCCCAACCTTGTGGGGTTCTGCGGATCGATAAACCAACACCTGACCGACTGAGCTATCTTTTCTCCCTTGTGCAAGCAGTCAATGGGTCTAATAAACCAAAATGGCTTTTTTTTCCTATACTTCAACCCTTTGTAACTCTTTAAAAGCAGGCCAAACAAGTCTTTTAAAAAAGACAAAGAAGTAAAGCAATCTTTTAAACAGGTCTCTTTAATTAACAAGTAGATTTATAGTTTAATTTTACAAAGTAGACAAACTATTAGATTTCAAAAGAAAATTAAAAAAATTTAATTGGCAATGCCTGGAATTGAACCCCCAACCTTGTGGGGACCTGCTGATCGATAAACCAACACCTTACCGACTGAGCTATCTTTTCTCCCTTGTGCAAGCAGTCAATGGGCCTAATGAACCAAAATGGCTACTTTTCCTATACTTCAACCCTTTGTACCTCTTTAAAAGTAGGCCAAACAAGTCTTTCTAAAAAGACAAAGAAATGAAGCAATCTTTTAAACAGGTCTCTTTAATTTAAAGTAGATTTATAGCTTAATTTTACAAAGTAGACAAACTATTAGATTTTAAAAGAAAATTACAATATTTTACTTGGCAATGCCGGGGATTGAACCCCCAACCTTGTGGGGACCTGCTGCTCGATAAACCAACACCTTACCGAGTGAGCTATCTTTTCTCCCTTATGCAGGCAGTTAATAGGCCTAATGAACCAAAATGTATTCATTTCCTGTACTTCAACACCATGTAGCTCATATTAAAAGTAGGCCAAACAAGTCTTTCAAAAAAGACAAAGAAATAAAGCAGTCTTTTAAACAGGTCTCTTTAATTAACAAGTAGATTTATAGTTTAATTTTACAAAGTAGACAAACTATTAGATTTTAAAAGAGAATTAAAAAATGTTACTTGGCAATGCCTGCGATTGAACCCCCAACCTTGTGGGGAGTTGTTGAGCGATAAACCAACACCTTACCGACTGAGCTATCTTTTCTCCCTTCTGCAGGCACTCAATGGGCCTAATGAACCAAAATGGCTTCTTTTCCTATACTTCAACACCATGTAACTCATATTAAAAGTAGGCCAAACAAGTCTTTTAAAAAAGACAAAAAAATAAAGCAGTCTTTTAAACAGGTCACCTTTAATTAACAAGTAGATTTATAGTTTAATTTTACAAAGTAGACAAACTATTGGATTTCAAAAGAGAATTAATAAATGTTACTTGGCAATGCCTGGGATTGAACACCCAACCTTGTGGGGACCTGCTGATCGATAAACCAACACCTTACTGACTGAGCTATCTTTCCTCCCTTGTGCGGGCAGTCAAAGGGCCTAATGAACCAAAATGGCTTCTTTTCCTATACTTCAACACCATGTAACTCATATTAAAAGTAGGCCAAACAAGTCTTTCAAAAAAGACAAAGAAGTTAAACAATCTTTTAAACAGGTCTCTTTAATTAACAAGTAGATTTATAGTTTAATTTTACAAAGTAGACAAACTATTAGATTTCAAAAGAACATTAAAAAAATTTAATTGGCAATGCCTGGAATTGAACCCCCAACCTTGTGGGGACCTGCTGATCGATAAAGCAACACCTTACCGACTGAGCTATCTTTTCTCCCTTGTGCAAGCAGTCAATGGGCCTAATGAACCATAATGGCTTCTTTTCCTATACTTCAACACCATGTAACTCATTAAAAGTAGGCCAAACAAGTCTTTCAAAAAAGACAAAAAAATAAAGCAGTCTTTTAAACAGGTCACCTTTAATTAACAAGTAGATTTATAGTTTAATTTTACAAAGCAGACAAACTATTAGATTTTAAAAGAAAATTAAAATATTTTACTTGGCAATGCCTGGGATTGAACCCCCAACCTTGTGGGGACCTGCTGATCGATAAACCAACACCTTACCAAGTGAGCTATCTTTTCTCCCTTGTGCAGGCTGTCAATGGGCCTATTGAACGCAAATGGCTTCTTTTCCTCTACTTCAACCCTTTGTAACTCTTTAAAAGAAGGCCAAACAAGTCTTTTAAAAAAGACAAAGAAATAAAGCAATCTTTTAAACAGGTCTCTTTAATTAACAAGTAGATTTATAGTTTAATTTTAGAAAAGTAGACAAACTATTAGAATTAAAAAAAAAATTAAAATATTTTACTTGGCAATGCCTGGGATTGAACCCCCAACCTTGTGAGGACCTGCTGAGCAATAAACCAACACATTACCAACTGAGCTATCTTTTCTCCCTTGTGCAAGCAGTCAATGGGCCTAATGAACCAAAATGGATTCTATTCCTCTACTTCAACACCATGTAACTCATATTAAAAGCAGGCCAAACAAGTCTTTCAAAAAAGACAAAGAAATAAATCATCTTTTAAACTGGTCTCTTTAATTAACAAGTAGATGTATAGTTTAATTTTACAAAGTAGACAAACTATTAGATTTTAAAAGAAAAATAAAATATTTTATTTGGCAATGCCTGGGACTGAACCCCCAACCTTGTGGGGACCTGCTGATCGATAAACCAACACCTTACTGAGTGAGCTATATTTTCTCCCTTGTGCATGCAGTCAATGGGCCTAATGAACCAAATTGGCTTCTTTTCCTATACTTCAACACCATGTATCTCATATTAAAAGTAGGCCAAACAAGTCTTTCAAAAAAGACAAAGAAGTAAAGCAATCTTTTAAACAGGTCTCTTTAATTAACAAGTAGATTTATAGTTTAATTTTACAAAGTAGACAAACTATTAGATTTCAAAAGAAAATTAAAAAAAATTAATTGCCAATGCCTGGAATTGAACCCCCAACCTTGTGGGGACCTGCTGATCGATAAACCATCACCTTACCGACTGAGCTATCTTTTCTCCCTTGTGCAAGCAGTCAATGGACCTAATGAACCAAAATGGCTTCTTTTCCAATACTTCAACCCTTTGTACCTCTTTAAAAGTAGGCCAAACAAGTCTTTCTAAAAAGACAAAGAAATGAAGCAATCTTTTAAACAGGTCTCTTTAATTTAAAGTAGATTTATAGTTTAATTTTACAAAGTAGACAAACTATTAGATTTTAAAAGAGAATTAAAAAATGTTACTTGGCAATGCCTGGGATTGAACCCCCAACCTTGTGGGGAGTTGTTGAGCGATAAACCAACACCTTACCGACTTAGCTATCTTTTCTCCCTTTTGCAGGCACTCAATGGGCCTAATGAACCAAAATGGCTTCTTTTTCTATACTTCAACCCTTTGTAACTCTTTAAAAGCAGGCCAAACAATTCTTTCAAAAAAGCCAAAGATGTAAAGCAATCTTTTAAACAGGTCTCTTTAATTAACAAGTACATTTATAGTTTAATTTTACAAAGTAGACAAACTATTAGATTTTAAAAGAAAATTAAAATATTTTACTTGGCAATGCCTGGGATTGAACCACCAACCTTGTGGGGAGTTGCTGGACGATAAACCAACACCTTACTGAGTGAGCTATATTTTCTCCCTTGTGCATGCAGTCAATGGGCCTAATGAACCAAAATGGCTTCTTTTCCTATACTTCAACACCATGTAACTCATATTAAAAGTAGGCCAAACAAGTCTTTTAAAAAAGACAAAAAAATAAAGCAGTCTTTTAAACAGGTCACCTTTAATTAACAAGTAGATTTATAGTTTAATTTTACAAAGTAGACAAACTATTGGATTTCAAAAAAGAATTAATAAATTTTACTTGGCAATGCCTGGGATTGAACAACCAACCTTGTGGGGACCTGCTGATCGATAAACCAACACCTTAATGACTGAGCTATCTTTTCTCCCTTGTGCAGGCAGTCAAAGGGCCTAATGAACCAAAATGGCTTTTTTTTCCTATACTTCAACCCTTTGTAACTCTTTAAAAGTAGGCCAAACAAGTCTTTTAAAAAAGACAAAGAAGTAAAGCAATCTTTTAAACAGGTCTCTTTAATTAACAAGTAGATTTATAGTTTAATTTTACAAAGTAGACAAACTATTAGATTTCAAAAGAACATTAAAAAAATTTAATTGGCAATGCCTGGAATTGAACCCCCAACTTTGTGGGGACCTGCTGATCGATAAAGCAACACCTTACCGAATGAGCTATCTTTTCTCCCTTGTGCAAGCAGTCAATGGGCCTAATGAACCAAAATGGCTTCTTTTCCTATACTTCAACCCTTTGTACCTCTTTAAAAGTAGGCTAAATAAGTCTTTCTAAAAAGACAAAGAAATAAAGCAATCTTTTAAACAGGTCTCTTTAATTTAAAGTAGATTTATAGCTTAATTTTACAAAGTAGACAAACTATTAGATTTTAAAAGAAAATTAAAATATTTTACTTGGCAATGCCGGGGATTGAACCCCCAACCTTGTGGGGACCTGCTGATCGATAAACCAACACCTTACCAAGTGAGCTATCTTTTCTCCCTTGTGCAGGCAGTTAATAGGCCTAATGAACCAAAATGTATTCATTTCCTATACTTCAACACCATGTCGCTCATATTAAAAGTAGGCCAAACAAGTCTTTCAAAAAAGACAAAGAAATAAAGCAGTCTTTTAAACAGGTCTCTTTAATTAACAAGTAGATTTATAGTTTAATTTTACAAAGTAGACAAACTATTAGATTTTAAAAGAGAATTAAAAAATGTTACTTGGCAATGCCTGCGATTGAACCGCCAACCTTGTGGGGAGTTGTTGAGCGATAAACCAACACCTTACCGACTGAGCTATCTTTTCTCACTTTTGCAGGCACTCAATGGGCCTAATTAACCAAAATGGCTTCTTTTCCTATACTTCAACACCATGTAACTCATAATTAAAAGTAGGCCAAACAAGTCTTTCAAAAAAGACAAAAAAATAAAGCAGTCTTTTAAACAGGTCACCTTTAATTAACAAGTAGATTTATAGTTTAATTTTACAAAGTAGACAAACTATTGGATTTCAAAAGAGAATTAAAAAATGTTACTTGGCAATGCCTGGGATTGAACACCCAACCTTGTGGGGACCTGCTGATCGATAAACCAACACCTTACCGACTGAGCTATCTTTTCTCCCTTTTGCGAGCAGTCAATGGACCTAATGAACCAAAATGGCTTCTTTTCCAATACTTCAACCCTTTGTAACTCTTAAAAGCAGGCCAAACAATTCTTTAAAAAAAGACAAAGAAATAAAGAAATCTTTTAAACAGGTCTCTTTAATAAACAAGTACATTTATAGTTTAAGTTTACTATTGGATTTCAAAAGAAAATTAAAATATTTTACTTGCCAATGCCTGGGATTGAACTGCCAACCTTGTGGGGACCTGCTGATCGATAAACCAACACCTTACCGTCTGAGCTACCTTTTTTTTCCCTTGTGCAGGCAGTCAATGGGCCTAATGAACCATAATGGCTTCTTTCCCTATATTTCAACCCTTTTTAACTCTTTAAATGTAGGCCAAACAAGTCTTTCAAAAAAGACAAAGAAATAAAGCAATCATTTAAACAGGTCTCTTTAATTCAAAAGTAGATTTATAGATTAATTTTACAAAGTAGACAAACTATTAGATTTTAAAAGAGAATTAAAAAATGTTACTTGGCAATGCCTGGGATTGAACCCCCAACCTTGTGGGGACCTGCTGATCAATAAACCAACACCTTACCGACTGAGCTATCTTTTCTCCCTTGTGCAAGCAGTCAATGGGCCTAATGAACCAAAATGGCTTCTTTTCCTATACTTCAACCCTATGTAACTCTTTAAAAGCAGGCCAAACAATTCTTTCAAAAAAGCCAAAGAAGTAAAGCAATCTTTTAAACAGGTCTCTTTAATTAACAAGTACATTTATAGTTTAATTTTACAAAGTAGACAAACTATTAGATTTTAAAAGAAAATTAAAATATTTTACTTGGCAATGCCTGGGATTGAACCACCAACCTTGTGGGGAGTTGCTGAACGATAAACCAACACCTTACTGAGTGAGCTATATTTTCTCCCTTGTGCATGCAGTCAATGGGCCTAATGAACCAAATTGGCTTCTTTTCCTATACTTCAACACCATGTAATTTATATTAAAAGTAGGCCAAACAAGTCTTTCAAAAAAGACAAAGAAGTAAAGCAATCTTTTAAACAGGTCTCTTTAATTATCAAGTAGATTTATAGTTTAATTTTACAAAGTAGACAAACTATTAGATTTCAAAAGAAAATTAAAAGATTTTCTTGGCAATGCCTGGGATTGAACCGCCAACCTTGTGGGGATCTGCGGATCGATAAACCAACACCTTACCGACTGAGCTATCTTTTCTCCCTTGTGCAAGCAGTCAATGGGTCTAATGAACCAAAATGGCTTCTTTTCCTATACTTCAACACCATTTAACTCTTTAAAAGCAGGCCAAACAAGTCTTTCAAAAAAGACAAAGAAATAAAGCAATCTTTTAAACAGGTCTCTTTAATTAACAAGTAGATTTATAGTTTAATTTTACAAAGTAGACAAACTATTAGATTTTAAAAGAAAATTTAAATATTTTACTTGCCAATGCCTGGGATTGAACCCCCAACCTTGTGGGGAGTTGTTGAGCGATAAACCAACACCTTACCGACTGAGCTATCTTTTCTCCCTTTCGCAGGCACTCAATGGGCCTAATGAACCAAAATGGCTTCTTTTTCTATACTTCAACCCTTTGTAACTCTTTAAAAGTAGGCCAAACAAGTCTTTCAACAAAGACAAAGAAATAAAGCAATCTTTTAAACAGGTCTCTTTAATTAACAAGTAGATTTATAGTTTAATTTTACAAAGTAGACAAACTATTAGAATTAAAAAGAAAATAAAAATATTTTACTTGGCAATGAACCCCCAACCTTGTGAGGACCTGCTGATCAATAAACCAACAAATTACCAACTGAGCTATCTTTTCTCCCTTGTGCAAGCAGTCAATGGGCCTAATGAACCAAAATGGATTCTATTCCTATACTTCAACACCATGTAGCTCATATTAAAAGTAGGCCAAAAAAGTCTTTCAAAAAAGACAAAGAAATAAAGCAGTCTTTTAAACAGGTCTCTTTAATTAACAAGTAGATGTATAGTTTAATTTTACAAAGTAGACAAACTATTAGATTTTGAAAGAGAATTAAAAGATGTTATGCGGCAATGCCTGGGATTGAACCCCCAACCTTGTGGGGAGTTGCTGATCGATAAACCAACACCTTACCGAGTGAGCTATCTTTTCTCCCTTGTGTAGGCAGTCAATGTGCCTAATGAACCAAAATGGCTTCTTTTCCTATACTTCAACACCATGTAACTCATATTAAAAGCAGGCCAAACAAGTCTTTCAAAAAAGACAAAGAAATAAATCAATCTTTTAAACTGGTCTCTTTAAATAACAAGTAGATTTATAGTTTAATTTTACAAAGTAGACAAACTATTAGATTTTAAAGGAAAATTAAAATATTTAACTTAGCAATGCCTGGGATTGAACCACCAACCTTGTGGGGACCTGCTGATTGATAAACCAAACCCTTACCGACTGAGCAATCTCTCCTCCCTAGTGCAAGCAGTCAATGGGCCTAATGAACCAAAATAGCTTCTTTTCCTATACTTCAACACCATGTAACTCTTTAAAAGCAGGCCAAACAAGTCTTTCAAAAAAGACAAAGAAGTAAAGCAATCTTTTAAACAGGTCTCTTTAATTAACAAGTAGATTTATAGTTTAATTTTACAAAGTAGACAAACTATTAGATTTTAAAAGAAAATTAAAATATTTTACTTGGCAATGCCTGGGACTGAACCCCCAACCTTGTGGGGACCTGCTGATCTATAAACCAACACCTTACTGACTGAGCTATCTTTTCTCCCTTGTGCAGGCAGTCAAAAGGCCTAATGAATCAAAATGGCTTCTTTTCCTATACTTCAACCCTTTGTAACTCATTAAAAGTAGGCCAAACAAGTCTTTCAAAAAAGACAAAGAAATAAAGCAGTCTTTTAAACGGGTCTCTTTAATTAACAAGTAGATTTATAGTTTAATTTTACAAAGTAGACAAACTATTAGATTTCAAAAGAAAATTAAAAGATTTTCTTGGCAATGCCTGGGATTGAACGGCCAACCTTGTGGGGATCTGCGGATCGATAAACCAACACCTTACCGACTGAGCTATCTTTTCTCCCTTGTGCAAGCAGTCAATGGGCCTAATGAACCAAAATGGCTTCTTTTCCTATACTATAACACCATGTAACTCATATTAAAAGTAGGCCAAACAAGTCTTTTAAAAAAGACAAAGAAATAAAGCAATCTTTTAAACAGGTCTCTTTAATTAACAAGTAGATTTATAGTTTAATTTTACAAAGTAGACAAACTATTAGAATTAAAAAGAAAATTTAAATATTTTACTTGGCAATGCCTGGGATTGAACCCCCAACCTTGTGGGGAGTTGTTGAGCGATAAACCAACACCTTACCGACTGAGCTATCTTTTCTCCCTTGTGCAAGCAGTCAATGGGCCTAATGAACCAAAATGGATTCTATTCCTATACTTCAACACCATGTAACATATTAAAAGCAGGCCAAACAAGTCTTTCAAAAAAGACAAAGAAATAAATCAATCTTTTAAACTGGTGTCTTTAATTAACAAGTAGATGTATAGTTTAATTTTACAAAGTAGACAAACTATTAGATTTTAAAAGAAAAATAAAATATTTTACTTGGCAATGCCTGGGACTGAACCCCCAACCTTGTGGGGACCTGCTGATCGATAAACCAACACCTTACTGAGTGAGCTATATTTTCTCCCTTTTCCAGGCGCTCAATGGGCCTAATGAACCAAAATGGCTTCTTTTCCTATACTTCAACACCATGTAACTCATTAAAAGTAGGCCAAACAAGTCTTTCAAAAAAGAAAAAAAAATAAAGCAGTCTTTTAAACAGGTCACCTTTAATTAACAAGTAGATTTATGGTTTAATTTTACAAAGTAGACAAACTATTAGATTTTAAAAGAAAATTAAAATATTTTACTTGGCAATGCCTGGGATTGAACCCCCAACCTTGTGGGAACCTGCTGATCGATAAACCAACACCTTACCAAGTGAGCTATCTTTTCTCCCTTGTGCAGGCTGTCAATGGGCCTATTGAACGCAAATGGCTTCTTTTCCTATACTTCAACCCTTTGTAACTCTTTAAAAGTAGGCCAAACAAGTCTTTTAAAAAAGACAAAGAAATAAAGCAATCTTTTAAACAGGTCTCTTTAATTAACAAGTAGATTTATAGTTTAATTTTACAAAGTAGACAAACTATTAGAATTAAAAAGAAAATTAAAATATTTTATTTGGCAATGCCTGGGATTGAACCCCCAACCTTGTGGGGAGTTGTTGAGCGATAAACCAACACCTTACCGACTGAGCTATCTTTTCTTCCTTGTGCAAGCAGTCAATGGGCCTAATGAACCAAAATGGATTCTATTCCTATACTTCAACACCATGTAACTCATATTAAAAGCAGGCCAAACAAGTCTTTCAAAAAAGACAAAGAAATAAATCAATCTTTTAAACTGGTCTCTTTAATTAACAAGTAGATGTATAGTTTAATTTTACAAAGTAGACAAACTATTAGATTTTAAAAGAAAAATAAAATAGTTTACTTGGCAATGCCTGGGACTGAACCCCCAACCTTGTGGGGACCTGCTGATTGATAAACCAACACCTTACTGAGTGAGCTATATTTTCTCCCTTGTGCATGCAGTCAATTGGCCTAATGAACCAAATTGGCTTCTTTTCCTATACTTCAACACCATGTAACTCATATTAAAAGTAGGCCAAACAAGTCTTTCAAAAAAGACAAAGAAGTAAACCAATCTTTTAAACAGGTCTCTTTAATTAACAAGTACATTTATAGTTTAATTTTACAAAGTAGACAAACTATTAGATTTTTAAAAGAAAATTAAAATATTTTACTTGGCAATGCCTGGGATTGAACCACCAACCTTGTGGGGAGTTGCTGAGCGATAAACCAACACCTTACTGAGTGAGCTATATTTTCTCCCTTGTGCATGCAGTCAATGGGCCTAATGAACCAAATTGGCTTCTTTTCCTATACTTCAACACCATGTAACTCATATTAAAAGTAGGCCAAACAAGTCTTTAAAAAAAGACAAAGAAGTAAAGCAATCTTTTAAACAGGTCTCTTTAATTAACAAGTAGATTTATAGTTTAATTTTACAAAGTAGACAAACTATTAGATTTCAAAAGAAAATTAAAAGATTTTCTTGGCAATGCCTGGGATTGAACCCCCAACCTTGTGGGGTTCTGCGGATCGATAAACCAACACCTTACCGACTGAGCTATCTTTTCTCCCTTGTGCAAGCAGTCAATGGGTCTAATGAACCAAAATGGCTTTTTTTTCCTATACTTCAACCCTTTGTAACTCTTTAAAAGCAGGCCAAACAAGTCTTTTAAAAAAGACAAAGAAGTAAAGCAATCTTTTAAACAGGTCTCTTTAATTAACAAGTAGATTTATAGTTTAATTTTACAAAGTAGACAAACTATTAGATTTCAAAAGAAAATTAAAAAAATTTAATTGGCAATGCCTGGAATTGAACCCCCAACCTTGTGGGGACCTGCTGATCGATAAACCAACACCTTACCGACTGAGCTATCTTTTCTCCCTTGTGCAAGCAGTCAATGGGCCTAATGAACCAAAATGGCTTCTTTTCCTATACTTCAACCCTTTGTACCTCTTTAAAAGTAGGCCAAACAAGTCTTTCTAAAAAGACAAAGAAATGAAGCAATCTTTTAAACAGGTCTCTTTAATTTAAAGTAGATTTATAGCTTAATTTTACAAAGTAGACAAACTATTAGATTTCAAAAGAGAATTAAAAAATGTTATTTTGCAATGCCTGGGCTTGAACCCCCAACCTTGTGGGGAGTTGCTGATCGATAAACCAACACCTTACCGAGTGAGCTATTTTTTCTCCCTTGTGTAGGCAGTCAATGTGCCTAATGAACCAAAATGGCTTCTTTTCCTATACTTCAACACCATGTAACTCATATTAAAAGCAGGCCAAACAAGTCTTTCAAAAAAGACAAAGAAATAAATGAATCTTTTAAACTGGTCTCTTTAATTAACAAGTAGATTTATAGTTTAATTTTACAAAGTAGACAAACTATTAGATTTTAAAGGAAAATTAAAATATTTAACTTGGCAATGCCTGGGATTGAACCACCAACCTTGTGGGGACCTGCTGATTGATAAACAAACCCTTACCGACTGAGCTATCTCTTCTCCTTTGTGCAAGCTGTCAATGGGCCTAATGAACCAAAATAGCTTCTTTTCCTATACTTCAACACCATGTAACTCTTTAAAAGCAGGCCAAACAAGTCTTTAAAAAAAGACAAAGAAGTAAAGCAATCTTTTAAACAGGTTTTTTTAATTAACAAGTAGATTTATAGTTTAATTTTACAAAGTAGACAAACTATTAGATTTTAAAAGAAAATTAAAAGATTTTCTTGGCAATGCCTGGGATTGAACCCCCAACCTTGTGGGGTTCTGCGGATCGATAAACCAACACCTTACCGACTGAGCTATCTTTTCTCCCTTGTGCAAGCAGTCAATGGGTCTAATGAACCAAAATGGCTTTTTTTTCCTATACTTCAACCCTTTGTAACTCTTTAAAAGCAGGCCAAACAAGTCTTTTAAAAAAGACAAAGAAGTAAAGCAATCTTTTAAACAGGTCTCTTTAATTAACAAGTAGATTTATAGTTTAATTTTACAAAGTAGACAAACTATTAGATTTCAAAAGAAAATTAAAAAAATTTAATTGGCAATGCCTGGAATTGAACCCCCAACCTTGTGGGGACCTGCTGATCGATAAACCAACACCTTACCGACTGAGCTATCTTTTCTCCCTTGTGCAAGCAGTCAATGGGCCTAATGAACCAAAATGGCTACTTTTCCTATACTTCAACCCTTTGTACCTCTTTAAAAGTAGGCCAAACAAGTCTTTCTAAAAAGACAAAGAAATGAAGCAATCTTTTAAACAGGTCTCTTTAATTTAAAGTAGATTTATAGCTTAATTTTACAAAGTAGACAAACTATTAGATTTTAAAAGAAAATTAAAATATTTTACTTGGCAATGCCAGGGATTGAACCCCCAACCTTGTGGGGACCTGCTGCTCGATAAACCAACACCTTACCGAGTGAGCTATCTTTTCTCCCTTATGCAGGCAGTTAATAGGCTTAATGAACCAAAATGTATTCATTTCCTGTACTTCAACACCATGTAGCTCATATTAAAAGTAGGCCAAACAAGTCTTTCAAAAAAGACAAAGAAATAAAGCAGTCTTTTAAACAGGTCTCTTTAATTAACAAGTAGATTTATAGTTTAATTTTACAAAGTAGACAAACTATTAGATTTTAAAAGAGAATTAAAAAATGTTACTTGGCAATGCCTGCGATTGAACCCCCAACCTTGTGGGGAGTTGTTGAGCGATAAACCAACACCTTACCGACTGAGCTATCTTTTCTCCCTTCTGCAGGCACTCAATGGGCCTAATGAACCAAAATGGCTTCTTTTCCTATACTTCAACACCATGTAACTCATATTAAAAGTAGGCCAAACAAGTCTTTTAAAAAAGACTAAAAAATAAAGCAGTCTTTTAAACAGGTCACCTTTAATTAACAAGTAGATTTATAGTTTAATTTTACAAAGTAGACAAACTATTGGATTTCAAAAGAGAATTAATAAATGTTACTTGGCAATGCCTGGGATTGAACACCCAACCTTGTGGGGACCTGCTGATCGATAAACCAACACCTTACTGACTGAGCTATCTTTCCTCCCTTGTGCAGGCAGTCAAAGGGCCTAATGAACCAAAATGGCTTCTTTTCCTATACTTCAACACCATGTAACTCATATTAAAAGTAGGCCAAACAAGTCTTTCAAAAAAGACAAAGAAGTTAAACAATCTTTTAAACAGGTCTCTTTAATTAACAAGTAGATTTATAGTTTAATTTTACAAAGTAGACAAACTATTAGATTTCAAAAGAAAATTAAAAGATTTTCTTGGCAATGCCTGGGTTTGAACCCCCAACCTTGTGGGGATCTGCGGATCGATAAACCAACACCTTACCGACTGAACTATCTTTTCTCCCTTGTGCAAGCAGTCAATGGGTCTAATGAACCAAAATGGCTTTTTTTTCCTATACTTCAACCCTTTGTAACTCTTTAAAAGTAGGCCAAACAAGTCTTTTAAAAAAGACAAAGAAGTAAAGCAATCTTTTAAACAGGTCTCTTTAATTAACAAGTAGATTTATAGTTTAATTTTACAAAGTAGACAAACTATTAGATTTAAAAAGAACATTAAAAAAATTTAATTGACAATGCCTGGAATTGAACCCCCAACCTTGTGGGGACCTGCTGATCGATAAAGCAACACCTTACCGACTGAGCTATCTTTTCTCCCTTGTGCAAGCAGTCAATGGGCCTAATGAACCATAATGGCTTCTTTTCCTATACTTCAACACCATGTAACTCATTAAAAGTAGGCCAAACAAGTCTTTCAAAAAAGACAAAAAAATAAAGCAGTCTTTTAAACAGGTCACCTTTAATTAACAAGTAGATTTATAGTTTAATTTTACAAAGCAGACAAACTATTAGAATTAAAAAGAAAATTAAAATATTTTACTTGGCAATGCCTGGGATTGAACCCCCAACCTTGTGAGGACCTGCTGAGCAATAAACCAACACATTACCAACTGAGCTATCTTTTCTCCCTTGTGCAAGCAGTCAATGGGCCTAATGAACCAAAATGGATTCTATTCCTCTACTTCAACACCATGTAACTCATATTAAAAGCAGGCCAAACAAGTCTTTCAAAAAAGACAAAGAAATAAATCATCTTTTAAACTGGTCTCTTTAATTAACAAGTAGATGTATAGTTTAATTTTACAAAGTAGACAAACTATTAGATTTTAAAAGAAAAATAAAATATTTTATTTGGCAATGCCTGGGACTGAACCCCCAACCTTGTGGGGACCTGCTGATCGATAAACCAACACCTTACTGAGTGAGCTATATTTTCTCCCTTGTGCATGCAGTCAATGGGCCTAATGAACCAAATTGGCTTCTTTTCCTATACTTCAACACCATGTAACTCATATTAAAAGTAGGCCAAACAAGTCTTTCAAAAAAGACAAAGAAGTAAAGCAATCTTTTAAACAGGTCTCTTTAATTAACAAGTAGATTTATAGTTTAATTTTACAAAGTAGACAAACTATTAGATTTCAAAAGAAAATTAAAAAAAATTAATTGCCAATGCCTGGAATTGAACCCCCAACCTTGTGGGGACCTGCTGATCGATAAACCATCACCTTACCGACTGAGCTATCTTTTCTCCCTTGTGCAAGCAGTCAATGGACCTAATGAACCAAAATGGCTTCTTTTCCAATACTTCAACCCTTTGTACCTCTTTAAAAGTAGGCCAAACAAGTCTTTCTAAAAAGACAAAGAAATGAAGCAATCTTTTAAACAGGTCTCTTTAATTTAAAGTAGATTTATAGTTTAATTTTACAAAGTAGACAAACTATTAGATTTTAAAAGAGAATTAAAAAATGTTACTTGGCAATGCCTGGGATTGAACCCCCAACCTTGTGGGGAGTTGTTGAGCGATAAACCAACACCTTACCGACTTAGCTATCTTTTCTCCCTTTTGCAGGCACTCAATGGGCCTAATGAACCAAAATGGCTTCTTTTTCTATACTTCAACCCTTTGTAACTCTTTAAAAGCAGGCCAAACAATTCTTTCAAAAAAGCCAAAGATGTAAAGCAATCTTTTAAACAGGTCTCTTTAATTAACAAGTACATTTATAGTTTAATTTTACAAAGTAGACAAACTATTAGATTTTAAAAGAAAATTAAAATATTTTACTTGGCAATGCCTGGGATTGAACCACCAACCTTGTGGGGAGTTGCTGGACGATAAACCAACACCTTACTGAGTGAGCTATATTTTCTCCCTTGTGCATGCAGTCAATGGGCCTAATGAACCAAAATGGCTTCTTTTCCTATACTTCAACACCATGTAACTCATATTAAAAGTAGGCCAAACAAGTCTTTTAAAAAAGACAAAAAAATAAAGCAGTCTTTTAAACAGGTCACCTTTAATTAACAAGTAGATTTATAGTTTAATTTTACAAAGTAGACAAACTATTGGATTTCAAAAAAGAATTAATAAATTTTACTTGGCAATGCCTGGGATTGAACAACCAACCTTGTGGGGACCTGCTGATCGATAAACCAACACCTTAATGACTGAGCTATCTTTTCTCCCTTGTGCAGGCAGTCAAAGGGCCTAATGAACCAAAATGGCTTTTTTTTCCTATACTTCAACCCTTTGTAACTCTTTAAAAGTAGGCCAAACAAGTCTTTTAAAAAAGACAAAGAAGTAAAGCAATCTTTTAAACAGGTCTCTTTAATTAACAAGTAGATTTATAGTTTAATTTTACAAAGTAGACAAACTATTAGATTTCAAAAGAACATTAAAAAAATTTAATTGGCAATGCCTGGAATTGAACCCCCAACTTTGTGGGGACCTGCTGATCGATAAAGCAACACCTTACCGACTGAGCTATCTTTTCTCCCTTGTGCAAGCAGTCAATGGGCCTAATGAACCAAAATGGCTTCTTTTCCTATACTTCAACCCTTTGTACCTCTTTAAAAGTAGGCTAAATAAGTCTTTCTAAAAAGACAAAGAAATAAAGCAATCTTTTAAACAGGTCTCTTTAATTTAAAGTAGATTTATAGCTTAATTTTACAAAGTAGACAAACTATTAGATTTTAAAAGAAAATTAAAATATTTTACTTGGCAATGCCGGGGATTGAACCCCCAACCTTGTGGGGACCTGCTGATCGATAAACCAACACCTTACCAAGTGAGCTATCTTTTCTCCCTTGTGCAGGCAGTTAATAGGCCTAATGAACCAAAATGTATTCATTTCCTATACTTCAACACCATGTCGCTCATATTAAAAGTAGGCCAAACAAGTCTTTCAAAAAAGACAAAGAAATAAAGCAGTCTTTTAAACAGGTCTCTTTAATTAACAAGTAGATTTATAGTTTAATTTTACAAAGTAGACAAACTATTAGATTTTAAAAGAGAATTAAAAAATGTTACTTGGCAATGCCTGCGATTGAACCGCCAACCTTGTGGGGAGTTGTTGAGCGATAAACCAACACCTTACCGACTGAGCTATCTTTTCTCACTTTTGCAGGCACTCAATGGGCCTAATTAACCAAAATGGCTTCTTTTCCTATACTTCAACACCATGTAACTCATAATTAAAAGTAGGCCAAACAAGTCTTTCAAAAAAGACAAAAAAATAAAGCAGTCTTTTAAACAGGTCACCTTTAATTAACAAGTAGATTTATAGTTTAATTTTACAAAGTAGACAAACTATTGGATTTCAAAAGAGAATTAAAAAATGTTACTTGGCAATGCCTGGGATTGAACACCCAACCTTGTGGGGACCTGCTGATCGATAAACCAACACCTTACCGACTGAGCTATCTTTTCTCCCTTTTGCGAGCAGTCAATGGACCTAATGAACCAAAATGGCTTCTTTTCCAATACTTCAACCCTTTGTAACTCTTAAAAGCAGGCCAAACAATTCTTTAAAAAAAGACAAAGAAATAAAGAAATCTTTTAAACAGGTCTCTTTAATAAACAAGTACATTTATAGTTTAAGTTTACTATTGGATTTCAAAAGAAAATTAAAATATTTTACTTGCCAATGCCTGGGATTGAACTGCCAACCTTGTGGGGACCTGCTGATCGATAAACCAACACCTTACCGTCTGAGCTACCTTTTTTTTCCCTTGTGCAGGCAGTCAATGGGCCTAATGAACCCAAATGGCTTCTTTCCCTATATTTCAACCCTTTTTAACTCTTTAAAAGTAGGCCAAACAAGTCTTTCAAAAAAGACAAAGAAATAAAGCAATCATTTAAACAGGTCTCTTTAATTCAAAAGTAGATTTATAGATTAATTTTACAAAGTAGACAAACTATTAGATTTTAAAAGAGAATTAAAAAATGTTACTTGGCAATGCCTGGGATTGAACCCCCAACCTTGTGGGGACCTGCTGATCAATAAACCAACACCTTACCGACTGAGCTATCTTTTCTCCCTTGTGCAAGCAGTCAATGGGCCTAATGAACCAAAATGGCTTCTTTTCCTATACTTCAACCCTTTGTAACTCTTTAAAAGTAGGCCAAACTAGTCTTTTAAAAAAGACAAAGAAGTAAAGCAATCTTTTAAACAGGTCTCTTTAATTAACAAGTAGATTTATAGTTTAATTTTACAAAGTAGACAAACTATTAGATTTCAAAAGAACATTAAAAAAATTTAATTGGCAATGCCTGGAATTGAACCCCCAACTTTGTGGGGACCTGCTGATCGATAAAGCAACACCTTACCGACTGAGCTATCTTTTCTCCCTTGTGCAAGCAGTCAATGGGCCTAATGAACCAAAATGGCTTCTTTTCCTATACTTCAACCCTTTGTACCTCTTTAAAAGTAGGCTAAATAAGTCTTTCTAAAAAGACAAAGAAATAAAGCAATCTTTTAAACAGGTCTCTATAATTTAAAGTAGATTTATAGCTTAATTTTACAAAGTAGACAAACTATTAGATTTTAAAAGAAAATTAAAATATTTTACTTGGCAATGCCGGGGATTGAACCCCCAACCTTGTGGGGACCTGCTGATCGATAAACCAACACCTTACCGAGTGAGCTATCTTTTCTCCCTTGTGCAGGCAGTTAATAGGCCTAATGAACCAAAATGTATTCATTTCCTATACTTCAACACCATGTCGCTCATATTAAAAGTAGGCCAAACAAGTCTTTCAAAAAAGACAAAGAAATAAAGCAGTCTTTTAAACAGGTCTCTTTAATTAACAAGTAGATTTATAGTTTAATTTTACAAAGTAGACAAACTATTAGATTTTAAAAGAGAATTAAAAAATGTTACTTGGCAATGCCTGCGATTGAACCGCCAACCTTGTGGGGAGTTGTTGAGCGATAAACCAACACCTTACCGACTGAGCTATCTTTTCTCACTTTTGCAGGCACTCAATGGGCCTAATTAACCAAAATGGCTTCTTTTCCTATACTTCAACACCATGTAACTCATAATTAAAAGTAGGCCAAACAAGTCTTTCAAAAAAGACAAAAAAATAAAGCAGTCTTTTAAACAGGTCACCTTTAATTAACAAGTAGATTTATAGTTTAATTTTACAAAGTAGACAAACTATTGGATTTCAAAAGAGAATTAAAAAATGTTACTTGGCAATGCCTGGGATTGAACACCCAACCTTGTGGGGACCTGCTGATCGATAAACCAACACCTTACCGACTGAGCTATCTTTTCTCCCTTTTGCGAGCAGTCAATGGACCTAATGAACCAAAATGGCTTCTTTTCCAATACTTCAACCCTTTGTAACTCTTAAAAGCAGGCCAAACAATTCTTTAAAAAAAGACAAAGAAATAAAGAAATCTTTTAAACAGGTCTCTTTAATAAACAAGTACATTTATAGTTTAAGTTTACTATTGGATTTCAAAAGAAAATTAAAATATTTTACTTGCCAATGCCTGGGATTGAACTGCCAACCTTGTGGGGACCTGCTGATCGATAAACCAACACCTTACCGTCTGAGCTACCTTTTTTTTCCCTTGTGCAGGCAGTCAATGGGCCTAATGAACCCAAATGGCTTCTTTCCCTATATTTCAACCCTTTTTAACTCTTTAAATGTAGGCCAAACAAGTCTTTCAAAAAAGACAAAGAAATAAAGCAATCATTTAAACAGGTCTCTTTAATTCAAAAGTAGATTTATAGATTAATTTTACAAAGTAGACAAACTATTAGATTTTAAAAGAGAATTAAAAAATGTTACTTGGCAATGCCTGGGATTGAACCCCCAACCTTGTGGGGACCTGCTGATCAATAAACCAACACCTTACCGACTGAGCTATCTTTTCTCCCTTGTGCAAGCAGTCAATGGGCCTAATGAACCAAAATGGCTTCTTTTCCTATACTTCAACCCTATGTAACTCTTTAAAAGCAGGCCAAACAATTCTTTCAAAAAAGCCAAAGAAGTAAAGCAATCTTTTAAACAGGTCTCTTTAATTAACAAGTACATTTATAGTTTAATTTTACAAAGTAGACAAACTATTAGATTTTAAAAGAAAATTAAAATATTTTACTTGGCAATGCCTGGGATTGAACCACCAACCTTGTGGGGAGTTGCTGAACGATAAACCAACACCTTACTGAGTGAGCTATATTTTCTCCCTTGTGCATGCAGTCAATGGGCCTAATGAACCAAATTGGCTTCTTTTCCTATACTTCAACACCATGTAACTCATATTAAAAGTAGGCCAAACAAGTCTTTCAAAAAAGACAAAGAAGTAAAGCAATCTTTTAAACAGGTCTCTTTAATTATCAAGTAGATTTATAGTTTAATTTTACAAAGTAGACAAACTATTAGATTTCAAAAGAAAATTAAAAGATTTTCTTGGCAATGCCTGGGATTGAACCGCCAACCTTGTGGGGATCTGCGGATCGATAAACCAACACCTTACCGACTGAGCTATCTTTTCTCCCTTGTGCAAGCAGTCAATGGGTCTAATGAACCAAAATGGCTTCTTTTCCTATACTTCAACACCATTTAACTCTTTAAAAGCAGGCCAAACAAGTCTTTCAAAAAAGACAAAGAAATAAAGCAATCTTTTAAACAGGTCTCTTTAATTAACAAGTAGATTTATAGTTTAATTTTACAAAGTAGACAAACTATTAGATTTTAAAAGAAAATTTAAATATTTTACTTGCCAATGCCTGGGACTGAACCCCCAACCTTGTGGGGACCTGCTTATCGATAAACCAACACCTTACTGACTGAGCTATCTTTTCTCCCTTGTGCAGGCAGTCAAAGGGCCTAATGAACCAAAACGGCTTCTTTTCCTATACTTCAAAACCCTGTAGCTCATATTAAAAGTAGGCCAAACAAGTCTTTCAAAAAAGACAAAGAAATAAAGCAGTCTTTTAAACAGGTCTCTTTAATTAACAAGTAGATTTATAGTTTAATTTTACAAAGTAGACAAACTATTAGATTTTAAAAGAGAATTAAAAAATGTTACTTGGCAATGCCTGGGATTGAACCCCCAACCTTGTGGGGAGTTGTTGAGCGATAAACCAACACCTTACCGACTGAGCTATCTTTTCTCCCTTTCGCAGGCACTCAATGGGCCTAATGAACCAAAATGGCTTCTTTTTCTATACTTCAACCCTTTGTAACTCTTTAAAAGTAGGCCAAACAAGTCTTTCAACAAAGACAAAGAAATAAAGCAATCTTTTAAACAGGTCTCTTTAATTAACAAGTAGATTTATAGTTTAATTTTACAAAGTAGACAAACTATTAGAATTAAAAAGAAAATAAAAATATTTTACTTGGCAATGAACCCCCAACCTTGTGAGGACCTGCTGATCAATAAACCAACAAATTACCAACTGAGCTATCTTTTCTCCCTTGTGCAAGCAGTCAATGGGCCTAATGAACCAAAATGGATTCTATTCCTATACTTCAACACCATGTAGCTCATATTAAAAGTAGGCCAAAAAAGTCTTTCAAAAAAGACAAAGAAATAAAGCAGTCTTTTAAACAGGTCTCTTTAATTAACAAGTAGATGTATAGTTTAATTTTACAAAGTAGACAAACTATTAGATTTTGAAAGAGAATTAAAAGATGTTATGCGGCAATGCCTGGGATTGAACCCCCAACCTTGTGGGGAGTTGCTGATCGATAAACCAACACCTTACCGAGTGAGCTATCTTTTATCCCTTGTGTAGGCAGTCAATGTGCCTAATGAACCAAAATGGCTTCTTTTCCTATACTTCAACACCATGTAACTCATATTAAAAGCAGGCCAAACAAGTCTTTCAAAAAAGACAAAGAAATAAATCAATCTTTTAAACTGGTCTCTTTAAATAACAAGTAGATTTATAGTTTAATTTTACAAAGTAGACAAACTATTAGATTTTAAAGGAAAATTAAAATATTTAACTTAGCAATGCCTGGGATTGAACCACCAACCTTGTGGGGACCTGCTGATTGATAAACCAAACCCTTACCGACTGAGCAATCTCTCCTCCCTAGTGCAAGCAGTCAATGGGCCTAATGAACCAAAATAGCTTCTTTTCCTATACTTCAACACCATGTAACTCTTTAAAAGCAGGCCAAACAAGTCTTTCAAAAAAGACAAAGAAATAAAGCAATCTTTTAAACAGGTCTCTTTAATTAACAAGTAGATTTATAGTTTAATTTTACAAAGTAGACAAACTATTAGATTTTAAAAGAAAATTAAAATATTTTACTTGGCAATGCCTGGGACTGAACCCCCAACCTTGTGGGGACCTGCTGATCTATAAACCAACACCTTACTGACTGAGCTATCTTTTCTCCCTTGTGCAGGCAGTCAAAGGGCCTAATGAATCAAAATGGCTTCTTTTCCTATACTTCAACCCTTTGTAACTCATTAAAAGTAGGCCAAACAAGTCTTTCAAAAAAGACAAAGAAATAAAGCAGTCTTTTAAACGGGTCTCTTTAATTAACAAGTAGATTTATAGTTTAATTTTACAAAGTAGACAAACTATTAGATTTCAAAAGAAAATTAAAAGATTTTCTTGGCAATGCCTGGGATTGAACGGCCAACCTTGTGGGGATCTGCGGATCGATAAACCAACACCTTACCGACTGAGCTATCTTTTCTCCCTTGTGCAAGCAGTCAATGGGCCTAATGAACCAAAATGGCTTCTTTTCCTATACTATAACACCATGTAACTCATATTAAAAGTAGGCCAAACAAGTCTTTTAAAAAAGACAAAGAAATAAAGCAATCTTTTAAACAGGTCTCTTTAATTAACAAGTAGATTTATAGTTTAATTTTACAAAGTAGACAAACTATTAGAATTAAAAAGAAAATTTAAATATTTTACTTGGCAATGCCTGGGATTGAACCCCCAACCTTGTGGGGAGTTGTTGAGCGATAAACCAACACCTTACCGACTGAGCTATCTTTTCTCCCTTGTGCAAGCAGTCAATGGGCCTAATGAACCAAAATGGATTCTATTCCTATACTTCAACACCATGTAACATATTAAAAGCAGGCCAAACAAGTCTTTCAAAAAAGACAAAGAAATAAATCAATCTTTTAAACTGGTGTCTTTAATTAACAAGTAGATGTATAGTTTAATTTTACAAAGTAGACAAACTATTAGATTTTAAAAGAAAAATAAAATATTTTACTTGGCAATGCCTGGGACTGAACCCCCAACCTTGTGGGGACCTGCTGATCGATAAACCAACACCTTACTGAGTGAGCTATATTTTCTCCCTTTTCCAGGCGCTCAATGGGCCTAATGAACCAAAATGGCTTCTTTTCCTATACTTCAACACCATGTAACTCATTAAAAGTAGGCCAAACAAGTCTTTCAAAAAAGAAAAAAAAATAAAGCAGTCTTTTAAACAGGTCACCTTTAATTAACAAGTAGATTTATGGTTTAATTTTACAAAGTAGACAAACTATTAGATTTTAAAAGAAAATTAAAATATTTTACTTGGCAATGCCTGGGATTGAACCCCCAACCTTGTGGGAACCTGCTGATCGATAAACCAACACCTTACCAAGTGAGCTATCTTTTCTCCCTTGTGCAGGCTGTCAATGGGCCTATTGAACGCAAATGGCTTCTTTTCCTATACTTCAACCCTTTGTAACTCTTTAAAAGTAGGCCAAACAAGTCTTTTAAAAAAGACAAAGAAATAAAGCAATCTTTTAAACAGGTCTCTTTAATTAACAAGTAGATTTATAGTTTAATTTTACAAAGTAGACAAACTATTAGAATTAAAAAGAAAATTAAAATATTTTATTTGGCAATGCCTGGGATTGAACCCCCAACCTTGTGGGGAGTTGTTGAGCGATAAACCAACACCTTACCGACTGAGCTATCTTTTCTTCCTTGTGCAAGCAGTCAATGGGCCTAATGAACCAAAATGGATTCTATTCCTATACTTCAACACCATGTAACTCATATTAAAAGCAGGCCAAACAAGTCTTTCAAAAAAGACAAAGAAATAAATCAATCTTTTAAACTGGTCTCTTTAATTAACAAGTAGATGTATAGTTTAATTTTACAAAGTAGACAAACTATTAGATTTTAAAAGAAAAATGAAATAGTTTACTTGGCAATGCCTGGGACTGAACCCCCAACCTTGTGGGGACCTGCTGATCGATAAACCAACACCTTACTGAGTGAGCTATATTTTCTCCCTTGTGCATGCAGTCAATTGGCCTAATGAACCAAATTGGCTTCTTTTCCTATACTTCAACACCATGTAACTCATATTAAAAGTAGGCCAAACAAGTCTTTCAAAAAAGACAAAGAAGTAAACCAATCTTTTAAACAGGTCTCTTTAATTAACAAGTACATTTATAGTTTAATTTTACAAAGTAGACAAACTATTAGATTTTTAAAAGAAAATTAAAATATTTTACTTGGCAATGCCTGGGATTGAACCACCAACCTTGTGGGGAGTTGCTGAGCGATAAACCAACACCTTACTGAGTGAGCTATATTTTCTCCCTTGTGCATGCAGTCAATGGGCCTAATGAACCAAATTGGCTTCTTTTCCTATACTTCAACACCATGTAACTCATATTAAAAGTAGGCCAAACAAGTCTTTAAAAAAAGACAAAGAAGTAAAGCAATCTTTTAAACAGGTCTCTTTAATTAACAAGTAGATTTATAGTTTAATTTTACAAAGTAGACAAACT
This sequence comes from Silurus aristotelis, assembly GCF_946808225.1. Taxonomy (NCBI): domain Eukaryota; kingdom Metazoa; phylum Chordata; class Actinopteri; order Siluriformes; family Siluridae; genus Silurus; species Silurus aristotelis. Next base: position 16,009,525 of record NC_139585.1, on the reverse strand, counting down.
ATTAGATTTCAAAAGAAAATTAAAAGATTTTCTTGGCAATGCCTGGGATTGAACCCCCAACCTTGTGGGGTTCTGCGGATCGATAAACCAACACCTTACCGACTGAGCTATCTTTTCTCCCTTGTGCAAGCAGTCAATGGGTCTAATGAACCAAAATGGCTTTTTTTTCCTATACTTCAACCCTTTGTAACTCTTTAAAAGCAGGCCAAACAAGTCTTTTAAAAAAGACAAAGAAGTAAAGCAATCTTTTAAACAGGTCTCTTTAATTAACAAGTAGATTTATAGTTTAATTTTACAAAGTAGACAAACTATTAGATTTCAAAAGAAAATTAAAAAAATTTAATTGGCAATGCCTGGAATTGAACCCCCAACCTTGTGGGGACCTGCTGATCGATAAACCAACACCTTACCGACTGAGCTATCTTTTCTCCCTTGTGCAAGCAGTCAATGGGCCTAATGAACCAAAATGGCTTCTTTTCCTATACTTCAACCCTTTGTACCTCTTTAAAAGTAGGCCAAACAAGTCTTTCTAAAAAGACAAAGAAATGAAGCAATCTTTTAAACAGGTCTCTTTAATTTAAAGTAGATTTATAGCTTAATTTTACAAAGTAGACAAACTATTAGATTTCAAAAGAGAATTAAAAAATGTTATTTTGCAATGCCTGGGCTTGAACCCCCAACCTTGTGGGGAGTTGCTGATCGATAAACCAACACCTTACCGAGTGAGCTATTTTTTCTCCCTTGTGTAGGCAGTCAATGTGCCTAATGAACCAAAATGGCTTCTTTTCCTATACTTCAACACCATGTAACTCATATTAAAAGCAGGCCAAACAAGTCTTTCAAAAAAGACAAAGAAATAAATGAATCTTTTAAACTGGTCTCTTTAATTAACAAGTAGATTTATAGTTTAATTTTACAAAGTAGACAAACTATTAGATTTTAAAGGAAAATTAAAATATTTAACTTGGCAATGCCTGGGATTGAACCACCAACCTTGTGGGGACCTGCTGATTGATAAACCAAACCCTTACCGACTGAGCTATCTCTTCTCCTTTGTGCAAGCAGTCAATGGGCCTAATGAACCAAAATAGCTTCTTTTCCTATACTTCAACACCATGTAACTCTTTAAAAGCAGGCCAAACAAGTCTTTAAAAAAAGACAAAGAAGTAAAGCAATCTTTTAAACAGGTTTTTTTAATTAACAAGTAGATTTATAGTTTAATTTTACAAAGTAGACAAACTATTAGATTTTAAAAGAAAATTAAAAGATTTTCTTGGCAATGCCTGGGATTGAACCCCCAACCTTGTGGGGTTCTGCGGATCGATAAACCAACACCTTACCGACTGAGCTATCTTTTCTCCCTTGTGCAAGCAGTCAATGGGTCTAATGAACCAAAATGGCTTTTTTTTCCTATACTTCAACCCTTTGTAACTCTTTAAAAGCAGGCCAAACAAGTCTTTTAAAAAAGACAAAGAAGTAAAGCAATCTTTTAAACAGGTCTCTTTAATTAACAAGTAGATTTATAGTTTAATTTTACAAAGTAGACAAACTATTAGATTTCAAAAGAAAATTAAAAAAATTTAATTGGCAATGCCTGGAATTGAACCCACAACCTTGTGGGGACCTGCTGATCGATAAACCAACACCTTACCGACTGAGCTATCTTTTCTCCCTTGTGCAAGCAGTCAATGGGCCTAATGAACCAAAATGGCTACTTTTCCTATACTTCAACCCTTTGTACCTCTTTAAAAGTAGGCCAAACAAGTCTTTCTAAAAAGACAAAGAAATGAAGCAATCTTTTAAACAGGTCTCTTTAATTTAAAGTAGATTTATAGCTTAATTTTACAAAGTAGACAAACTATTAGATTTCAAAAGAGAATTAAAAAATGTTATTTTGCAATGCCTGGGCTTGAACCCCCAACCTTGTGGGGAGTTGCTGATCGATAAACCAACACCTTACCGAGTGAGCTATTTTTTCTCCCTTGTGTAGGCAGTCAATGTGCCTAATGAACCAAAATGGCTTCTTTTCCTATACTTCAACACCATGTAACTCATATTAAAAGCAGGCCAAACAAGTCTTTCAAAAAAGACAAAGAAATAAATGAATCTTTTAAACTGGTCTCTTTAATTAACAAGTAGATTTATAGTTTAATTTTACAAAGTAGACAAACTATTAGATTTTAAAGGAAAATTAAAATATTTAACTTGGCAATGCCTGGGATTGAACCACCAACCTTGTGGGGACCTGCTGATTGATAAACCAAACCCTTACCGACTGAGCTATCTCTTCTCCTTTGTGCAAGCAGTCAATGGGCCTAATGAACCAAAATAGCTTCTTTTCCTATACTTCAACACCATGTAACTCTTTAAAAGCAGGCCAAACAAGTCTTTAAAAAAAGACAAAGAAGTAAAGCAATCTTTTAAACAGGTTTTTTTAATTAACAAGTAGATTTATAGTTTAATTTTACAAAGTAGACAAACTATTAGATTTTAAAAGAAAATTAAAAGATTTTCTTGGCAATGCCTGGGATTGAACCCCCAACCTTGTGGGGTTCTGCGGATCGATAAACCAACACCTTACCGACTGAGCTATCTTTTCTCCCTTGTGCAAGCAGTCAATGGGTCTAATGAACCAAAATGGCTTTTTTTTCCTATACTTCAACCCTTTGTAACTCTTTAAAAGCAGGCCAAACAAGTCTTTTAAAAAAGACAAAGAAGTAAAGCAATCTTTTAAACAGGTCTCTTTAATTAACAAGTAGATTTATAGTTTAATTTTACAAAGTAGACAAACTATTAGATTTCAAAAGAAAATTAAAAAAATTTAATTGGCAATGCCTGGAATTGAACCCACAACCTTGTGGGGACCTGCTGATCGATAAACCAACACCTTACCGACTGAGCTATCTTTTCTCCCTTGTGCAAGCAGTCAATGGGCCTAATGAACCAAAATGGCTACTTTTCCTATACTTCAACCCTTTGTACCTCTTTAAAAGTAGGCCAAACAAGTCTTTCTAAAAAGACAAAGAAATGAAGCAATCTTTTAAACAGGTCTCTTTAATTTAAAGTAGATTTATAGCTTAATTTTACAAAGTAGACAAACTATTAGATTTTAAAAGAAAATTAAAATATTTTACTTGGCAATGCCAGGGATTGAACCCCCAACCTTGTGGGGACCTGCTGCTCGATAAACCAACACCTTACCGAGTGAGCTATCTTTTCTCCCTTATGCAGGCAGTTAATAGGCTTAATGAACCAAAATGTATTCATTTCCTGTACTTCAACACCATGTAGCTCATATTAAAAGTAGGCCAAACAAGTCTTTCAAAAAAGACAAAGAAATAAAGCAGTCTTTTAAACAGGTCTCTTTAATTAACAAGTAGATTTATAGTTTAATTTTACAAAGTAGACAAACTATTAGATTTTAAAAGAGAATTAAAAAATGTTACTTGGCAATGCCTGCGATTGAACCCCCAACCTTGTGGGGAGTTGTTGAGCGATAAACCAACACCTTACCGACTGAGCTATCTTTTCTCCCTTCTGCAGGCACTCAATGGGCCTAATGAACCAAAATGGCTTCTTTTCCTATACTTCAACACCATGTAACTCATATTAAAAGTAGGCCAAACAAGTCTTTTAAAAAAGACAAAAAAATAAAGCAGTCTTTTAAACAGGTCACCTTTAATTAACAAGTAGATTTATAGTTTAATTTTACAAAGTAGACAAACTATTGGATTTCAAAAGAGAATTAATAAATGTTACTTGGCAATGCCTGGGATTGAACACCCAACCTTGTGGGGACCTGCTGATCGATAAACCAACACCTTACTGACTGAGCTATCTTTCCTCCCTTGTGCAGGCAGTCAAAGGGCCTAATGAACCAAAATGGCTTCTTTTCCTATACTTCAACACCATGTAACTCATATTAAAAGTAGGCCAAACAAGTCTTTCAAAAAAGACAAAGAAGTTAAACAATCTTTTAAACAGGTCTCTTTAATTAACAAGTAGATTTATAGTTTAATTTTACAAAGTAGACAAACTATTAGATTTCAAAAGAAAATTAAAAGATTTTCTTGGCAATGCCTGGGTTTGAACCCCCAACCTTGTGGGGATCTGCGGATCGATAAACCAACACCTTACCGACTGAACTATCTTTTCTCCCTTGTGCAAGCAGTCAATGGGTCTAATGAACCAAAATGGCTTTTTTTTCCTATACTTCAACCCTTTGTAACTCTTTAAAAGTAGGCCAAACAAGTCTTTTAAAAAAGACAAAGAAGTAAAGCAATCTTTTAAACAGGTCTCTTTAATTAACAAGTAGATTTATAGTTTAATTTTACAAAGTAGACAAACTATTAGATTTCAAAAGAACATTAAAAAAATTTAATTGACAATGCCTGGAATTGAACCCCCAACCTTGTGGGGACCTGCTGATCGATAAAGCAACACCTTACCGACTGAGCTATCTTTTCTCCCGTGTGCAAGCAGTCAATGGGCCTAATGAACCATAATGGCTTCTTTTCCTATACTTCAACACCATGTAACTCATTAAAAGTAGGCCAAACAAGTCTTTCAAAAAAGACAAAAAAATAAAGCAGTCTTTTAAACAGGTCACCTTTAATTAACAAGTAGATTTATAGTTTAATTTTACAAAGTAGACAAACTATTAGATTTTAAAAGAAAATTAAAATATTTTACTTGGCAATGCCTGGGATTGAACCCCCAACCTTGTGGGGACCTGCTGATCGATAAACCAACACCTTACCAAGTAAGCTATCTTTTCTCCCTTGTGCAGGCTGTCAATGGGCCTATTGAACGCAAATGGCTTCTTTTCCTCTACTTCAACCCTTTGTAACTCTTTAAAAGAAGGCCAAACAAGTCTTTTAAAAAAGACAAAGAAATAAAGCAATCTTTTAAACAGGTCTATTTAATTAACAAGTAGATTTATAGTTTAATTTTAGAAAAGTAGACAAACTATTAGAATTAAAAAGAAAATTAAAATATTTTACTTGGCAATGCCTGGGATTGAACCCCCAACCTTGTGAGGACCTGCTGAGCAATAAACCAACACATTACCAACTGAGCTATCTTTTCTCCCTTGTGCAAGCAGTCAATGGGCCTAATGAACCAAAATGGATTCTATTCCTCTACTTCAACACCATGTAACTCATATTAAAAGCAGGCCAAACAAGTCTTTCAAAAAAGACAAAGAAATAAATCATCTTTTAAACTGGTCTCTTTAATTAACAAGTAGATGTATAGTTTAATTTTACAAAGTAGACAAACTATTAGATTTTAAAAGAAAAATAAAATATTTTATTTGGCAATGCCTGGGACTGAACCCCCAACCTTGTGGGGACCTGCTGATCGATAAACCAACACCTTACTGAGTGAGCTATATTTTCTCCCTTGTGCATGCAGTCAATGGGCCTAATGAACCAAATTGGCTTCTTTTCCTATACTTCAACACCATGTAACTCATATTAAAAGTAGGCCAAACAAGTCTTTCAAAAAAGACAAAGAAGTAAAGCAATCTTTTAAACAGGTCTCTTTAATTAACAAGTAGATTTATAGTTTAATTTTACAAAGTAGACAAACTATTAGATTTCAAAAGAAAATTAAAAAAAATTAATTGCCAATGCCTGGAATTGAACCCCCAACCTTGTGGGGACCTGCTGATCGATAAACCATCACCTTACCGACTGAGCTATCTTTTCTCCCTTGTGCAAGCAGTCAATGGACCTAATGAACCAAAATGGCTTCTTTTCCAATACTTCAACCCTTTGTACCTCTTTAAAAGTAGGCCAAACAAGTCTTTCTAAAAAGACAAAGAAATGAAGCAATCTTTTAAACAGGTCTCTTTAATTTAAAGTAGATTTATAGTTTAATTTTACAAAGTAGACAAACTATTAGATTTTAAAAGAGAATTAAAAAATGTTACTTGGCAATGCCTGGGATTGAACCCCCAACCTTGTGGGGAGTTGTTGAGCGATAAACCAACACCTTACCGACTTAGCTATCTTTTCTCCCTTTTGCAGGCACTCAATGGGCCTAATGAACCAAAATGGCTTCTTTTTCTATACTTCAACCCTTTGTAACTCTTTAAAAGCAGGCCAAACAATTCTTTCAAAAAAGCCAAAGATGTAAAGCAATCTTTTAAACAGGTCTCTTTAATTAACAAGTACATTTATAGTTTAATTTTACAAAGTAGACAAACTATTAGATTTTAAAAGAAAATTAAAATATTTTACTTGGCAATGCCTGGGATTGAACCACGAACCTTGTGGGGAGTTGCTGGACGATAAACCAACACCTTACTGAGTGAGCTATATTTTCTCCCTTGTGCATGCAGTCAATGGGCCTAATGAACCAAAATGGCTTCTTTTCCTATACTTCAACACCATGTAACTCATATTAAAAGTAGGCCAAACAAGTCTTTTAAAAAAGACAAAAAAATAAAGCAGTCTTTTAAACAGGTCACCTTTAATTAACAAGTAGATTTATAGTTTAATTTTACAAAGTAGACAAACTATTGGATTTCAAAAAAGAATTAATAAATTTTACTTGGCAATGCCTGGGATTGAACAACCAACCTTGTGGGGACCTGCTGATCGATAAACCAACACCTTAATGACTGAGCTATCTTTTCTCCCTTGTGCAGGCAGTCAAAGGGCCTAATGAACCAAAATGGCTTTTTTTTCCTATACTTCAACCCTTTGTAACTCTTTAAAAGTAGGCCAAACAAGTCTTTTAAAAAAGACAAAGAAGTAAAGCAATCTTTTAAACAGGTCTCTTTAATTAACAAGTAGATTTATAGTTTAATTTTACAAAGTAGACAAACTATTAGATTTCAAAAGAACATTAAAAAAATTTAATTGGCAATGCCTGGAATTGAACCCCCAACTTTGTGGGGACCTGCTGATCGATAAAGCAACACCTTACCGACTGAGCAATCTTTTCTCCCTTGTGCAAGCAGTCAATGGGCCTAATGAACCAAAATGGCTTCTTTTCCTATACTTCAACCCTTTGTACCTCTTTAAAAGTAGGCCAAATAAGTCTTTCTAAAAAGACAAAGAAATGAAGCAATCTTTTAAACAGGTCTCTTTAATTTAAAGTAGATTTATAGCTTAATTTTACAAAGTAGACAAACTATTAGATTTTAAAAGAAAATTAAAATATTTTACTTGGCAATGCCGGGGATTGAACCCCCAACCTTGTGGGGACCTGCTGATCGATAAACCAACACCTTACCGAGTGAGCTATCTTTTCTCCCTTGTGCAGGCAGTTAATAGGCCTAATGAACCAAAATGTATTCATTTGCTATACTTCAACACCATGTAGCTCATATTAAAAGTAGGCCAAACAAGTCTTTCAAAAAAGACAAAGAAATAAAGCAGTCTTTTAAACAGGTCTCTTTAATTAACAAGTAGATTTATAGTTTAATTTTACAAAGTAGACAAACTATTAGATTTTAAAAGAGAATTAAAAAATGTTACTTGGCAATGCCTGCGATTGAACCGCCAACCTTGTGGGGAGTTGTTGAGCGATAAACCAACACCTTACCGACTGAGCTATCTTTTCTCACTTTTGCAGGCACTCAATGGGCCTAATTAACCAAAATGGCTTCTTTTCCTATACTTCAACACCATGTAACTCATAATTAAAAGTAGGCCAAACAAGTCTTTCAAAAAAGACAAAAAAATAAAGCAGTCTTTTAAACAGGTCACCTTTAATTAACAAGTAGATTTATAGTTTAATTTTACAAAGTTACAAACTATTGGATTTCAAAAGAGAATTAAAAAATGTTACTTGGCAATGCCTGGGATTGAACACCCAACCTTGTGGGGACCTGCTGATCGATAAACCAACACCTTACCGACTGAGCTATCTTTTCTCCCTTTTGCGAGCAGTCAATGGACCTAATGAACCAAAATGGCTTCTTTTCCAATACTTCAACCCTTTGTAACTCTTAAAAGCAGGCCAAACAATTCTTTAAAAAAAGACAAAGAAATAAAGAAATCTTTTAAACAGGTCTCTTTAATAAACAAGTACATTTATAGTTTAAGTTTACTATTGGATTTCAAAAGAAAATTAAAATATTTTACTTGCCAATGCCTGGGATTGAACTGCCAACCTTGTGGGGACCTGCTGATCGATAAACCAACACCTTACCGTCTGAGCTACCTTTTTTTTCCCTTGTGCAGGCAGTCAATGGGCCTAATGAACCCAAATGGCTTCTTTCCCTATATTTCAACCCTTTTTAACTCTTTAAAAGTAGGCCAAACAAGTCTTTCAAAAAAGACAAAGAAATAAAGCAATCATTTAAACAGGTCTCTTTAATTCAAAAGTAGATTTATAGATTAATTTTACAAAGTAGACAAACTATTAGATTTTAAAAGAGAATTAAAAAATGTTACTTGGCAATGCCTGGGATTGAACCCCCAACCTTGTGGGGACCTGCTGATCAATAAACCAACACCTTACCGACTGAGCTATCTTTTCTCCCTTGTGCAAGCAGTCAATGGGCCTAATGAACCAAAATGGCTTCTTTTCCTATACTTCAACCCTTTGTAACTCTTTAAAAGCAGGCCAAACAATTCTTTCAAAAAAGCCAAAGAAGTAAAGCAATCTTTTAAACAGGTCTCTTTAATTAACAAGTACATTTATAGTTTAATTTTACAAAGTAGACAAACTATTAGATTTTAAAAGAAAATTAAAATATTTTACTTGGCAATGCCTGGGATTGAACCACCAACCTTGTGGGGAGTTGCTGAACGATAAACCAACACCTTACTGAGTGAGCTATATTTTCTCCCTTGTGCATGCAGTCAATGGGCCTAATGAACCAAATTGGCTTCTTTTCCTATACTTCAACACCATGTAACTCATATTAAAAGTAGGCCAAACAAGTCTTTCAAAAAAGACAAAGAAGTAAAGCAATCTTTTAAACAGGTCTCTTTAATTATCAAGTAGATTTATAGTTTAATTTTACAAAGTAGACAAACTATTAGATTTCAAAAGAAAATTAAAAGATTTTCTTGGCAATGCCTGGGATTGAACCGCCAACCTTGTGGGGATCTGCGGATCGATAAACCAACACCTTACCGACTGTGCTATCTTTTCTCCCTTGTGCAAGCAGTCAATGGGTCTAATGAACCAAAATGGCTTCTTTTCCTATACTTCAACACCATTTAACTCTTTAAAAGCAGGCCAAACGAGTCTTTCAAAAAAGACAAAGAAATAAAGCAATCTTTTAAACAGGTCTCTTTAATTAACAAGTAGATTTATAGTTTAATTTTACAAAGTAGACAAACTATTAGATTTTAAAAGAAAATTTAAATATTTTACTTGCCAATGCCTGGGACTGAACCCCCAACCTTGTGGGGACCTGCTTATCGATAAACCAACACCTTACTGACTGAGCTATCTTTTCTCCCTTGTGCAGGCAGTCAAAGGGCCTAATGAACCAAAACGGCTTCTTTTCCTATACTTCAAAACCATGTAGCTCATATTAAAAGCAGGCCAAACAAGTCTTTCAAAAAAGACAAAGAAATAAAGCAATCTTTTAAACAGGTCTCTTTAATTAACAAGTAGATTTATAGTTTAATTTTACAAAGTAGACAAACTATTAGAATTAAAAAGAAAATTAAAATATTTTACTTGGCAATGAACCCCCAACCTTGTGAGGACCTGCTGATCAATAAACCAACAAATTACCAACTGAGCTATCTTTTCTCCCTTGTGCAAGCAGTCAATGGGCCTAATGAACCAAAATGGATTCTATTCCTATACTTCAACACCATGTAGCTCATATTAAAAGTAGGCCAAAAAAGTCTTTCAAAAAAGACAAAGAAATAAAGCAGTCTTTTAAACAGGTCTCTTTAATTAACAAGTAGATTTATAGTTTAATTTTACAAAGTAGACAAACTATTAGATTTTAAAAGAGAATTAAAAAATGTTACTTGGCAATGCCTGCGATTGAACCCCCAACCTTGTGGGGAGTTGTTGAGCGATAAACCAACACCTTACCGACTGAGCTATCTTTTCTCCCTTCTGCAGGCACTCAATGGGCCTAATGAACCAAAATGGCTTCTTTTCCTATACTTCAACACCATGTAACTCATATTAAAAGTAGGCCAAACAAGTCTTTTAAAAAAGACAAAAAAATAAAGCAGTCTTTTAAACAGGTCACCTTTAATTAACAAGTAGATTTATAGTTTAATTTTACAAAGTAGACAAACTATTGGATTTCAAAAGAGAATTAATAAATGTTACTTGGCAATGCCTGGGATTGAACACCCAACCTTGTGGGGACCTGCTGATCGATAAACCAACACCTTACTGACTGAGCTATCTTTCCTCCCTTGTGCAGGCAGTCAAAGGGCCTAATGAACCAAAATGGCTTCTTTTCCTATACTTCAACACCATGTAACTCATATTAAAAGTAGGCCAAACAAGTCTTTCAAAAAAGACAAAGAAGTTAAACAATCTTTTAAACAGGTCTCTTTAATTAACAAGTAGATTTATAGTTTAATTTTACAAAGTAGACAAACTATTAGATTTCAAAAGAAAATTAAAAGATTTTCTTGGCAATGCCTGGGTTTGAACCCCCAACCTTGTGGGGATCTGCGGATCGATAAACCAACACCTTACCGACTGAACTATCTTTTCTCCCTTGTGCAAGCAGTCAATGGGTCTAATGAACCAAAATGGCTTTTTTTTCCTATACTTCAACCCTTTGTAACTCTTTAAAAGTAGGCCAAACAAGTCTTTTAAAAAAGACAAAGAAGTAAAGCAATCTTTTAAACAGGTCTCTTTAATTAACAAGTAGATTTATAGTTTAATTTTACAAAGTAGACAAACTATTAGATTTCAAAAGAACATTAAAAAAATTTAATTGACAATGCCTGGAATTGAACCCCCAACCTTGTGGGGACCTGCTGATCGATAAAGCAACACCTTACCGACTGAGCTATCTTTTCTCCCTTGTGCAAGCAGTCAATGGGCCTAATGAACCATAATGGCTTCTTTTCCTATACTTCAACACCATGTAACTCATTAAAAGTAGGCCAAACAAGTCTTTCAAAAAAGACAAAAAAATAAAGCAGTCTTTTAAACAGGTCACCTTTAATTAACAAGTAGATTTATAGTTTAATTTTACAAAGTAGACAAACTATTAGATTTTAAAAGAAAATTAAAATATTTTACTTGGCAATGCCTGGGATTGAACCCCCAACCTTGTGGGGACCTGCTGATCGATAAACCAACACCTTACCAAGTAAGCTATCTTTTCTCCCTTGTGCAGGCTGTCAATGGGCCTATTGAACGCAAATGGCTTCTTTTCCTCTACTTCAACCCTTTGTAACTCTTTAAAAGAAGGCCAAACAAGTCTTTTAAAAAAGACAAAGAAATAAAGCAATCTTTTAAACAGGTCTATTTAATTAACAAGTAGATTTATAGTTTAATTTTAGAAAAGTAGACAAACTATTAGAATTAAAAAGAAAATTAAAATATTTTACTTGGCAATGAACCCCCAACCTTGTGAGGACCTGCTGATCAATAAACCAACAAATTACCAACTGAGCTATCTTTTCTCCCTTGTGCAAGCAGTCAATGGGCCTAATGAACCAAAATGGATTCTATTCCTATACTTCAACACCATGTAGCTCATATTAAAAGTAGGCCAAAAAAGTCTTTCAAAAAAGACAAAGAAATAAAGCAGTCTTTTAAACAGGTCTCTTTAATTAACAAGTAGATTTATAGTTTAATTTTACAAAGTAGACAAACTATTAGATTTTAAAAGAGAATTAAAAAATGTTACTTGGCAATGCCTGCGATTGAACCCCCAACCTTGTGGGGAGTTGTTGAGCGATAAACCAACACCTTACCGACTGAGCTATCTTTTCTCCCTTCTGCAGGCACTCAATGGGCCTAATGAACCAAAATGGCTTCTTTTCCTATACTTCAACACCATGTAACTCATATTAAAAGTAGGCCAAACAAGTCTTTTAAAAAAGACAAAAAAATAAAGCAGTCTTTTAAACAGGTCACCTTTAATTAACAAGTAGATTTATAGTTTAATTTTACAAAGTAGACAAACTATTGGATTTCAAAAGAGAATTAATAAATGTTACTTGGCAATGCCTGGGATTGAACACCCAACCTTGTGGGGACCTGCTGATCGATAAACCAACACCTTACTGACTGAGCTATCTTTCCTCCCTTGTGCAGGCAGTCAAAGGGCCTAATGAACCAAAATGGCTTCTTTTCCTATACTTCAACACCATGTAACTCATATTAAAAGTAGGCCAAACAAGTCTTTCAAAAAAGACAAAGAAGTTAAACAATCTTTTAAACAGGTCTCTTTAATTAACAAGTAGATTTATAGTTTAATTTTACAAAGTAGACAAACTATTAGATTTCAAAAGAAAATTAAAAGATTTTCTTGGCAATGCCTGGGTTTGAACCCCCAACCTTGTGGGGATCTGCGGATCGATAAACCAACACCTTACCGACTGAACTATCTTTTCTCCCTTGTGCAAGCAGTCAATGGGTCTAATGAACCAAAATGGCTTTTTTTTCCTATACTTCAACCCTTTGTAACTCTTTAAAAGTAGGCCAAACAAGTCTTTTAAAAAAGACAAAGAAGTAAAGCAATCTTTTAAACAGGTCTCTTTAATTAACAAGTAGATTTATAGTTTAATTTTACAAAGTAGACAAACTATTAGATTTCAAAAGAACATTAAAAAAATTTAATTGACAATGCCTGGAATTGAACCCCCAACCTTGTGGGGACCTGCTGATCGATAAAGCAACACCTTACCGACTGAGCTATCTTTTCTCCCTTGTGCAAGCAGTCAATGGGCCTAATGAACCATAATGGCTTCTTTTCCTATACTTCAACACCATGTAACTCATTAAAAGTAGGCCAAACAAGTCTTTCAAAAAAGACAAAAAAATAAAGCAGTCTTTTAAACAGGTCACCTTTAATTAACAAGTAGATTTATAGTTTAATTTTACAAAGTAGACAAACTATTAGATTTTAAAAGAAAATTAAAATATTTTACTTGGCAATGCCTGGGATTGAACCCCCAACCTTGTGGGGACCTGCTGATCGATAAACCAACACCTTACCAAGTAAGCTATCTTTTCTCCCTTGTGCAGGCTGTCAATGGGCCTATTGAACGCAAATGGCTTCTTTTCCTCTACTTCAACCCTTTGTAACTCTTTAAAAGAAGGCCAAACAAGTCTTTTAAAAAAGACAAAGAAATAAAGCAATCTTTTAAACAGGTCTATTTAATTAACAAGTAGATTTATAGTTTAATTTTAGAAAAGTAGACAAACTATTAGAATTAAAAAGAAAATTAAAATATTTTACTTGGCAATGCCTGGGATTGAACCCCCAACCTTGTGAGGACCTGCTGAGCAATAAACCAACACATTACCAACTGAGCTATCTTTTCTCCCTTGTGCAAGCAGTCAATGGGCCTAATGAACCAAAATGGATTCTATTCCTCTACTTCAACACCATGTAACTCATATTAAAAGCAGGCCAAACAAGTCTTTCAAAAAAGACAAAGAAATAAATCATCTTTTAAACTGGTCTCTTTAATTAACAAGTAGATGTATAGTTTAATTTTACAAAGTAGACAAACTATTAGATTTTAAAAGAAAAATAAAATATTTTATTTGGCAATGCCTGGGACTGAACCCCCAACCTTGTGGGGACCTGCTGATCAATAAACCAACACCTTACTGAGTGAGCTATATTTTCTCCCTTGTGCATGCAGTCAATGGGCCTAATGAACCAAATTGGCTTCTTTTCCTATACTTCAACACCATGTAACTCATATTAAAAGTAGGCCAAACAAGTCTTTCAAAAAAGACAAAGAAGTAAAGCAATCTTTTAAACAGGTCTCTTTAATTAACAAGTAGATTTATAGTTTAATTTTACAAAGTAGACAAACTATTAGATTTCAAAAGAAAATTAAAAAAAATTAATTGCCAATGCCTGGAATTGAACCCCCAACCTTGTGGGGACCTGCTGATCGATAAACCATCACCTTACCGACTGAGCTATCTTTTCTCCCTTGTGCAAGCAGTCAATGGACCTAATGAACCAAAATGGCTTCTTTTCCAATACTTCAACCCTTTGTACCTCTTTAAAAGTAGGCCAAACAAGTCTTTCTAAAAAGACAAAGAAATGAAGCAATCTTTTAAACAGGTCTCTTTAATTTAAAGTAGATTTATAGTTTAATTTTACAAAGTAGACAAACTATTAGATTTTAAAAGAGAATTAAAAAATGTTACTTGGCAATGCCTGGGATTGAACCCCCAACCTTGTGGGGAGTTGTTGAGCGATAAACCAACACCTTACCGACTTAGCTATCTTTTCTCCCTTTTGCAGGCACTCAATGGGCCTAATGAACCAAAATGGCTTCTTTTTCTATACTTCAACCCTTTGTAACTCTTTAAAAGCAGGCCAAACAATTCTTTCAAAAAAGCCAAAGATGTAAAGCAATCTTTTAAACAGGTCTCTTTAATTAACAAGTACATTTATAGTTTAATTTTACAAAGTAGACAAACTATTAGATTTTAAAAGAAAATTAAAATATTTTACTTGGCAATGCCTGGGATTGAACCACCAACCTTGTGGGGAGTTGCTGGACGATAAACCAACACCTTACTGAGTGAGCTATATTTTCTCCCTTGTGCATGCAGTCAATGGGCCTAATGAACCAAAATGGCTTCTTTTCCTATACTTCAACACCATGTAACTCATATTAAAAGTAGGCCAAACAAGTCTTTTAAAAAAGACAAAAAAATAAAGCAGTCTTTTAAACAGGTCACCTTTAATTAACAAGTAGATTTATAGTTTAATTTTACAAAGTAGACAAACTATTGGATTTCAAAAAAGAATTAATAAATTTTACTTGGCAATGCCTGGGATTGAACAACCAACCTTGTGGGGACCTGCTGATCGATAAACCAACACCTTAATGACTGAGCTATCTTTTCTCCCTTGTGCAGGCAGTCAAAGGGCCTAATGAACCAAAATGGCTTTTTTTTCCTATACTTCAACCCTTTGTAACTCTTTAAAAGTAGGCCAAACAAGTCTTTTAAAAAAGACAAAGAAGTAAAGCAATCTTTTAAACAGGTCTCTTTAATTAACAAGTAGATTTATAGTTTAATTTTACAAAGTAGACAAACTATTAGATTTCAAAAGAAAATTAAAAAAATTTAATTGGCAATGCCTGGAATTGAACCCCCAACTTTGTGGGGACCTGCTGATCGATAAAGCAACACCTTACCGACTGAGCAATCTTTTCTCCCTTGTGCAAGCAGTCAATGGGCCTAATGAACCAAAATGGCTTCTTTTCCTATACTTCAACCCTTTGTACCTCTTTAAAAGTAGGCCAAATAAGTCTTTCTAAAAAGACAAAGAAATGAAGCAATCTTTTAAACAGGTCTCTTTAATTTAAAGTAGATTTATAGCTTAATTTTACAAAGTAGACAAACTATTAGATTTTAAAAGAAAATTAAAATATTTTACTTGGCAATGCCGGGGATTGAACCCCCAACCTTGTGGGGACCTGCTGATCGATAAACCAACACCTTACCGAGTGAGCTATCTTTTCTCCCTTGTGCAGGCAGTTAATAGGCCTAATGAACCAAAATGTATTCATTTCCTATACTTCAACACCATGTAGCTCATATTAAAAGTAGGCCAAACAAGTCTTTCAAAAAAGACAAAGAAATAAAGCAGTCTTTTAAACAGGTCTCTTTAATTAACAAGTAGATTTATAGTTTAATTTTACAAAGTAGACAAACTATTAGATTTTAAAAGAGAATTAAAAAATGTTACTTGTCAATGCCTGCGATTGAACCGCCAACCTTGTGGGGAGTTGTTGAGCGATAAACCAACACCTTACCGACTGAGCTATCTTTTCTCACTTTTGCAGGCACTCAATGGGCCTAATTAACCAAAATGGCTTCTTTTCCTATACTTCAACACCATGTAACTCATAATTAAAAGTAGGCCAAACAAGTCTTTCAAAAAAGACAAAAAAATAAAGCAGTCTTTTAAACAGGTCACCTTTAATTAACAAGTAGATTTATAGTTTAATTTTACAAAGTTACAAACTATTGGATTTCAAAAGAGAATTAAAAAATGTTACTTGGCAATGCCTGGGATTGAACACCCAACCTTGTGGGGACCTGCTGATCGATAAACCAACACCTTACCGACTGAGCTATCTTTTCTCCCTTTTGCGAGCAGTCAATGGACCTAATGAACCAAAATGGCTTCTTTTCCAATACTTCAACCCTTTGTAACTCTTAAAAGCAGGCCAAACAATTCTTTAAAAAAAGACAAAGAAATAAAGAAATCTTTTAAACAGGTCTCTTTAATAAACAAGTACATTTATAGTTTAAGTTTACTATTGGATTTCAAAAGAAAATTAAAATATTTTACTTGCCAATGCCTGGGATTGAACTGCCAACCTTGTGGGGACCTGCTGATCGATAAACCAACACCTTACCGTCTGAGCTACCTTTTTTTTCCCTTGTGCAGGCAGTCAATGGGCCTAATGAACCCAAATGGCTTCTTTCCCTATATTTCAACCCTTTTTAACTCTTTAAAAGTAGGCCAAACAAGTCTTTCAAAAAAGACAAAGAAATAAAGCAATCATTTAAACAGGTCTCTTTAATTCAAAAGTAGATTTATAGATTAATTTTACAAAGTAGACAAACTATTAGATTTTAAAAGAGAATTAAAAAATGTTACTTGGCAATGCCTGGGATTGAACCCCCAACCTTGTGGGGACCTGCTGATCAATAAACCAACACCTTACCGACTGAGCTATCTTTTCTCCCTTGTGCAAGCAGTCAATGGGCCTAATGAACCAAAATGGCTTCTTTTCCTATACTTCAACCCTTTGTAACTCTTTAAAAGCAGGCCAAACAATTCTTTCAAAAAAGCCAAAGAAGTAAAGCAATCTTTTAAACAGGTCTCTTTAATTAACAAGTACATTTATAGTTTAATTTTACAAAGTAGACAAACTATTAGATTTTAAAAGAAAATTAAAATATTTTACTTGGCAATGCCTGGGATTGAACCACCAACCTTGTGGGGAGTTGCTGAACGATAAACCAACACCTTACTGAGTGAGCTATATTTTCTCCCTTGTGCATGCAGTCAATGGGCCTAATGAACCAAATTGGCTTATTTTCCTATACTTCAACACCATGTAACTCATATTAAAAGTAGGCCAAACAAGTCTTTCAAAAAAGACAAAGAAGTAAAGCAATCTTTTAAACAGGTCTCTTTAATTATCAAGTAGATTTATAGTTTAATTTTACAAAGTAGACAAACTATTAGATTTCAAAAGAAAATTAAAAGATTTTCTTGGCAATGCCTGGGATTGAACCGCCAACCTTGTGGGGATCTGCGGATCGATAAACCAACACCTTACCGACTGTGCTATCTTTTCTCCCTTGTGCAAGCAGTCAATGGGTCTAATGAACCAAAATGGCTTCTTTTCCTATACTTCAACACCATTTAACTCTTTAAAAGCAGGCCAAACGAGTCTTTCAAAAAAGACAAAGAAATAAAGCAATCTTTTAAACAGGTCTCTTTAATTAACAAGTAGATTTATAGTTTAATTTTACAAAGTAGACAAACTATTAGATTTTAAAAGAAAATTTAAATATTTTACTTGCCAATGCCTGGGACTGAACCCCCAACCTTGTGGGGACCTGCTTATCGATAAACCAACACCTTACTGACTGAGCTATCTTTTCTCCCTTGTGCAGGCAGTCAAAGGGCCTAATGAACCAAAACGGCTTCTTTTCCTATACTTCAAAACCATGTAGCTCATATTAAAAGCAGGCCAAACAAGTCTTTCAAAAAAGACAAAGAAATAAAGCAATCTTTTAAACAGGTCTCTTTAATTAACAAGTAGATTTATAGTTTAATTTTACAAAGTAGACAAACTATTAGAATTAAAAAGAAAATTAAAATATTTTACTTGGCAATGAACCCCCAACCTTGTGAGGACCTGCTGATCAATAAACCAACAAATTACCAACTGAGCTATCTTTTCTCCCTTGTGCAAGCAGTCAATGGGCCTAATGAACCAAAATGGATTCTATTCCTATACTTCAACACCATGTAGCTCATATTAAAAGTAGGCCAAAAAAGTCTTTCAAAAAAGACAAAGAAATAAAGCAGTCTTTTAAACAGGTCTCTTTAATTAACAAGTAGATGTATAGTTTAATTTTACAAAGTAGACAAACTATTAGATTTTGAAAGAGAATTAAAAGATGTTATGCGGCAATGCCTGGGATTGAACCCCCAACCTTGTGGGGAGTTGCTGATCGATAAACCAACACCTTACCGAGTGAGCTATCTTTTCTCCCTTGTGTAGGCAGTCAATGTGCCTAATGAACCAAAATGGCTTCTTTTCCTATACTTCAACACCATGTAACTCATATTAAAAGCAGGCCAAACAAGTCTTTCAAAAAAGACAAAGAAATAAATCAATCTTTTAAACTGGTCTCTTTAATTAACAAGTAGATTTATAGTTTAATTTTACAAAGTAGACAAACTATTAGATTTTAAAGGAAAATTAAAATATTTAACTTAGCAATGCCTGGGATTGAACCACCAACCTTGTGGGGACCTGCTGATTGATAAACCAAACCCTTACCGACTGAGCAATCTCTCCTCCCTAGTGCAAGCAGTCAATGGGCCTAATGAACCAAAATAGCTTCTTTTCCTATACTTCAACACCATGTAACTCTTTAAAAGCAGGCCAAACAAGTCTTTCAAAAAAGACAAAGAAATAAAGCAATCTTTTAAACAGGTCTCTTTAATTAACAAGTAGATTTATAGTTTAATTTTACAAAGTAGACAAACTATTAGATTTTAAAAGAAAATTAAAATATTTTACTTGGCAATGCCTGGGACTGAACCTCCAACCTTGTGGGGACCTGCTGATCTATAAACCAACACCTTACTGACTGAGCTATCTTTTCTCCCTTGTGCAGGCAGTCAAAGGGCCTAATGAACCAAAATGGATTCTATTCCTATACTTCAACACCATGTAGCTCATATTAAAAGTAGGCCAAAAAAGTCTTTCAAAAAAGACAAAGAAATTAAGCAGTCTTTTAAACAGGTCTCTTTAATTAACAAGTAGATGTATAGTTTAATTTTACAAAGTAGACAAACTATTAGATTTTGAAAGAGAATTAAAAGATGTTATGCGGCAATGCCTGGGATTGAACCCCCAACCTTGTGGGGAGTTGCTGATCGATAAACCAACACCTTACCGAGTGAGCTATCTTTTCTCCCTTGTGTAGGCAGTCAATGTGCCTAATGAACCAAAATGGCTTCTTTTCCTATACTTCAACACCATGTAACTCATATTAAAAGCAGGCCAAACAAGTCTTTCAAAAAAGACAAAGAAATAAATCAATCTTTTAAACTGGTCTCTTTAATTAACAAGTAGATTTATAGTTTAATTTTACAAAGTAGACAAACTATTAGATTTTAAAGGAAAATTAAAATATTTAACTTAGCAATGCCTGGGATTGAACCACCAACCTTGTGGGGACCTGCTGATTGATAAACCAAACCCTTACCGACTGAGCAATCTCTCCTCCCTAGTGCAAGCAGTCAATGGGCCTAATGAACCAAAATAGCTTCTTTTCCTATACTTCAACACCATGTAACTCTTTAAAAGCAGGCCAAACAAGTCTTTCAAAAAAGACAAAGAAATAAAGCAATCTTTTAAACAGGTCTCTTTAATTAACAAGTAGATTTATAGTTTAATTTTACAAAGTAGACAAACTATTAGATTTTAAAAGAAAATTAAAATATTTTACTTGCCAATGCCTGGGACTGAACCCCCAACCTTGTGGGGACCTGCTTATCGATAAACCAACACCTTACTGACTGAGCTATCATTTCTCCCTTGTGCAGGCAGTCAAAGGGCCTAATGAACCAAAACGGCTTCTTTTCCTATACTTCAAAACCATGTAGCTCATATTAAAAGTAGGCCAAACAAGTCTTTCAAAAAAGACAAAGAAATAAAGCAGTCTTTTAAACAGGTCTCTTTAATTAACAAGTAGATTTATAGTTTAATTTTACAAAGTAGACAAACTATTAGATTTTAAAAGAGAATTAAAAAATGTTACTTGGCAAAGCCTGGGATTGAACCCCCAACCTTGTGGAGAGTTGTTGAGCGATAAACCAACACCTTACCGACTGAGCTATCTTTTCTCCCTTTCGCAGGCACTCAATGGGCCTAATGAACCAAAATGGCTTCTTTTTCTATACTTCAACCCTTTGTAACTCTTTAAAAGCAAGCCAAACAATTCTTTCAAAAAAGCCAAAGATGTAAAGCAATCTTTTAAACAGGTCTCTTTAATTAACAAGTACATTTATAGTTTAATTTTACAAAGTAGACAAACTATTAGATTTTAAAAGAAAATTTAAATTTTTTACTTGGCAATGCCTGGGATTGAACCACCAACCTTGTGGGGAGTTGCTGAAAGATAAACCAACACCTTACTGAGTGAGCTATATTTTCTCCCTTGTGCATGCAGTCAATGGGCCTAATGAACCAAAACGGCTTCTTTTCCTATACTTCAACACCATGTAACTCATATTAAAAGTAGGCCAAACAAGTCTTTCAAAAAAGACAAAGAAGTAAAGCAATCTTTTAAACAGGTCTCTCTAATTAACAAGTAGATTTATAGTTTAATTTTACAAAGTAGACAAACTATTAGATTTCAAAAGAAAATTAAAAGATTTTCTTGGCAATGCCTGGGATTGAACCACCAACCTTGTGGGGATCTGCGGATCGATAAACCAACACCTTACCGACTGAGCTATCTTTTCTCCCTTGTGCATGCAGTCAATGGGTCTAATGAACCAAAATGGCTTTTTTTCCCTATACTTCAACCCTTTGTAACTCTTTAAAAGTAGGCCAAACAAGTCTTTTAAAAAAGACAAAGAAGTAAAGCAATCTTTTAAACAGGTCTCTTTAATTAACAAGTAGATTTATAGTTTAATTTTACAAAGTAGACAAACTATTAGATTTCAAAAGAAAATTAAAAAAATTTAATTGGCAATGCCTGGAATTGAACCCCAAACCTTGTGGGGACCTGCTGATCGATAAACCAACACCTTACTGACTGAGCTATATTTTCTCCCTTGTGCAAGCAGTCAATGGGCCTAATGAACCAAAATGGCTTCTTTTCCTATACTTCAACCCTTTGTACCTCTTTAAAAGTAGGCCAAACAAGTCTTTCTAAAAAGACAAAGAAATGAAGCAATCTTTTAAACAGGTCTCTTTAATTTAAAGTAGATTTATAGCCTAATTTTACAAAGTAGACAAACTATTAGATTTTAAAAGAAAATTTAAATATTTTAATTGGCAAAGCCAGGGATTGAACCCCCAACCTTGTGGGGACCTGCTGATCGATAAACCAACACCTTACCGAGTGAGCTATCTTTTCTCCCTTGTGCAGGCAGTTAATAGGCCTAATGAACCAAAATGTATTCATTTCCTATACTTCAACACCATGTAGCTCATATTAAAAGTAGGCCAAACAAGTCTTTCAAAAAAGACAAAGAAATAAAGCAGTCTTTTAAACAGGTCTCTTTAATTAACAAGTAGATTTATAGTTTAATTTTACAAAGTAGACAAACTATTGGATTTCAATAGAGAATTAAAAAATGTTACTTGTCAATGCCTGGGATTGAACACCCAACCTTGTGGGGACCTACTGATCGATAAACCAACACCTTACCGACGAGCTATCTTTTCTCCCTTTCGCGAGCAGTCAATGGGCCTAATGAACCAAAATGGCTTCTTTTCCTATACTTCAACCCTTTTTAACTCTTTAAAAGTAGGCCAAACAAGTCTTTCAAAAAAGACAAAGAAATAAAGCAATCTTTTAAACAGGTCTCTTTAATTAACAAGTAGATTTATAGTTTAATTTTACAAAGTAGACAAACTATTAGATTTTAAAAGAAAATTAAAATATTTTAATTGGCAATGCCTGGGATTGAACCCCCAACCTTGTGGGGACCTGCTGATCGATAAACCAACACCTTACCAATTGAGTTATCTTTTCTCCCTTGTGCAGGCTGTCAATGGGCCTATTGAACGCAAATGGCTTCTTTTCCTATACTTCAACCCTTTGTAACTCTTTAAAAGTAGGCCAAACAAGTCTTTCAAAAAAGACAAAGAAATAAAGCAATCTTTTAAACAGGTCTCTTTAATTAACAAGTAGATTTATAGTTTAATTTTACAAAGTAGACAAACTATTAGAATTAAAAAGAAAATTAAAATATTTTACTTGGCAATGCCTGGGATTGAACCCCCAACCTTGAGAGGACCTGCTGAGCAATAAACCAACACATTACCAACTGAGCTATCTTTTCTCCTTTGTGCAAGCAGTCAATGGGCCTAATGAACCAAAATGGATTCTATTCCTACACTTCAACACCATGTAGCTCATATTAAAAGTAGGCCAAAAAAGTCTTTAAAAAAAGACAAAGAAATAAAGCAGTCTTTTAAACAGGTCTCTTTAATTAACAAGTAGATGTATAGTTTAATTTTACAAAGTAGACAAACTATTAGATTTCAAAAGAGAATTAAAAAATGTTACTTGGCAATGCCTGGGCTTGAACCCCCAACCTTGAGGGGAGTTGCTGATCGATAAACCAACACCTTACCGAGTGAGCTATCTTTTCTCCCTTGTGTAGGCAGTCAATGTGCCTAATGAACCAAAATGGCTTCTTTTCCTATACTTCAACACCATGTAACTCATATTAAAAGCAGGTCAAACAAGTCTTTCAAAAAAGACAAAGAAATAAATCAATCTTTTAAACTGGTCTCTTTAATTAACAAGTAGATTTATAGTTTAATTTTACAAAGTAGACAAACTATTAGATTTTAAAGGAAAATTAAAATATTTAACTTGGCAATGCCTGGGATTGAACCACCAACCTTGTGGGGACCTGCTGATTGATAAACCAAACCCTTACCGACTGAGCTATCTCTTCTCCCTTGTGCAAGCAGTCAATGGGCCTAATGAACGAAAATAGCTTCTTTTCCTATACTTCAACACCATGTAACTCTTTAAAAGCAGGCCAAACAAGTCTTTCAAAAAAGACAAAGAAATAAAGCAATCTTTTAAACAGGTCTCTTTAATTAACAAGTAGATTTATAGTTTAATTTTACAAAGTAGACAAACTATTAGATTTTAAAAGAAAATTAAAATATTTTACTTGGCAATGCCTGGGACTGAACCCCCAACCTTGTGGGGACCTGCTGATCGATAAACAAACACCTTACCGACTGAGCTATCTTTTCTCCCTTGTGCAAGCAGTCAATGGGCCTAATGAACCAAAATGGCTTCGTTTCCTATACTTCAACCCTTTGTACCTCTTTAAAAGTAGGCCAAACAAGTCTTTCTAAAAAGACAAAGAAATGAAGCAATCTTTTAAACAGGTCTCTTTAATTTAAAGTAGATTTATAGCCTAATTTTACAAAGTAGACAAACTATTAGATTTTAAAAGAAAATTAAAATATTTTACTTAGCAATGCCAGGGATTGAACCCCCAACCTTGTGGGGACCTGCTGATCAATAAACCAACACCTTACCGAGTGAGCTATCTTTTCTCCCTTGTGCAGGCAGTTAATAGGCCTAATGAACCAAAATGTATTCATTTCCTATACTTCAACACCATGTAGCTCATATTAAAAGTAAGCCAAACAAGTCTTTCAAAAAAGACAAAGAAATAAAGCAGTCTTTTAAACAGGTCTCTTTAATTAACAAGTAGATTTATAGTTTAATTTTACAAAGTAGACAAACTATTAGATTTCAAAAGAGAATTAAAAAATGTTACTTGGCAATGCCTGCGATTGAACCACCAACCTTGTGGGGAGTTGTTGAGCGATAAACCAACACCTTACCGACTGAGCTATCTTTTCTCCCTTTTGCAGGCACTCAATGGGCCTAATGAACCAAAATGGCTTCTTTTCCAATACTTCAACACCATGTAACTCATATTAAAAGTAGGCCAAACAAGTCTTTCAAAAAAGACAAAAAAATAAAGCAGTCTTTTGAACAGGTCACCTTTAATTAACAAGTAGATTTATAGTTTAATTTTACAAAGTAGACAAACTATTGGATTTCAAAAGAGAATTAAAAAATGTTACTTGGCAATGCCTGCTGATCGATAAACCAACACCTTACCGACTGAGCTAACTTTTCTCCCTTGTGTGAGCAGTCAATGGGCCTAATGAACCAAAATGGCTTCTTTTCCTATACTTCAACCCTTTGTAACTCTTAAAAGCAGGCCGAACAATTCTTTCAAAAAAGACAAAGAAATAAAGAAATCTTTTAAACAGGTCTCTTTAATTAACAAGTACATTTATAGTTTAAGTTTACTATTGGATTTCAAAAGAAAATTAAAATATTTTACTTGTCAATGCCTGGGATTGAACACCCAACCTTGTGGGGAGTTGCTGATCGATACCTGCGCCTTACCGAGTGAGCTATCTTTTCTCCCTTGTGTAGGCACTCAATGGACCTAATGAACCAAAATGGCTTCTTTTCCTATACTTCAACACCATGTAACTCTTTAAAAGCAGGCCAAACAATACTTTCAAAAAAGCCAAAGACGTAAAGCAATCTTTTAAACAGGTCTCTTTAATTAACAAGTACATTTATAGTTTAATTTTACAAAGTAGACAAACTATTAGATTTTAAAAGAAAATTAAAATATTTTACTTGGCAATGCCTGGGATTGAACCACCAACCTTGTGGGGAGTTGCTGAACGATAAACCAACAACTTACTGACTGAGCTATATTTTCTTACTTGTGCATGCAGTCAATGGGCCTAATGAACCAAATTGGCTTCTTTTCCTATACTTCAACACCATGTAACTCATATTAAAAGTAGGCCAAACAAGTCTTTCAAAAAAGACAAAGAAGTAAAGCAATCTTTTAAACTGGTCTCTTTAATTAACAAGTAGATTTATAGTTTAATTTTACAAAGTAGACAAACTATTAGATTTTAAAGGAAAATTAAAATATTTAACTTGGCAATGCCTGGGATTGAACCACCAACCTTGTGGGGACCTGCTGATTGATAAACCAAACCCTTACCGACTGAGCTATCTCTTCTCCCTTGTGCAAGCAGTCAATGGGCCTAATGAACCAAAATAGCTTCTTTTCCTATACTTCAACCCTTTGTAACTCTTTAAAAGCAGGCCAAACAATTCTTTCAAAAAAGCCAAAGAAGTAAAGCAATCTTTTAAACAGGTCTCTTTAATTAACAAGTAGATTTATAGTTTAATTTTACAAAGTAGACAAACTATTAGATTTCAAAAGAAAATTTAAAGATTTTCTTGGCAATGCCTGGGATTGAACCCCCAACCTTGTGGGGATCTGCGGATTGATAAACCAACACCTTACCGACTGAGCTATCTTTTCTCCCTTGTGCAAGCAGTCAATGGGTCTAATGAACCAAAATGGCTTCTTTTCCTATACTTCAACACCATGTAACTCTTTAAAAGCAGGCCAAACAAGTCTTTCAAAAAAGACAAAGAAATAAAGCAGTCTTTTAAACAGGTCTCTTTAATTAACAAGTAGATTGATAGTTTAATTTTAAAAGTAGACACACTATTAGATTTTAAAAGAGAATTAAAAAATGTTACTTGGCAATGCCTGGGATTGAACCCCCAACCTTGTGGGGAGTTGTTGAGCGATAAACCAACACCTCACCGACTGAGCTATCTTTTCTCCCTTTTGTGGGGAATTAATGGGCCTAATGAACCAAAATGGCTTCTTTTTCTATACTTCAACCCTTTGTAACTCTTTAAAAGCAGGCCAAACAATTCTTTCAAAAAAGCCAAAGACGTAAAGCAATCTTTTAAACAGGTCTCTTTAATTAACAAGTACATTTATAGTTTAATTTTACAAAGTAGACAAACTATTAGATTTTAAAAGAAAATTAAAATATTTTACTTGGCAATGCCTGGGATTGAACCACCAACCTTGTGGGGAGTTGCTGAACGATAAACCAACAACTTACTAAGTGAGCTATATTTTCTTCCTTGTGCATGCAGTCAATGGGCCTAATGAACCAAATTGGCTTCTTTTCCTATACTTCAACACCATGTAACTCATATTAAAAGTAGGCCAAACAAGTCTTTCAAAAAAGACAAAGAAGTAAAGCAATCTTTTAAACAGGTCTCTTTAATTAACAAGTAGATTTATAGTTTAATTTTACAAAGTAGACAAACTATTAGATTTCAAAAGAAAATTAAAAGATTTTCTTGGCAATGCCTGGGATTGAACCCCCAACCTCGTGGGGATCTGCGGATCGATAAACCAACACCTTACCGACTAAGCTATCTTTTCTCCCTTGTGCAAGCAGTCAATGGGTCTAATGAACCAAAATAGCTTTTTTTCACTATACTTCAACCCTTTGTAACTCTTTAAAAGTAGGCCAAACAAGTCTTTTAAAAAAGACAAAGAAGTAAAGCAATCTTTTAAACAGGTCTCTTTAATTAACAAGTAGATTTATAGTTTAATTTTACAAAGTAGACAAACTATTAGATTTCAAAAGAAAATTAAAAAAGTTTAATTGGCAATGCCTGGAATTGAACCCCAAACCTTGTGGGGACCTGCTGATCGATAAACCAACATCTTACCGACTGAGCTATCTTTTCTC
This sequence comes from Silurus aristotelis, assembly GCF_946808225.1. NCBI lineage: Eukaryota > Metazoa > Chordata > Actinopteri > Siluriformes > Siluridae > Silurus > Silurus aristotelis. The sequence goes on along the minus strand of NC_139585.1, from coordinate 15,982,769 downwards.
CCTTGTGCAAGCAGTCAATGGGCCTAATGAACCAAAATGGCTTCTTTTCCTATACTATAACACCATGTAACTCATATTAAAAGTAGGCCAAACAAGTCTTTCAAAAAAGACAAAGAAATAAAGCAATCTTTTAAACAGGTCTCTTTAATTAACAAGTAGATTTATAGTTTAATTTTACAAAGTAGACAAACTATTAGATTTTAAAAGAAAATTAAAATATTTTACTTGCCAATGCCTGGGATTGAATCCCCAACCTTGTGGGGACCTGCTGATCGATAAACCAACACCTTACCAAGTGAGCTATCTTTTCTCCCTTGTGCAGGCTGTCAATGGGCCTATTGAACGCAAATGGCTTCTTTTCCTATACTTCAACCCTTTGTAACTCTTTAAAAGTAGGCCAAACAAGTCTTTCAAAAAAGACAAAGAAATAAAGCAATCTTTTAAACAGGTCTCTTTAATTAACAAGTAGATTTATAGTTTAATTTTACAAAGTAGACAAACTATTAGATTTAAAAAGAAAATTAAAATATTTTACTTGGCAATGCCTGGGATTGAACCCCCAACCTTGTGGGGACCTGCTGATCAATAAACCAACACATTACCAACTGAGCAATCTTTTCTCCCTTGTGCAAGCAGTCAATGGGCCTAATGAACCAAAATGGATTCTATTCCTATACTTCAACACCATGTAGCTCATATTAAAAGTAGGCCAAAAAAGTCTTTCAAAAAAGACAAAGAAATAAAGCAGTCTTTTAAACAGGTCTCTTTAATTAACAAGTAGATGTATAGTTTAATTTTACAAAGTAGACAAACTATTAGATTTCAAAAGAGAATTAAAAAATGTTACTTGGCAATGCCTGGGATTGAACCCCCAACCTTGTGGGGAGTTGCTGATCGATAAACCAACACCTTACCGAGTGAGCTATCTTTTCTCCCTTGTGTAGGCAGTCAATGTGCCTAATGAACCAAAATGGCTTCTTTTCCTATACTTCAACACCATGTAACTCATATTAAAAGCAGGCCAAACAAGTCTTTTAAAAAAGACAAAGAAATAAATCAATCTTTTAAACTGGTCTCTTTAATTAACAAGTAGATTTATAGTTTAATTTTACAAAGTAGACAAACTATTAGATTTTAAAGGAAAATTAAAATATTTAACTTGGCAATGCCTGGGATTGAACCACCAACCTTGTGGGGACCTGCTGATTGATAAACCAAACCCTTACCGACTGAGCTATCTCTTCTCCCTTGTGCAAGCAGTCAATGGGCCTAATGAACCAAAATAGCTTCTTTTCCTATACTTCAACACCATGTAACTCTTTAAAAGCAGGCCAAACAAGTCTTTCAAAAAAGACAAAGAAATAAAGCAATCTTTTAAACAGGTCTCTTTAATTAACAAGTAGATTTATAGTTTAATTTTACAAAGTAGACAAACTATTAGATTTTAAAAGAAAATTAAAATATTTTACTTGGCAATGCCTGGGACTGAACCCCCAACCTTGTGGGGACCTGCTGATCGATAAACCAACACCTTACCAACTGAGCTATCTTTTCTCCCTTGTGCAAGCAGTCAAAGGGCCTAATGAACCAAAATGGCTTCTTTCCCTATTCTTCAACCCTTTGTAACTCATATTAAAAGTAGGCCAAACAAGTCTTTCAAAAAAGACAAAGAAATAAAGCAGTCTTTTAAACAGGTCTCTTTAATTAACAAGTAGATTTATAGTTTAATTTTACAAATTAGACAAACTTTCAGATTTCAAAAGAGTATTAAAAAACGTTACTTGGTAATGCCTGGGATTGAACCCACAACCTTGTGCGGACCTGCTGATCAATAAACCAACATCTTACCAACTGAGCTATCTTTTCTCCCTTGCGCAAGCAGTCAATAGGCCTAATGAACCAAAATGGCTTCTTTTCCAATACTTTAACCCTTTGTAACTCTTTAAAAGCAGGCCAAACAAGTCTTTCAAAAAAGACAAAGACGTAAAGCAATCTTTTAAACAGGTCTCTTTAATTAACAAGTACATTTATAGTTTAATTTTACAAAGTAGACAAACTATTAGATTTTAAAAGAAAATTAAAATATTTTACTTGGCAATGCCTGGGATTGAACCACCAACCTTGTGGGGAGTTGCTGAACGATAAACCAACAACTTACTGAGTGAGCTATATTTTCTTCCTTGTGCATGCAGTCAAGTGGCCTAATGAACCAAATTGGCTTCTTTTCCTATACTTCAACACCATGTAACTCATATTAAAAGTAGGCCAAACAAGTCTTTCAAAAAAGACAAAGAAGTAAAGCAATCTTTTAAACAGGTCTCTTTAATTAACAAGTAGATTTATAGTTTAATTTTACAAAGTAGACAAACTATTAGATTTCAAAAGAAAATAAAAAAATGTAATTGGCAATGCCTGGAATTGAACCCCAAACCTTGTGGGGACCTGTTGATCGATAAACCAACACCTTACCGACTGAGCTATCTTTTCTCCCTTGTGCAAGCAGTCAATGGGCCTAATGAACCAAAATGGCTTCTTTTCCTATACTTCAACCCTTTGTACCTCTTTAAAAGTAGGCCAAACAAGTCTTTCTAAAAAGACAAAGAAATGAAGCAATCTTTTAAACAGGTCTCTTTAATTTAAAGTAGATTTATAGCCTAATTTTACAAAGTAGACAAACTATTAGATTTTAAAAGAAAATTAAAATATTTTACTTGGCAATGCGAGGGATTGAACCCCCAACCTTGTGGGGACCTGCTGATCGATAAACTAACACCTTAACGAGTGAGCTATCTTTTCTCCCTTGTGCAGGCAGTTAATAGGCCTAATGAACCAAAATGTATTCATTTCCTATACTTCAACACCATGTAGCTCATATTAAAAGTAGGCCAAACAAGTCTTTCAAAAAAGACAAAGAAATAAAGCAGTCTTTTAAACAGTTCTCTTTAATTAACAAGTAGATTTATAGTTTAATTTTACAAAGTAGACAAACTATTAGATTTCAAAAGAGAATTAAAAACTGTTACTTGGCAATGCCTGCGATTGAACAACCAACCTTGTGGGGAGTTGTTGAGCGATAAACCAACACCTTACCGACTGAGCTATCTTTTCTCCCTTGTGCATGCACTCAATGGGCCTAATGAACCAAAATGGCATCTTTTCGTATACTTCAACACCATGTAACTCATATTAAAAGTAGGCCAAACAAGTCTTTCAAAAAAGACAAAAAAATAAAGCAGTCTTTTAAACAGGTCACCTTTAATTAACAAGTAGATTTATAGTTTAATTTTACAAAGTAGACAAACTATTGGATTTCAATAGAGAATTAAAAAATGTTACTTGTCAATGCCTGGGATTGAACACCCAACCTTGTGGGGACCTACTGATCGATAAACCAACACCTTACCGACGAGCTATCTTTTCTCCCGTTTGCGAGCAGTCAATGGGCCTAATGAACCAAAATGGCTTCTTTTCCTATACTTCAACCCATTGTAACTCTTAAAAGCAGGTCAAACAATTCTTTCAAAAAAGACAAAGAAATAAAGAAATCTTTTAAACAAGTCTCTTTAATTAACAAGTAAATTTATAGTTTAAGTTTACTATCGGATTTCAAAAGAAAATTAAAATATTTTACTTGCCAATGCCTGGGATTGAACTCCCAACCTTGTGAGGACCTGTTGATCGATAAACCAACACCTTACCGACTGAGCTACCTTTTTTTTCCCTTGTGCATGCAGTCAATGGGCCTAATGAACCCAAATGGCTTCTTTCCCTATACTTCAACCCTTTTTAACTCTTTAAAAGTAGGCCAAACAAGTCTTTCTAAAAAGACAAAGAAATGAAGCAATCTTTTAAACAGGTCTCTTTAATTAACAAGTACATTTATAGTTTAATTTTACAAAGTAGACAAACTATTAGATTTTAAAAGAAAATTAAAATATTTTACTTGGCAATGCCTGGGATTGAACCACCAACCTTGTGGGGAGTTGCTGAACGATAAACCAACACCTTACTGAGTGAGCTATATTTTCTCCCTTGTGCATGCAGTCAATGGGCCTAATGAACCAAATTGGCTTCTTTTCCTATACTTCAACACCATGTAGCTCATATTAAAAGTAGGCCAAACAAGTCTTTCAAAAAAGACAAAGAAGTAAAGCAATCTTTTAAACAGGTCTCTTTAATTACAACTAGATTTACAGTTTAATTTTACAAAGTAGACAAACTATTAGATTTCAAAAGAAAATTAATAGATTTTCTTGGCAATGCCTGGGATTGAACCCCCAACCTTGTGGGGATCTGTGGATCGATAAACCAACACCTTACCGACTGAGCTATCTTTTCACCCTTATGCAAGCAGTCAATGGGTCTAATGAACCAAAATGGCTTTTTTTGCTATACTTCAACCCTTTGTACCTCTTTAAAAGTAGGCCAAACAAGTCTTTCTAAAAAGACAAAGAACTGAAGCAATCTTTTAAACAGGTCTCTTTAATTTAAAGTAGATTTATAGTTTAATTTTACAAAGTAGACAAACTATTAGATTTTAAAAGAAAATTAAAACATTTTACTTGGCAATGCCGGGGATTGAACCCCCGACCTTGTGGGGACCTGCTGATCGATAAACCAACACCTTACCGAGTGAGCTATCTTTTCTCCCTTGTGCAGGCAGTTAATAGGCCTAATGAACCAAAATGTATTCATTTCCTATACTTCAACACCATGTAGCTCATATTAAAAGTAGGCCAAACAAGTCTTTCAAAAAAGACAAAGAAATAAAGCAGTCTTTTAAACAGGTCTCTTTAATTAACAAGTAGATTTATAGTTTAATTTTACAAAGTAGACAAACTATTAGATTTCAAAAGAGAATTAAAAAATGTTACTTGGCAATGCCTGCGATTGAAACCCCAACCTTGTGGGGAGTTGTTGAGCGATAAACCAACACCTTAACGACTGAGCTATCTTTTCTCCCTTTTGCAGGCACTCAATGGGCCTAATGAACCAAAATGGCTTCTTTTCCTATACTTCAACACCATGTTACTCATATTAAAAGTAGGCCAAACAAGTCTTTCAAAAAAGACAAAAAAATAAAGCAGTCTTTTAAACAGGTCACCTTTAATTAACAAGTAGATTTATAGTTTAATTTTACAAAGTAGACAAACTATTGGATTTCAAAAGAGAATTAAAAAATGTTACTTGGCAATGCCTGGGATTGAACACCCAACCTTGTGGGGACCTGCTGATCGATAAACCAACACCTTACCGACTGAGCTATCTTTTCTCCCTTGTGCGAGCAGTCAATGGGCCTAATGAACCAAAATGGCTTCTTTTCCTATACTTCAACCCTTTGTAACTCTTAAAAGCAGGCCAAACAATTCTTTCAAAAAAGACAAAGAAATAAAGAAATCTTTTAAACAGGTCTCTTTAATTAACAAGTACATTTATAGTTTAAGTTTACTATTGGATTTCAAAAGAAAATTAAAATATTTTACTTGCCAATGCCTGGGATTGAACTCCCAACCTTGTGGGGACCTACTGATCGATAAACCAACACCTTACCGACTGAGCTACCTTTTTTTTCCCTTGTGCAGGCAGTCAATGGGCCTAATGAACCCAAATGGCTTCTTTCCCTATACTTCAACCCTTTTTAACTCTTTAAAAGTAGGCCAAACAAGTCTTTCAAAAAAGACAAAGAAATAAAGCAATCTTTTAAACAGGTCTCTTTAATTAACAAGTAGATTTATAGTTTAATTTTACAAAGTAGACAAACTATTAGATTTTAAAAGAAAATTAAAATATTTTACTTGCCAATGCCTGGGATTGAACCCCCAACCTTGTGGGGACCTGCTGATCGATAAACCAACACCTTACCAAGTGAGCTATCTTTTCTCCCTTGTGCAGGCTGTCAATGGGCCTATTGAACGCAAATGGCTTCTTTTCCTATACTTCAACCCTTTGTAACTCTTTAAAAGTAGGCCAAACAAATCTTTCAAAAAAGACAAAGAATTAAAGCAATCTTTTAAACAGGTCTCTTTAATTAACAAGTAGATTTATAGTTTAATTTTACAAAGTAGACAAACTATTAGATTTAAAAAGAAAATTAAAATATTTTACTTGGCAATGCCTGGGATTGAACCCCCAACCTTGTGGGGACCTGCTGATCAATAAACCAACACCTTACCAACTGAGCTATCTTTTCTCCCTTGTGCAGGCAGTTAATAGGCCTAATGAACCAAAATGTATTCATTTCCTATACTTCAACACCATGTAGCTCATATTAAAAGTAGGCCAAACAAGTCTTTCAAAAAAGACAAATAAATAAAGCAGTCTTTTAAACAGGTCTCTTTAATTAACAAGTAGATTTATAGTTTAATTTTACAAAGTAGACAAACTATTAGATTTTAAAAGAAAATTAAAACATTTTACTTGGCAATGCCGGGGATTGAACCCCCAACCTTGTGGGGACCTGCTGATCGATAAACCAACACCTTACCGAGTGAGCTATCTTTTCTCCCTTGTGCAGGCAGTTAATAGGCCTAATGAACCAAAATGTATTCATTTCCTATACTTCAACACCATGTAGCTCATATTAAAAGTAGGCCAAACAAGTCTTTCAAAAAAGACAAAGAAATAAAGCAGTCTTTTAAACAGGTCTCTTTAATTAACAAGTAGATTTATAGTTTAATTTTACAAAGTAGACAAACTATTAGATTTCAAAAGAGAATTAAAAAATGTTACTTGGCAATGCCTGCGATTGAAACCCCAACCTTGTGGGGAGTTGTTGAGCGATAAACCAACACCTTAACGACTGAGCTATCTTTTCTCCCTTTTGCAGGCACTCAATGGGCCTAATGAACCAAAATGGCTTCTTTTCCTATACTTCAACACCATGTTACTCATATTAAAAGTAGGCCAAACAAGTCTTTCAAAAAAGACAAAAAAATAAAGCAGTCTTTTAAACAGGTCACCTTTAATTAACAAGTAGATTTATAGTTTAATTTTACAAAGTAGACAAACTATTGGATTTCAAAAGAGAATTAAAAAATGTTACTTGGCAATGCCTGGGATTGAACACCCAACCTTGTGGGGACCTGCGGATCGATAAACCAACACCTTACCGACTGAGCTATCTTTTCTCCCTTGTGCGAGCAGTCAATGGGCCTAATGAACCAAAATGGCTTCTTTTCCTATACTTCAACCCTTTGTAACTCTTAAAAGCAGGCCAAACAATTCTTTCAAAAAAGACAAAGAAATAAAGAAATCTTTTAAACAGGTCTCTTTAATTAACAAGTACATTTATAGTTTAAGTTTACTATTGGATTTCAAAAGAAAATTAAAATATTTTACTTGCCAATGCCTGGGATTGAACTCCCAACCTTGTGGGGACCTACTGATCGATAAACCAACACCTTACCGACTGAGCTACCTTTTTTTTCCCTTGTGCAGGCAGTCAATGGGCCTAATGAACCCAAATGGCTTCTTTCCCTATACTTCAACCCTTTTTAACTCTTTAAAAGTAGGCCAAACAAGTCTTTCAAAAAAGACAAAGAAATAAAGCAATCTTTTAAACAGGTCTCTTTAATTAACAAGTAGATTTATAGTTTAATTTTACAAAGTAGACAAACTATTAGATTTAAAAAGAAAATTAAAATATTTTACTTGCCAATGCCTGGGATTGAACCCCCAACCTTGTGGGGACCTGCTGATCGATAAACCAACACCTTACCAAGTGAGCTATCTTTTCTCCCTTGTGCAGGCTGTCAATGGGCCTATTGAACGCAAATGGCTTCTTTTCCTATACTTCAACCCTTTGTAACTCTTTAAAAGTAGGCCAAACAAATCTTTCAAAAAAGACAAAGAATTAAAGCAATCTTTTAAACAGGTCTCTTTAATTAACAAGTAGATTTATAGTTTAATTTTACAAAGTAGACAAACTATTAGATTTAAAAAGAAAATTAAAATATTTTACTTGGCAATGCCTGGGATTGAACCCCCAACCTTGTGGGGACCTGCTGATCAATAAACCAACACCTTACCAACTGAGCTATCTTTTCTCCCTTGTGCAGGCAGTTAATAGGCCTAATGAACCAAAATGTATTCATTTCCTATACTTCAACACCATGTAGCTCATATTAAAAGTAGGCCAAACAAGTCTTTCAAAAAAGACAAATAAATAAAGCAGTCTTTTAAACAGGTCTCTTTAATTAACAAGTAGATTTATAGTTTAATTTTACAAAGTAGACAAACTATTAGATTTTAAAAGAAAATTAAAACATTTTACTTGGCAATGCCGGGGATTGAACCCCCAACCTTGTGGGGACCTGCTGATCGATAAACCAACACCTTACCGAGTGAGCTATCTTTTCTCCCTTGTGCAGGCAGTTAATAGGCCTAATGAACCAAAATGTATTCATTTCCTATACTTCAACACCATGTAGCTCATATTAAAAGTAGGCCAAACAAGTCTTTCAAAAAAGACAAAGAAATAAAGCAGTCTTTTAAACAGGTCTCTTTAATTAACAAGTAGATTTATAGTTTAATTTTACAAAGTAGACAAACTATTAGATTTCAAAAGAGAATTAAAAAATGTTACTTGGCAATGCCTGCGATTGAAACCCCAACCTTGTGGGGAGTTGTTGAGCGATAAACCAACACCTTAACGACTGAGCTATCTTTTCTCCCTTTTGCAGGCACTCAATGGGCCTAATGAACCAAAATGGCTTCTTTTCCTATACTTCAACACCATGTTACTCATATTAAAAGTAGGCCAAACAAGTCTTTCAAAAAAGACAAAAAAATAAAGCAGTCTTTTAAACAGGTCACCTTTAATTAACAAGTAGATTTATAGTTTAATTTTACAAAGTAGACAAACTATTGGATTTCAAAAGAGAATTAAAAAATGTTACTTGGCAATGCCTGGGATTGAACACCCAACCTTGTGGGGACCTGCGGATCGATAAACCAACACCTTACCGACTGAGCTATCTTTTCTCCCTTGTGCGAGCAGTCAATGGGCCTAATGAACCAAAATGGCTTCTTTTCCTATACTTCAACCCTTTGTAACTCTTAAAAGCAGGCCAAACAATTCTTTCAAAAAAGACAAAGAAATAAAGAAATCTTTTAAACAGGTCTCTTTAATTAACAAGTACATTTATAGTTTAAGTTTACTATTGGATTTCAAAAGAAAATTAAAATATTTTACTTGCCAATGCCTGGGATTGAACTCCCAACCTTGTGGGGACCTACTGATCGATAAACCAACACCTTACCGACTGAGCTACCTTTTTTTTCCCTTGTGCAGGCAGTCAATGGGCCTAATGAACCCAAATGGCTTCTTTCCCTATACTTCAACCCTTTTTAACTCTTTAAAAGTAGGCCAAACAAGTCTTTCAAAAAAGACAAAGAAATAAAGCAATCTTTTAAACAGGTCTCTTTAATTAACAAGTAGATTTATAGTTTAATTTTACAAAGTAGACAAACTATTAGATTTTAAAAGAAAATTAAAATATTTTACTTGCCAATGCCTGGGATTGAACCCCCAACCTTGTGGGGACCTGCTGATCGATAAACCAACACCTTACCAAGTGAGCTATCTTTTCTCCCTTGTGCAGGCTGTCAATGGGCCTATTGAACGCAAATGGCTTCTTTTCCTATACTTCAACCCTTTGTAACTCTTTAAAAGTAGGCCAAACAAATCTTTCAAAAAAGACAAAGAATTAAAGCAATCTTTTAAACAGGTCTCTTTAATTAACAAGTAGATTTATAGTTTAATTTTACAAAGTAGACAAACTATTAGATTTAAAAAGAAAATTAAAATATTTTACTTGGCAATGCCTGGGATTGAACCCCCAACCTTGTGGGGACCTGCTGATCAATAAACCAACACATTACCAACTGAGCTATCTTTTCTCCCTTGTGCAGGCAGTTAATAGGCCTAATGAACCAAAATGTATTCATTTCCTATACTTCAACACCATGTAGCTCATATTAAAAGTAGGCCAAACAAGTCTTTCAAAAAAGACAAATAAATAAAGCAGTCTTTTAAACAGGTCTCTTTAATTAACAAGTAGATTTATAGTTTAATTTTACAAAGTAGACAAACTATTAGATTTCAAAAGAGAATTAAAAAATGTTACTTGGCAACGCCTGCGATTGAACCCCCAACCTTGTGGGGAGTTGTTGAGCGATAAACCAACACCTTAACGACTGAGCTATCTTTTCTCCCTTTTGCAGGCACTCAATGGGCCTAATGAACCAAAATGGCTTCTTTTCCTATACTTCAACACCATGTAACTCATATTAAAAGTAGGCCAAACGAGTCTTTCAAAAAAGACAAAAAAATAAAGCAGTCTTTTAAACAGGTCACCTTTAATTAACAAGTAGATTTATAGTTTAATTTTACAAAGTAGACAAACTATTGGATTTCAAAAGAGAATTAAAAAATGTTACTTGGCAATGCCTGGGATTGAACACCCAACCTTGTGGGAACCTGCTGATCGATAAACCAACACCTTACCGACTGAGCTATCTTTTCTCCCTTTTGCGAGCAGTCAATGGGCCTAATGAACCAAAATGGCTTCTTTTCCTATACTTCAACCCTTTGTAACTCTTAAAAGCAGGCCAAACAATTCTTTCAAAAAAGACAAAGAAATAAAGAAATCTTTTAAACAGGTCTCTTTAATTAACAAGTACATTTATAGTTTAAGTTTACTATTGGATTTCAAAAGAAAATTAAAATATTTTACTTGCCAATGCCTGGGATTGAACTCCCAACCTTGTGGGGACCTGCTGATCGATAAACCAACACCTTACCGACTGAGCTACCTTTTTTTTCCCTTGTGCAGGCAGTCAATGGGCCTAATGAACCCAAATGGCTTCTTTCCCTATACTTCAACCCTTTTTTAACTCTTTAAAAGTAGGCCAAACAAGTCTTTCAAAAAAGACAAAGAAATAAAGCAATCTTTTAAACAGGTCTCTTTAATTAACAAGTAGATTTATAGTTTAATTTTACAAAGTAGACAAACTATTAGATTTTAAAAGAAAATTAAATATTTTACTTGCCAATGCCTGGGATTGAATCCCCAACCTTGTGGGGACCTGCTGATCGATAAACCAACACCTTACCAAGTGAGCTATCTTTTCTCCCTTGTGCAGGCTGTCAATGGGCCTATTGAACGCAAATGGCTTCTTTTCCTATACTTCAACCCTTTGTAACTCTTTAAAAGTAGGCCAAACAAGTCTTTCAAAAAAGACAAAGAAATAAAGCAATCTTTTAAACAGGTCTCTTTAATTAACAAGTAGATTTATAGTTTAATTTTACAAAGTAGACAAACTATTAGATTTAAAAAGAAAATTAAAATATTTTACTTGGCAATGCCTGGGATTGAACCCCCAACCTTGTGGGGACCTGCTGATCAATAAACCAACACATTACCAACTGAGCTATCTTTTCTCCCTTGTGCAAGCAGTCAATGGGCCTAATGAACCAAAATGGATTCTATTCCTATACTTCAACACCATGTAGCTCATATTAAAAGTAGGCCAAAAAAGTCTTTCAAAAAAGACAAAGAAATAAAGCAGTCTTTTAAACAGGTCTCTTTAATTAACAAGTAGATGTATAGTTTAATTTTACAAAGTAGACAAACTATTAGATTTCAAAAGAGAATTAAAAAATGTTACTTGGCAATGCCTGGGATTGAACCCCCAACCTTGTGGGGAGTTGCTGATCGATAAACCAACACCTTACCGAGTGAGCTATCTTTTCTCCCTTGTGTAGGCAGTCAATGTGCCTAATGAACCAAAATGGCTTCTTTTCCTATACTTCAACACCATGTAACTCATATTAAAAGTAGGCCAAACAAGTCTTTCAAAAAAGACAAAGAAATAAAGCAGTCTTTTAAACAGGTCTCTCTAATTAACAAGTAGATTTATAGTTTAATTTTACAAAGTAGACAAACTATTAGATTTCAAAAGAAAATTAAAAAAATTTCTTGGCAATGCCTGGGATTGAACCCCCAACCTCGTGGGGACCTGCGGATCGATAAACCAACACCTTACCGAATGAGCTATCTTTTCTCCCTTGTGCAAGCAGTCAATGGGTCTAATAAACCAAAATGGCTTCTTTTCCTATACTTCAACACCATGTAACTCATATTAAAAGTAGGCCAAACAAGTCTTTAAAAAAAGACAAAGAAATAAATCAATATTTTAAACAGGTCTCTTTAATTAACAAATAGATTTACAGTTTAATGTCACAAATTAGATTTCAAAATAGAAATAGAAATTTTACCTTGGTTAGGGCTTGAATTCCTCACCTTGTGGGAACCTGCTGATTGGCAAACCAACACTTTACCCACAAAGCTAATAATTCCCACTTGTGCAAGAAATTAATGAGCCTAATGAACCAACATGGCTTCTTTTCAATCCTTCAACACCATGTAACTCATATTGAAAGTAGGCCAAACAAGCCTTTCAGAAAAGACAAAGAAAAAAAACTATCTTATAAACAGGTCTTCCAGATGCCCAAGTATGTCTAGTGCTGGTAGTGAAAAAGAGAGGAAAGCTATCAGTTTAGAGCAGAAAATTAAAATTATAAATCAACCTGAAGCCGGAAAGGTTGTCATATTCACAGTACCATCTTCAACTTACAATACTTTTGACTTACAATGGAGTCGTCGTAGCATGTGTCTATCGTAAGTGGGGGACTTAACACCATTTGTATATATTGTAGTGAAATATTAAAAAGCTAATCCAGTAGAGTTAAAATAGCAGCTGTCAATTTTAGGCACAACGATTGTATATTATCAGGACCTGGTGGTTTGTTAAACTTTTTTTTTTGGAAGGTAATTAGTGATCTGTTGAAAGTAAACTCTTTGTGAACTCTGTTTTATGTATGCAGAAAGGCGCAGCCAGAAAGTGAAAAAAGTGTATTATCATGATTTAATAAAATTTTAATAAATTATGACTACTACTAATAATAATATATTGAATTAACCAAATCACATTAAAGTATTTTTAAACCTAAATTGACAATTAATGAATGTAGAGTCCCCTGGCATGCAACAGTCCATGCGAAATTAGGATTGAAAGACCTGGAGTTGGCCAACTTTTTTTTAGATTAATTTCCTATTGCCATTAATAATGAGTGTTTGAATATAGACAGATCCACAATAAATTACATTAAGAGCTTCATTTTTAACAGATCTTTTATATTCAAATTATTTAATGCATTTTCATGTAATCTAACAACAACAAAATAATTTGCTTAGTAATAACATAATTTGTGGCTCGGTGTACCCTGAAGTTTCATTCTGGTGCATCAACAGTAAATGTACTCAATTTTGTTTATTTTATTAATTTTAATACATTTATAAGTAAATAGTATAATAATCTATTGTGTAATATACATTAAATTTATATTTTATTATTGACTGATAGATGGCGCTAGAGAGTGGGAAGGACATGACACACACTTCAAGAACAATTTAACGGTGGGGTCGGCAATACCGTGTGTGACCTATAGGGGTGCATAGATTACACAGTCACATAGATTTTGTCTTGAAAATGGACCCCATGGGGTCTTCAGAGAAAACTTTACTGGGCATGTCTGTACACTGTCTGGGAGGTGCTTGTATGGCTTTGCCAGTGGGGACCTCAATTTAGGTCCCCATGGTGACATGAGTCCCCATGAGTCAGTGTGCTTTCAGGTCGAAGTCCCCACCAGGATAGGAGAACAAGAACACACACACACACACACACACACACACACACACACACACACACACACACACACACACACACACACACACACACAACTCCACACGCACATGCACACACACCTGTGTTAAAACATCCAGGGTGCACATGATGACCTGAAACTATATGTGTCACGGTGATATTGACTGCCCCTGGTGGTTATCTAGTGTTCATACATTCTCTGAAATATAGGCCATTTCCCTGTTGTTGGTGTGGTAACAGGAAAGTGAGTGATGTGAAGCTTTGATTAGGTTTTAGAATATGTAAAAGATGTCATCTTTATAGTGTCAACATGTCAACTTTATAGTAGTACTATAGTAGTACTAATCACAACGCGGCAAACGGGTAGGGGCGGGGGGATAGCCACTATACACAGACAGTCCCTGAAGTGCCACCAGCTGTCCACTAGAGGGTATTCCAGCTTCGAGGTACAAGTATTTGTGCTCACACTACCCAGTCCAATCCTATGTGCAGTAATCTACCGGCCACCCAAATCAAACAAGGGTTTTTTAATTGAGTTCTCAGAGTTTCTAGCAAAGTTTGACAATGCTCTAATCTGTGGTGACTTTAACATTTATGCTTGCTGCCCCGCTGATAAACCTGCTAATGATTTTAAGGCACTTTTAGACTCATTAGATCTGGCTCAGTCCATTTCCACCCATAGGTTAGGTCACCCTCTTGACCTTATTATCTCTCGTGGGGTGATTGTGTCAACTTGCTAAGTTATGGATTTTCCCAACTCTGACCATTCTCTTATACAATTTGACATTTGTGCCATTTCACCTGTACCAACGTCTACTGCCCCTCATCGCCGTCGCATTATTACCTCATCTACAGTTGAGGATTTTATTGCTGCCTTCTCTGTTTCTGATCTCGCCTTTATGGATGAATTGGCATCGCCTCCTTGTCCGGACCGTTTCCTCGCCTCCTTCCATACCATCTGCTCCCAGATTATGGACTCTGTTGCACCCTATATGGTAAAGTCTACCAATGTTCCTGCAGACCCCTGGCTCAATGATACAACTCGGGCCCTCAGGAGCCGGTGTAGGCAGGCCGAGCGAAAATAGAAGAAGGATAGGCTGCAAGTGGCACTCGAGATGTTTAGAGACAGTCTTGCCCCCTATTAGAGTGCACTGAAGGAAGCTAAAGGACAGTACCTCTCTGCTCTCATCAACAGCAATAGCCACCGCCCTGAAATTCACCACTATCAATTCTGTCATTAATCCGGTGTCTGTCGCCTTGAATGACGTTTCTGTAAACACGTGCAATGCTTTCAAGCAAAATTTTTAGACAAGTTTTCATCTGTTAGGCAAACCATTACACAAATCCATGCTGTTGCCATCTCTACTCGTGCAGCGCAATGTGTGCTAGAAAACTTTGATGCAGTTACTTTGGTGGACCTCAAAAAAGCTGTCTACGAGTTGAAGCCCACCACCTGCCCTCTAGACGCTGTTCCTGCCAGGATTTTGACGGAGGCTGTTGACACCATAGGTCCCATCCTTGTCTCTTTCATAAACAACTCTTTTAGCATGGGTACTGTTCCCGCTGCTTTCAAACACGCTTTTGTTAGACCGCTGCTCAAGAAACCCAATCTTGATCCCTCCACACTATCCAACTTTCGCCCTTTATCTAACCTGTCATTTCTGTCGAAGTTGATGGAGAAGCTTGTTTTCACTTAGCTTCAGTCTCACCTTCGACTGCACGACATTGGTGATATATTTCAGTCTGGCTTCAGGTCAAGACATAGCACTGAATCAGCGTTATTGAGGGTCCACAATGACATCCTTGGAGCCCGGGAGGGAAAAAGCTCTGTGGTTCTGGTGTTACTGGACCTGACCGCTGCATTTGACACCATGGATCATGCCATTCTCATCTCTTGTCTTCAGCATGTTGTCGGTCTGCAGGGTGCGGTGCTTAATTGGTTTTCATCATACCTCACTAACAGACCTTTCTTAGTTGTACTTAATGATCATTCTTCATTGGTTGCTCCTCTGTCATCTGGCCTGCCTCAGGGATCTATTCTTGTTCCCATTTTGTTTTCTCTCTATATGCTGCCACTTGGTCAACTCATTTTCAATCACAAAGTTTAATTTTATTTCTATGCTGATGACCTCCAGATCTATCTTTCTGTGATTCTGAGTGATAGCTCTGCATTGGACCCTCTCCATAACTGCCTTCAGGATGTTAAACAGTGGCTTTCCCAGAACTTCCTTCATCTGAATGAAGAAAAGACTGGGTACATCCTGTTTAGCCCGGACTCACCCAGCAGTTCTCTGAGTTTTGGTCCTCTTACTCCTCAGTTTGCACCTACCGTGCGTAACCTGGGTGTTATTTTTGACCAAAGTATGCAATTCGAGAAACAGATCAGTGCAGTAGTGAAGGCGAGCTTTTACCAGCTAAGACTCCTCAGCAAGGTCGTCATTTTTGTCCTAAGCTGACCTTGAAAAACTATACATGCCCTCATCAGCTCAAGGATTGACTACTGCATTTATCCCTGATGAGCAAGCCATGGCGACTGTAGCAAGGAAAAACTCCCTTAGATGTTATGAGGAAGAAACCCTGAGAGGAACCAGACTCAAAAGGGGAACCTCAAGGGTCAATTTATGATTTATGATCAAACATCAAGAGTTTGATCATAAATCTTTCAACAATACAGAACACTGGAGAGTGAGAACTAACATGAGCACTGGAGTATAAGATTAAAAGTAAATGTTCTTTCAACAGTCTTTGGTATAAAAGTCGGAGCTACTGAGCTCAACATTTGTGATCATCACAGATCCAGCATCAGCTTCTCCATGCCAGAGCCTTTAAACACTCCAGGAGGTCCAATGTCATTGGGAACTACTAAAAGCCCAGAGTTTTGAGATCTCAGGTAGCGTGACAGATTGTAGCGTGTTAAAAGACTGAAGAGATACATGGGGGCCAATCCATTTAGTGCTTTATAAGTGAGTAGCAGTAGTTTGTAGTCTATTCGAAACTTAACCAGAAGCCAATGTAGGGACGATAAGATCGTGGTTATGTGGTCATATTTTCTTGACCTAGTAAGAACTCTTGCTGCCGCATTCTGAACTAACTGAAGCTTGTTTATTGATGATGCAGGACATCCAGCTAATAATGTATTACAGTAGTCTATTCTGGAGGTCATGAACGCATGGACGAGCTTCTCTGCATCGGATATAGACAACATATTTCTTAGCTTAGAAATATTTCTAAGGTGAAAGAAGGCTGTTTTTGTAACTTGATTGATATGATTTTTAAAAGATAAGTAGTTGTCTAAAATAACTCCCAGGTCTTTTACTGTTGAACTAGTGGTTACAGAACATCCGTCTAAATGCAGGTTGAGATGCTGGTGCTTCTGTATACTAGTTTTTGGGCCGATGAGTAAAATCTACGTCTTATCAGAATTTAAAAGTAGAAAGTTATGGGTCATCCAATCTCTTATTTCCTTAACACGCTCAGTTATCCGGGTTAATTGAGCTGTATCGCCTGGTTTAGATGAGATATATAGTTGGGTATCATCAGCATAACAATGGAAGCTAATTCCATGCCTTCTAATAATATTTCCTAAGGGAAGCATGTATATTGTGAAGAGCAGGGGTCCTAGAACTGAACCTTGTGGCACGCCATAGTTAACTAGCATTAGCCTGGATAGCTCTCCATTTAAATCTACGAAATGGTAACGATCGGACAGGTAGGATTTAAACCAGCTTAATGCCTGTCCCTGAATGCCAATGTAATTCTGTAAGCGATCTAGGAGAAGATCATGATCTATAGTGTCAAACGCAGCACTAATATCTAGTAAAACACATCACCCCGGTCCTCCGCACGCTTCACTGGCTTCCGGTGCGGTATAGGGTGGAGTATAAGCTCCTGCTATTCGTATTCAGGGCCATCAGTGGTCTTGCCCCGGCCTACCTCACCGAATTATTAACAGTTCACCATCCAGCCAGAACTCTCCGTTCCTCTGGACATACCTCTCTGGTCACTCCTAAGTACAGATGTATACATTTTAGTGGCCGGTCATTTGCCGTAAAGGGACCAAAGCTGTGGAACGCTCTTCCAGCTCACATTTGATCCATCACTGTACTGAGTGGTTTTAAATCGCAGTTGAAAACTTTTTTATTTTTACATGCTTTTAACACGTAGCCCTGTTTCAACTGCTTTTTTACATATATATTGTGCTCTTATACTTTTATGTTTTTTATATTTCTTATATTTTATTGTCTACTGTGTAGTCATATTTTTATATTTTTTATATATTTCTTATATTTTATTGTCTACTGTCTATTTTTTATTTTTGTTATTTTTTACTGGAAAGTGCCTTGTGCTCCTTTTGGTTGCTGTAAGGCACTATATAAATAAAATTTGACTTGACTTGACTTGACTAGTACATAGGCCACAAAAAAAAAAACCTGAATTTAAACTTTTTTGTTGAGCGTTAAATAATTAAGTAGTGATTTTTCAGGTTAATAACAATGCTCAAATAATGTAGAACTATTTTTGTCTAATTGCTATTGCAATTTATATAATCAGGTTCGACTGTATAGAGCTATGGTGAATAAGGATCAACTATAATTTAACTACATAGCTTTAGAGCCTACAACTGAAGAAAGATTTATTTGGTTTAAATAGTTAATGAGCGAGGTTGCAGTAGTAGGAGAATGTGCAGGGTAGTGTGGAATGCTGATTTACTGTGAGGTAGGCAGACAGCTATATTTGACATGCGCATTCTGTAGGTTAGCAGTTGGAAGGAAGAGATCTGCTTAGAGAGTCCTGCAGTCAGTAAGCTTCTGCAATGTTATCCACACGCTTGTGAGGTAAAGAGAGAAGCACCCTTTTTCACTTCATGGAGTGAGAGTTTTTTATGAGTCATGTGCCTTATGATTATGGCAGGAAAATACATAAAATTTTACAAATTAAGTTTTCCCTCTATATTTTCATGAGTGTTAAACAAAATCAGACTACGAATCTGCACCCAGACAAGATTTTAAAGCAGTTAACCCTAATGAACAGTAAAAATCAAGACTTACTAAAACCACTACACAATTTAAATAACATGCACTTCAAAATAACATGCACTTAAAAAATAATGTTACTAAATGAGTCTAATGTCGATCAAGTCTTAGCTGAATTCAGCAAAAAATTATTTACTTTGTTGCACAGAGTGGCAGACGTCAGTCTGAGAGCAGCTTCAAATCCCAGCAGCTACTGAAGCCTCCAAACATGTCTGTTATGGACTCAAACTCCCAGGATACACATACACACTCTTTCGCCACATATTATAGATCTAACACAGGTATAAATAATTACAGACATGCTCAAGCACACTTTTTTCAAGAGTTCTCTGTCTATATTTATGATCTTGTCTGCCCTGTCTAAGCCTTTTTCTTGACCAGGAGTTGATTAGAGTTTGGGGTTTGTCTGCCTTGCAAAAAACTGTTGAACTGCATTTGCAGTTTTTTTTTTTACTTTCTGTGTATTGTATTATATGAAAATGTTCAGGCAGTGCCTCTGTATCAGGCAATGTATCAGTCAATCATTATAAAAAATTATAAAAGATTCTGATAGAAAAGTTCAGGACTTTGGCACTAATCAGGTTGAGAGAAAAAGAGAAGATATAAAAAAAATCAGCAATCATGAGCTTATTTTTGTTCCATTATTGACATTAATTAGTTTTTTTTGCATGTTCTACTTGTAGGATCATACAGGTTTCAAGCGCCAGTGCTGAAGAGGTCCTACCTCCGACCATTCAAAAACTGATGAAGGGCTACAACAAGTACCTGAGGCCTTTCTTCGGCAGTATGAGAGCCAACAACTTATTTTATGCCTACACAATAGATAAACATCAACAAATATTACAATTAATGTTGAATTTTCTCTAAAGGCAGCATTTACCATTAAATACAAAATAAGAGAGTGGTGTGTTAGGGCTGTAAGGTATTCCTGTATAGTAATCCATGCATTTTATAGCTCTATCTTAGATGTTCTGTTCAGCTTGCTTTTAATACTACAAAGTCTACTGCTCTGCTTTATGATGTGTTGTGGTGTCTGCTGTAGATGGTCCTGTTACTGTTGGCATGAGTTTGGATATTGCCAGCATAGATACTATATCAGAGATCAACATGGTAAGATGCTAACAGGTTGAAAATTTGCAGCTTGTCTGTGTAAAATGAATAACACATTTTATCTTAGATAAATATTTATCTCATAAAAAATCTGATAAATTCTTATGATTTTATCTTCAAGAATGAAGGATATTGGTTAATGTACTGTATAAACATGTAGTTGGTGCTCAAATTGTTGCCACAAAGTCAGACGCCCCAAGTCTATAATGTGTTTGATTTCCCTACAGTAGAAGTAAGGTGCTAAATTTTACTGTAAAGCCGTCCCAGAAGAGTTATTTAAAAGAGCAAATTGAGGGCTAAATGGGACATATGGTGTATATCTTAAAGTATGTTCATGCATATGTGATGTATAATGATCAATACAAAAACCAATAGCTCTAAAAATTCAAGGATTTATAAGAATATTTACAGTTTGATGGAAAAGTCTTTATTAAAAAACATTCTTAGTGTTATAATATCTTAGCTATGAAGGTTACACAAGAATTGTATATAAATTCGTAAATAAATGGTTTTACCCCGTTTTCTTTTCATTTCTTTCCTGTCTTTCGGGATCTGGAAAATAGAAATACAGTTTTCTATAACCATAATTTGTCTGAATTAATATATACATTTTTACAAAAACTACATGAAGACAGTATTACAGGAATGCATGTGTGTGTATGTCGCTGTTTCTATTTAGGACTACACAGCAACTATCTTCTTGCGGCAGCGTTGGACAGATGAGCGTCTGTGCTTTGATGGGAATAAGAGTCTGAGTTTAGACGGCAGGCTGGTGGAGCTTCTCTGGGTTCCTGACACGTTCATTGTGGACTCCAAAAAATCCTTTCTTCATGACATCACTGTGGAGAACAGACTGATCAGGATATTTCCAAATGGCACTGTGCTTTATGCACTGAGGTTAATATCTGTCTCCAATAGTGTCTCAGGCTGGGAGGGGTATTAGGCTGTCCATCAATGAAACCCCTGCTACTGTATTAAACATGAACCTTTAGAAGGACAGCGAGGCAGGTGAAGGGTAGGGAGAGGTGAGGCAGAAACTTTGTAGCCTCAGTATTTTGCATGCAGGATTATAATAAAATGTGCAATTTCTTAGGTGATTAAGTGTGATGGTGTTCCTATTCAGCTCACAAAGTGCAATTCTCATTGTCTTTACATTACATTACATTTACATTTGCGGCATTTAGCAGATGCCCTTATCCAGAGCGACGTACAAAAGTGCTTTAAATCTCTAGTAATGATCTCTTTTCATTTGAACTCTGTCTTTCTCTCTCTCTCTTTGGCGGCAGAATCACCACCACAGTGGCTTGCAGTATGGACCTGACCAAGTATCCAATGGACAAACAAACATGCACACTTCAGCTAGAAAGCTGTAAGTCTTATATGCTGTTCTCCCATAGACAGCCCTCTGGTTTTCCTGTTGGTTTAATAACAAACGTAGTCTTCACAGTGAAACCCAGAACTCATACACAAATTAGACATTCAGCGATGTTAAATATTTAAACAATCAATCTAACTGGACACACTTGAGCAACAAAAACCT
Source organism: Silurus aristotelis (assembly GCF_946808225.1). Taxonomy (NCBI): domain Eukaryota; kingdom Metazoa; phylum Chordata; class Actinopteri; order Siluriformes; family Siluridae; genus Silurus; species Silurus aristotelis. Next base: position 15,961,358 of record NC_139585.1, on the reverse strand, counting down.
TTCAGTTACATGTTCCTATATTTTTTATTACTTGAAAAATGAGAATTGGCCTTGACCTTCCAATTATTTTATACCAGACTGCATGCCAGGAGGCACAGTGCAAAACACAACTGGTTCTGCCTCAGTTTTGAGGTATCTGAAATTAATATTAAATTTACTTATGATGTAGTTCATTAGGAAAAGGACACTTAGGGCTACCAATTATATTATCTCTGCATGAGGTAATATAATTACATGTACATTTATGGCATTCGGCAGATGCCCTTATCAAGGGCGACTTACAGTTAGTTATCTCAGTTATATAGCAGAGCAAGTGACGGTTGAAGACCTTTTTATATTATTAGTTTGTATTTTCTATAATTTGTTCAACTTAGTGTACAAACATTTGACAGCATCTAGTCCAGGAGAGATGATTGATTAGCAGAACTGTTCTGAAAGGACAGGCGTGCTAAGGTTACTTCACACTTGAATTATTCCTGCATGTTTTCTTGTAAAATATGTTTTGGCCTTGGAGAATTCTGAGTGAGTTTTAAAAGCTGCAGAGAGTAAACTATAAACTATACGGTTCTAATCAAAAGCGCTTAGAATTTATTGATTATCATCCTGATTGATAACCCATAATCATAAACAAATATTATGGTTGCATATTTAATTAGGCACAAGGTTAATGGAATTGACTTTTTTTCTTAATCGATATGTACTTCTAACAGGGGGTTATAATGTGAAAGATGTGGTATTTTGTTGGACACGTGGGAACCAGTCGGTTAGTGGACTTGATACTCTGCAGCTGGCCCAGTACACTTTAGAGGACTACTATACCTCAGAGTCTGAAGCTGTTTATGAGACTGGTATGTGCCTATTATCCCCTATGTGCACACAAACCAGTTTATACATTTACAGTGCACACTGTATTGATTATGTTACTTCCTTATAGGCAGATACCCAAAGCTAATCTTCCACTTCCAGTTGAGGCGAAGCATCCTATACTTTATTTTGGAGACATATGTGCCATCGAGTGCCCTAGTGGTTTTGTCCTGGGTCTCCTTCTGGATCAGTCAGTCTTCTGTCCCTGCCCGTATTTGCATAGGTATGGACAAAAGAACCCTGTCTATCTCATTTAGCTAAAAATATATTTTTAAATATATCAAAATGATATACTTTCAAATGTTTTTCCATTTAAAGGTGTGACCACAGTTCTGACAATGACCACATTGATGATGGGTGCACGCACTTCTCTGCCTAATGCAAACTGCTTCATTAAAGCAATTGATGTGTACCTGGGCATCTGCTTTAGCTTCATCTTTGGTGCCCTCATAGAGTATGCTGTGGCCCATTTCTGTACTTTACACCAACCCAATGCTGCCAATGCATATAAGGTAAGACTTTATCTTTCTAAGTGGTTTTACATTAGGGTCTGTTAGTGCAGACATTGCATAAAAAAATAAGTCATACGATTGCTGTTATATATTATGTTGCCATTGGAACAGGCAGTTACCTGGAGAAGATATGTGTGAATGGAGTGGAGTTGCAGTTGATATAACAAGAGGTGTGGCTAGGTCATGCAGAATAACTCAACTCATGCTTTCTGTCTTATAATTCAGTTAATATTATTAATTAATATCAGTGAAACTATAGGGAAGTCTTAAACTATGGATCCTGATTGTTTATTGGTTAATTTTATATGCTTCATGAAGGTTCTACCAAATTACATCCAGCCTAATGCCATTCATCACTGATTGCCTGATTAACATTAAGTAGCTTTGTTATTAATGAAATAATGAATTTAGTTGGTTAAATATATTTTTAAATAAGGTGGCAAATTGATTATACTGTATCACCAAAAACACCTTGGAAAAAGGTAAAAAATAAATGTCACCATTGTGTTTGCAACATGATGCTCCAAACAGGAGGATTATGGACCAGAGCTGGACTGAAAAATCACTGTGCCAGCATACTGAGAATGTCACTCCTAAATCAATTCTGGGATATTTATCTGGGTTGAAGAAAATGAAAAACAAATGAATTACTTTTTTTTATTTTTTTTATACATTGTTAATGTTCATGCTTTCATTATTATATTTACATCCATCATTAAAATATAACAGTGCACATGAATATGATTATTGTACTATCCATTGTCTTTTATCATCATCATCAGCAGCATCATCAGTGTCATTATTATTATTCTTTATTGCCTGCATCAAACTAAAGCTTTATGATGTTTAAAAACGTTCTCAGCTACCCACATTATTTCTTTTTGTCTCTTATTGTCTCTTATACCTTCCATGTCTCTTGTGGTTGTCAGTATGGACAGGAGATGCAGGAACGTGAGGATGAAATGAATGGGATTGTCACATCCATCGGCAGCCATGCTCTGCGGGTACGCAAAAGGGAGGAGATGCTGTCCCGTGCTGGCAGCATTAGCAGTCCCACTCCCAGTGACACTAAAGAGGAAAAGCCATCCTCCCAGCCCCAGAGCAGGTGCACCAAGTCCCTATCAATGCTACGCCGCATTGTTTGTTTCCTGAACTGCTGCCATGTGGAAAACCCACATTACATTGACAACTATTCACGTCTGACCTTTCCTCTCTCCTTCATCTTCATTAATCTGCTTTACTGGACCTACTACCTGTATTTTTAGTCTGTGTGCTTTTATGAGTGTGAGAGATTCATATCGCTGTCACAGTATTTGGGGGATTTAATGCACTTTTCTCTTAGCATGTTTTTGCTACATGTAAGCTATGCATGTAGTATGTAACATTTATTTTGTCCAACTGGATGTGTTTTTGTTTGAAATGGTACTGGTGGTAACAGAGGATTAAATAATGAAGGTATGTTTTTGTAAGAAGTATGTGTTTTCAGTAAATCTTTACAAAAAATACAGGAGTATACAATACAACTAAAAGAATGACCATGTAAAACAATTGTGACTAATTATTTAAAATTCTAAATAATGTAGAGCAGGATCAGTGATGTAATATTGAAGAGCAAGACCAAAGATTTGATGCATTTTTAACATTTTCTAATGCAAAAGTGAATGTTATTATATGTTACACAGGTAGGATTCTATGGATGATTTCAGATATTGTTTTTTGAATATTCAATGTTGTTGAGTTTTGTGATTATAAAAAACAAAAAAAATCCAAATATTTTTAAAAAAACTTTCAAAATCCGCAGGCACTATTCAGATTTGACAATGCCACAAACAGAGGAGGAAGAAGAAGAACGCCTGGCAGGCATGCATTGTGGGACCGAGACACGCAAGTCTCACTCTTCTTACAACTTATGATCACTTTTCCTGTCCCTATCTATTTCGGAAGTCAGGGGCTACCTTTAATTTTATGATTATTAGTTTAAGGAGCTGCATTTTCCCTTAACTCTACTATTTAAAAAAGCATGAATCTATAATATTATTGCAATGTACTATTTCCATCAATTACACGACTGTTTAACATTATTTTCTTTAGTCAAAGTAAAACATTTTGTATGTAAAATTTAATAGTAAAACAAAACTTACAACCAACATTTTGGTAAACACGAGCTGGTTTTATTTTGTGTACACACTGAAATATACTTATTATAAACATTCCTCCAATTTGCTGTAAGTTCTGTAGAGTGTTGCAAACTTATTATGGTTTTATCACTTTCCTTTTCTTACACTGACCTTTGAATAGAAACCTTTTATTAACTAAAATGAATAATCAGTTGTTTTACAGATATAATGTCTTCCTACTATATTGAATTTAAAACAATGGCATTATTTATTAGCAACAGTTTCTTATTAATATAAAGTCTTTGCAGATGTTTTGCAAGTAAAATAATTCCAGTTGTGCATGAATCTTGTGAAGTGAGAAATATGTCATTGGCTCTATTGTGTTTTTCCATGCATGGGAGATAATGATGCATCACTTCCCACAGCAGCTTGTGAGGAAGGGTGCATGGTGTGGCTGTGGGAAGTTTAACAATAAACTGGATCATAATTGTATCTGCAGTTTCAGTGTTTTAAGATTTTTAATAATGAATAATAAATCACTGCCCAAACTATTTCAAGTGCTTCTCAGTTAATTTATTCAGTCCTTATCCAGAACTAAGTTGATGACGGTTCGTTTGTAAACAATGCAGTTATTGCATTTATTTTATTTTCTCATCTTTTGGCTTAGGATTTAGCCAAACCACAATGTACCCAGCTCCCATTCAAGTTTGTACTTTTTTTTTTTTTTTTGTAGTGTTCCCGCACTTCGTGTTTTTCTCTTTCAGTGTATATGTGTGTAAATGTGAACTGCACTACAGACATCAACAAAGTCACAGCGTTGTTCTGCTCTTTCTACTTCTTTGGATTTCAAAGTTGTGTCTGGAAACTCTGTTCACAGCCGTGGTCCAATTGTTTACACCAGGGTTTAGCTGTTAGCATTCCACAACACGGTGGTCCCACGCCAGGAAAAAACAGATATTCACAAAAGTTCTCTAATGACTCTGCCATCGTCAGCATAATCACTGACAATGATGACAAGGAGTACAGAGGACTGATCTATAACTTTGTGGACTGGTGCCAACGGCGCTGCAGCCAGATAAATGCGGGGAAGACAAAAGAACTGGTGTTGGATTTCTGTAGGCACAAACAAACTTCACTATCACCAGTGAACATTGTGAAAGTGGACACTTACAAATACCTGCGTGTTCATCTCAACAGCCAACTAGAGTGGACTTATAATACTGAGGGAATTTGCAAGAAATGACAGAGCAGACTTTTTCTGCTGAGAAGGCTATGGTCATTTTAAGTGCAGGGAGAGCTACTAAAGACTTTTTTTTGACACTGTGGTGCCCACAGCCATCTTCTATGGTGTGGTCTGCTGGTGCAGCAGCATCTCCATTGCAGACAGGAAAAGACTGGACAAGCTGATCAGGAAGGCTAGCTCAGTCCTGGGGATTCCCCTGGACACTGTACAGGAGGAGGGAGAAAGGAGGTTGGTAGCTAAACTATCATCATGCTGGAGAACGACTCTAACCCCCTGTACGAAACAGTTTCATCTATGAGCAACTGTACAATCAGAGCTGCTCCCAGTAAACTAGTCACAATAATACACACTGTTATTGTTTTTTTAACTGTGCAATAATAGCAATAACAAAGATTTTTGCAAGAACTGTGCTATAACACTAATTTAAACCATGCAATATTACCTATGTGCAATATGTTTAAAAGTGTTACTACTTTATTGGTGGTATCCTTTTCTTTTTCTTTTGTATTTATATACTGTTATTCAAGGTCAAACAGAAGGACCCAATATTGGTAAGCTTTGGCCCCAAAAGCAAACCTCAGGAACTTCCTGTGTGAAGGAAGCATGGGTACATGGAAGTACGTGTCCTTTAGATCTATTGTGTATTGTGTCCTCTGGACTGATTTGAGACATGATTTGTTTCAGCATGAGCATTTTTAAACCTGAGCCTCATTAGTGAGCGGTTCTGCTGATGCAAATCCAATGAGACACAGCCCCCCATCCTTTATGGGAACTATGAAGTACCGGCTGTAGAACCCGGATTCTTTTGTCAGGGGGAATGACCACCTCGATGGCTTGCTTTCCTGAGAGTTTCTACTTCTTGTTCCATAACCAGCGCCTGCTCGGACCCCACCAGAGTGGGGCACACCCGGTTGAATAGAGAGTGGATGATAATCTCTTAAGGAAATCAGTCTCTCGAGAGTGACCTCTGGTATGCCCAGAGCAGCTTGAGCAGTGCCCTGAAGAAGTTCTAGGAGCTTCTGGGGAGGAGGCGAGCCACCCAAATCCGTTACGTTTCCGGGCTGGAGATCATTGTGCCCTAAAGAACCAGAGGCGGCAGGGTTAATAGGCCGATCTTCCTAAGGGCACTGAGGAGAGGAGGGCACCATGTGCTGAGGCGTACAAAAACCTTATTCTAAACCCAAATGTCAGTGTAAAAAGCACATTAATTATTATTATTTGATTGCAGCTTCAATGTTATACAACAAAGTATAATATATTTAAAATATGCACAAATAAACAAAGTGATCTAGGGAAACCAAGTTTCTGTTCTTCAAATCTATTTTTAGAAAACTTTTATCAAAGTGTACCCTTTGCACCAATAATGTAAATATTATTTATTTTTACCAAATCAAAAGTAGAATTCATTCTCCATTTCTGAAGTTTTTAGTTTTCCATTACTCTTAAAGCATTCACTGTAATCCGATTATACAATCCTCTCTCCAAAGCCAGTCCTCGCCTGCTCAGTGGTTACTCTACCACATGGAGGAGCTGTTTGATCGACTTGATGAAAACTATAGTTATTATTTTGAAATAAATGCAATTGCTTTCTGTTAGTTACATACAAGACAACATTAGCTTCTATTACTTTCACACGAAATATATAGATTCTAGTGACATACTGATACAAATTTTAGTGCTATAATCATATACCAATATTTAGAATCTTAATATAGCACATTGTCAATATAGCAAAAATATGAATTGCCTGTAATTTTTCACTGAGTAAAGCATTCATCATTATAAAAGTACAATTGCTTAAACTGTTATTGTCCTTCATCCAGTCTCTTAGACTGGATATAATGAACATAATTAGAGTAACTAAAGAGCACATCAGTGACTAAGCATTAGCTCTCTGATCAATATTTCTTTCTATTGTGAATCAAAAGGGTACACGTTTGAAGTACAAGGCCTTTAAATTAAATTGTATTATTTATTTTCCTATTAGGCTGATAATTAGCTGTACTATCAAAGTCACAGTACACTCTTGTGCACTTCGTTTAAAGCCTGTGCTTTCAATTACTGAGAAGGGTATTCTGAACTTTCCTCCTACTGCGTTTATATGCATGTGTATTGCGTGATTTTTTTCTGTTCTACTGACAAGGACAGAAAGATAATATGAAAAATGCATGGGCATTATGGAATTGGCATGTGGACATTTGTCACTTGCCAATTCTCACCCACCATCCAGCTTTCCTATCATAAGACAGCCACCAGCTGGGGAGCATGAAGGCAAACTTGCTGACATGATGTTAGGCAATGGGACTCCTCATAATACACTCTACTATCTGCCCACTTCAGCATACATTAGCGCACAGACTTTGGCTTTGGCAAGTCAAAATTGCTCACATACATCAGACTACAGATCTGGGGGGAATTTTCCAGTTTCTGCTTGAAGCTGAGCAAAGCCATTGGCTTTTGTCCCTGAGCTAATATACTAGCATATTAGAGCATGAAAAACAACCTGTGAAAATTATTTTTTTTTTCTCTCTCTGCAGTCTTTACCAATTTGAAATAAAGCTTAAGCTACTTGTTCTGGGGACAGCATGTGGGCTTGATTCATTTTAATGTTTATTACACCTTATGTAACAAAGCAGCATTTTATATTCGATGAATATATTCCTCATTATAAAATCTGTTGAATGCATACTACACCCCAATCACACTACCTACCTACCTACATTCTGATCACACTGTACAGTGTGTTTAAACATTTATGAAACAATGTGAATGCTTAACAATTATCTGTCCTGTCACCCCTCTTCTCTCTCTCTCTCTCTCTCTCTCTCTCTCTCTCTCTCTCTCTCTCTCTCTCTCTCTCTCTCTCTCTCTCTCTCTCTCTCCTGAGTTTAACATGCTCCTGAGGTACCAGTGAACAATGCTCCTGTCCCTTTCTTCTCTTCAGCTCTGCCTGATTCTGCATGATGCCCTACCTCTGGATGGACTTCTCTTAAATTGGAGACCACTCTGTGCAGCCGAGGATGGTTCCACTTGAACAGCCTAAAGATCAATAAAGTTCCCTTTGAGTCTGGTTACTCTTAAGGTTTCTTCCTCATGTCACCTAAGGAAGTGTTTCCTTGCCACAGACACCACAGGCTCACTCATTAGGGATAAACGCAATTATAAAGAACAAACTTATAGGCAGTAAACGTTCACATTGTTTAATACAACTTTTTTTTATCTTTGAAAAGCTTCTTTGAAACAATGTCTCAAAGCAACCCTAAGACAAAGTCATAAGGACTGTACAAATAAAAATGTATTGATACTCATATTCATAAAAATCCAGGGCGACAATATGCTGAATCATTAAAATCTTATTAGATAATGACACCTTCTCAAAACATGTACTGGAAAAATGCGGTGCTGGAAATAAAATTGTTTTTGTCCATTTTGTCCTTTTGGAGCAGTTTATTTTATAATGTACTACAGCCAATTCAGTTCATTACTTTGTATTTAATTAAATCAGATATCTGTATATTTAGTGTGGTTTAAATTATGGATAATTTTTAGTCTATGTAGTCTAAGTAGGAATAAATGAATGCTGTTTGCAATGACTGTAAAGATTTTTTCATGTAGAATTGTTCATTCAATAGCATACTTTAAATGTCAGGGTAGGTAGTAGCTGCTAAACGATTGTGTATAGAGCTAGTAGCATGCCTTAACACAACTGCACATTTCAGATGTTCCTAAGAATTTTACATTGAATAGATAGTTAGTTAAATAGATACTTTTTTTTTTTTATTATTCACTAACAAATAATACCAAGACTGTATTAAAAGGTCTATGAAAGATCTTTATGTGTTTAAACTGGGGAATATTTCTACAATAAGATTATGAACATATGAATACCATGATTTGAATTTTATGTGAAATAAATAATTTCTAATTCACTCTCGTTTTTCTCTTGTTCATTTCTGCATGCTTGCCTGAGTCTCTATCTCCCTCTCTTTCTCTTTCCCTCCCTCTGTGTGTGTGTGTGTGTGTGTGTGTGTGTGTGTGTGTGTGTGTGTGTGTGTGTGTGTGTGTGTGTGTGTGTGTGTGTGTGTGTGTGTGTGTGTGTCTGTGTGTCTGTGTGTCTGTGTGGACCGGTGGGAAAAGAAAGATGGAAAAAGAAGCAGTAGTTCCATTTCTGCACCTCAGTATTGTGTCTGCCATTTTATTTCTTTTGCTCCTTTTTTCTTTACGATAAAAAGGAGCATACCATTTATATGTTTAATTGATAGGAAATAAATAAATGTCAGGATTAAAATTATTGATGGTTCACTATTGATCTGTCTATTCCTATTAAAGAGGTGCCCCTAACACACAAAGGATACTCAACCCACCAAGCTCCTATGCACAACTCATTTGTCAGTCTGTTTTCATTACAAAGAGAAAGAGGTGTATGCATTAAGCACACTGGCTAGCATTGGGATGATGCGATGTGTGTATTGGATAATGCGTATGTGCTGGTCTTAGGCATTGGATTTATTTATTCGTTTATTTTGTTATTATTTTTATGTTATTGGATTTTTTATGTTGCTTGCTTTTATTTGCTATTTTACCAAATAAAATGTATAAAAGGTATTTATGTATATAGGTATAACATGTTTGTCTGTTTACAAGATTAAACCACAGAAATTGTGGTATAACTTATGTATTCAGACTAAATAGAATAGAATATAGAACAATTTGGTTGTTTTCTACAGTATTTGCAACCTATAATGCTCAGGTGCAGGCAAGGGCCTGAGGGGGTGTGATTTCATGTCTGTGTGTTTTGACACTTCAGAGGCTTGTAGGGTATCACGCAGAGCCTAATTTTGTTGTCTTTTATTTTTAGTTTTCACACTCACAGCGAGGCAGCAATCCATCCTCAAGGGTTCCTCATGAATATGGAGTTTCTGCTTTTCATAAGTCTATTTTAAGCAAAATAATAGTTAATCACTTTCTTTATGAAAGTATAATGATATATCAACAAAACAATGACAATAAGCCAGTGTCATATATAGAGACTGTGTCTATATTCTACACTGATTGTTCACTCTTTGTTATTTTATTTTATTGTGAATTATTTTATTATACATATTACCACTCACTCACATTCTGTAACTATTCTATGCTGGCTAGGGTCATGATGGATCTGGAGCCTATCCTGGGAGCACTGACTCATTCACACCTAGGGGCAAATTAGAGTAACCTGTCCACCTTCTGTCATGTTCTAGGAAGATGGGAGGAAACCTACACTGACAAGAGTAGAACTCACTGACAGTAAAGAGACACACAGATAGGAAAGTGAACCTAGGATCAAACCTACAGACCCTGAAGTTGTAAGGTGTCAATGGGGGTGCCATGCCACCTATATGTGTATGCTATATAAAAGTTTCTTTCGGCTTCTCCCGTTAGGGGTCGCCACAGCGGATCCTCCGCACGTTTGATTTGGCATATGTTTTACGCTGGATGCCCTTCCTAACGCAACCCTCCCCAATTGATGCTTATGAATTTATAAGAATAATTCTAAATTTCAAAATTTCTGGATTCCCTTTAAAACAAAACAACATGTCTTTTAATATAACGTTATATAATATACAAATGATTAGCAAAAATAGAGTGGAAAGAAGCATGCGAGAGATGAGGGATATGCACACTGGATGTGGGATGGCTTTGCATACACACACACACATGCACACACACAAACACACACACACACACACACACACACACACACACACACACACATGCACAGAAAGCCAGAGACGGCATTCATGTAGTGTTTCAGACATTAATATGTAATGAGTTAAGGGCCAGTCCTCAGATGATGAGCACAACTAAAGCACTCCAGATGAGCCTGGATATGAAATCAGACTACTTAATAGCTTCTTTTACAAGGTGAACAACATTGGGGCAACAGCAGCATTCTGTAATGAAAAATTTACCCTTTGCCAAAGCTGGCCTAAATTTGGCTATAATCACACTTTTCATTACAGCCCTGCTGCCACTGGCCCTATGTTGGCAAAGGGCAGACTGTTCATAACAGCCATACTTCCCCTGGGAGAAATGCTTGAAAGCACAGTTCCAGTGCAAAAATAGGCAGAGATGGTCACTGCTTCATCTTTTGTTTTATTTATAAGAGTGGTGCATTAAGCAGTTAAAGAGGAGACTTGAAATTACTGTACAGTGATGTAGTTACTGACATAGCATTCAGATTTAGTTTCCCTCTGAAATTGCAATGAGATTAAAGTGAAAACACAAATCATTTTGACCAAGATGATACCATGGGTTCAAGATGTTCCAATAAGAGTTACTAGGGGTGTTTCTGGCAGCACTCTATTGAAATGAAAGAAAATAAATGGTTACTAGGAATCTTGTCTTGCTACAAGCTTATGTATTATTAATTTAACATTCCATTAATTAATAATATGATTGGTTAAATAAATACAACAATAAACAGAGAAAAGTGTTTAAGTTACAGTTACCAGAAGGACTATCAGAAGAAGTAAAAAATCCAAAAATTTGTCAATAGAAATATATTAACCACATATGGCATAGTGGTTTAGAATGTTCGCAGGCTGAATTAATTTCTGTAACCATTATCGAATTTGTTCTTTAGGTAATTTGCGAAAAACACTATGTAAAAGGGTCTGGTATACATGTAACTTAGAAACAAAACATATGTTTGCCTCTATTTGTTGCTTGTGTATTGTGGAGCATTCATTAATGCAATCACGCTATCAGATATATACTGAACTAGATATAGGTAATCTTAGCTTGTAGCTTTTGGCCCAGATCCTGCCTTTTTTTTGCTGAATAAGATTACTAAACTGAAAATCTATTATCTAACACAGGGATAAAAGTATACATTCTTTCATATTTCACTTTTTATTATAAACCATAAACACATATGCTGATTTCCTCTTTGATGCAGATAATCCTGTTAAAGCCTGAAACTCTCCAAATGTGTTTCAATGCATTGGACTTTTTATTAAATGAAATGTGTTTTAAAGAGAAGCTACGAATTTTTTACTTTTTTAAAATTATGTGAAAGCTGAGGAAACGAGAGGAAGGTTACTTAAAAAAAACAAACACTCTGTGGCCAGGGATGACAGATCAGTGTGTGTGAATTGTGTAAACAGGAACATTCATTTGAGTTCTTACATTCTACTGCCTAATATCTCATTTTGAACACTTACATGGCACTTAAATACCTGCCTACAAAGCCAAAAATAGGCACCTGTACCTCCAATTTATCACACACACCACAATGCTCGACTAGTCCCACAATCTCTCTGTGTACAGTAAGGCATGCCTCGAGAATCTATTCTCTAGTGAATGAACTTCTCCTAAATATCTGAAAAGCTGAACCACTAGCACAACGTCAAACTATATCTAAAGACCTACATTTTAATAAACAAATAAAAAATATTTGCTGAATATTTTCTCATGACAGATTTTAGACTGATGGTATTCTTAGTCCATGCCCTAGTGAACGAGTATCAGAATGAATTCATGGCTAGAGACTTAAAAGCACTTCACTGTTATATAAAAGTAAAAGTAGTATAATGCTGTATGAGTGAGGCACCTTAATGAGGTGCATCACTCACACAGCATTATACAATGAGCCTGATGGTACTGATGTACAAATTATGTAGTTCAGCTAACACATGCAGACATATTTCCCACAGAGAATAAACTACAATGGGCTTTTATCCTCAGCTGATTGCTTGCACCTGAACATTGGCACTCATTTGCTTATCGCGTGATCTGGCTGGTACGATTAACACATCTGAGAAGTCACACCGTGTTTGGCTACATGTCATGTCACACACTCATTTATTAGATAATTCCCACTGTGTTATCTAATGATGGCCTTCAGCTCTATGAGCCGTGCATCTTATGGAAGATGGCATGGGGTTACTACAGTGGCCTTTAAGTGCAAAACACATTAGCACACCGAAGACAAGACAGCAAATCATATAACAACAACAATAAGCAAAAACAAAAAAGTGAATCATGCTAAGAGACTAGATGAAACACAGATTTATTGGATCTAAACATTAAAAAGAAATACATTAATCTGGTGATGCTTTTATTCATGGTTATTTTAATGAAAGACATTCAAATGTTATTTTAGATATGCTACAGTTACTGCATATATAATTTGAATATGTGAACAATGAGAATCTGCATAATGGAAACTAGGTTATCCCTTTTTTCTGGCTATAGTCATAGTGCCTAATCACCCTAAGCATGTAACATTCAATAAGGACATAGCCCATCCATTTTAAATTAATTCCTACTTCTAGCCAAAGAGTCCTGTTACAAATCAGAACAGTACCATTTCACATTCTCTCCCCTTTTCAATTAAACAAAGTGTAAGAAGGCATCAAGATATGATAACTAATGTTCCCTCTTTGTCTCTCTGCATGCATAGAGGTTGAGGCTAATTTAATTAACAGCAGCACTGCAGGTTCTCAGCACAGCCTCTGAACCATAAAAACACACTCTTGAGCTGAAATGGCTGACAATATTCCTATCACAAAGCAGACAGAAAATCTATTTGGGCCTCTTTGCATGTGTGTGAGTGTGTAGCTTATGCATGTGAGGTTTGCACGTTGTTATCAATCCTCCTAACCTGAAACAGAAAAGAGAACATTATTGCACAGCTAATGCTTGTGTCAACAGTGTCAAGTGTACACTCCTTAGCAATAGCAATTAATACAATTATTATAATTCAAGCAAAGTGCTTAGAGAATCGGTAAGGGCCATAATAAAATATACAACTTTTGAGTTTCAAACTAAAGATCTAAGCACACAGACCACTTTCTAGTTCTGGAAATGCCTCAATACTCTGAAATGTGCTGCACCAACAACAGATGCTGCTCCTTAATTACTCCACCAACACCAATCTATCTTTGACATCCTTTAAGAGATAACGAATAGCCCAAAAGATAAATTCATACAGACAGTGTATCTCATATTTTTATAACAATTAAGTAGACAAACTGTCCAGCTCTTCCTCACACACATTAATAAACTCATTCCTTATACTATATACAGTATTGACACATAATTATGTTCATATTGGTAGTATGCAAATTGATGCTCCTACTTAAATCAATAATAGGAATAGTGTATATAAAAGCAAATGTGTTCAAATCTGTACACTTTACTATAGATTTTACCTTTAGCATGTAGAGAAGAGAAACACTTTTGGACAGCAAATCCCTACAGTAATTTAGTTTCCTCAGTTAACCCTACTGCAAATCAGTAGATTTAATATGATGGTGCAGTTGGGTGGTAAAGCATAAAGAGTGTTTTAAAAGAAGCTAATGAGCCAAATAATGTTTATCTCTGATGCACTTTTGCTTCAGCTTAGATTTTCCCACCTTACTCGAGTCTTTACATTAGTTTCATTCTTGTTAACCAAGTCTTTATAACATCACTTAGGCATGGTGATGTCCATGAATGAATGGAATGACATATTTTCATTATTTGACACAAATGAATTGTAGTCACCAGTTAATGCTATGAAGTCCGGTTATGCCTTAGGTTGTTTAACATTTAAACACAAGAGGTTGAATCTAAATGAACAGTTGAAGTTAATAATGGCAGTGCTGAAGCAGTTATCACAATATTATCTGCAGTTTTTTTGTATCACTCTTTATTTGTGTAAATTTTATGATCCATGCATTTTTTTCGCCCCTCACCATCATTCTCTTCACACAATTAAACGCATTCCACTTGAGATTATACCCATGCATTTTGCTTTACAGCAATTAAAGCCAATTCAGAACCAGTTGCCACAAAATATGTATGTCTCATGCGTTGCTTGTCTTCATTTAGCAAAAGGGAATAAAGCTCTTTAAGCTTCATTACTGTAAAATAGTGCATAAACTATCCACTGCTGTATAATTATACCAAAACATATTACATTCCCACAACTAAGACAATTAAGGAGTAAATGATGAAAGAGGAAACATGTGCCATTTCTTCAAAAATTTAATAGTGAAGGTAAGTATGCTACATATCAGTCTCACTCACATTACATACTATTTGATTTAAGTGCAAATGATGAATCAGCTTTATCTGTTCACTAAGAGAATAACCACAGTGCCAATGCATGTAATTACAATCCATCAATGCAGAGTTAGCTTGCCACTAGTATATGCAAAGAATCTCAATGCCAGTACATGCTAGTTTCTCATTCTTTTGGCTAAAATGATCACTAGCAGAAAGTTGGTTTTTAGAACATTGCATTTTTATTTTGAACCATTTGAACCTTGCTGTGTACAGTACAGATCTGTACACTATATTGCAATGCATTGCAATACAATACGAAACAATACAACACAATATAATGCTTTGCAGCACAATACTGTGCAATACAACTACAATAGACCTGTCCATAAAAAAATAAATGCAGTATTGAATTCTGTTAATTAAGGTGTAATATAGTTGTTAAATTTTATGAATGTAATTGAATGTTTCTGTTCAATTAACACAGACATTACTGCAATCACAATTCATTTATGATAATGTGGTAAATTGACTTGCTCTGCAGTGTCAGGGTGAGGAATGTGGGAAGGTCTTTGGTTAGATTTATTTATTTTTTCCCCGGGGGCAAATGCTGAAAGAGAATATACCTGAGATGTCAGATATGACTTTCCCTGTTCTCTTCTTTACCCTATATGAGTGTAGGTCAGTAAAGCTAGGAGGCGGTTGCACTTGCAGAACCAGATGGAAATGTAAAATGTTACTATTGATTCTCTTGTAGACAAATTCTCTCTGTAGAAGAAGGCTAGTCGCAGGGCCTTCTTCGTGATTGTGTTTCTGCCCTATTTGAGATTTTGTCGAATGATGGTGCCCAGGAATTTCCATGAGGGCAGTGTAGTGTGGGAAACTGTTGTAAGAGATATCAACACAAAGGGGAGAGCCATTGTCCAGCGCTTGGGGAATCATGGCATATTCAGACCTAATCTACCTAATAAAAGACAAATTTAAAGCAGAAAAAAATAGTTTGAAAAATAATTGTATTGTAAAAGTAAATGAACTTCTTTACAGTGTACCTCTGGATGTGATTTGGGCATGTGACTTCACTTAGTACAAGATCTCAGCCTTGAATCAGACAGCCACAATTCTGCAACTGTAACTCAGACTCAACGCATGCTGCCTCTCAACAGTAAATTCTTTACACATCCACTTTGATAGGGTGGTGACAAACATTTAAACAGCCTGTAAAATCATGTGTGACAGCTGATAGGCACTTCCTGCCCACAACCATACTGTCACTTATTCAAGCCAAAAAGAGGCGTTGAATGGAGGGATTTTAGCAATAACAGGCTTGCCAGCCTCAATATTTTGATTCAAGCTGATGAATACTGAGGTGCTGAGAAAAAAACGAGAGCATGCAGCCTTTAAGTACTATGTGCCCATTTAAAATGTTTGGTTTTGAGACCAATAAAATGTTATATAAATAACATTTTATTCTTAAGCTGTTCTGTATTGTCTGATCTCATTTTATGTATAATTAGTAGCATCAGTTGGTCGTGCTACATTGCCTCTAGGTGTCAATCAATGTGAGAATGTTTAATATATAGTGTTTTGTAATAGACTGAAATCTCATCCAGGGTAAATTTCCACCTTGTATCCTGTGTTTTAAAACCCTGACTGGGATAGAGCAACTTTTGAAGAATAATGAAATAACTGAGTTTGTGATCTTCTTACTCTGATAATTTAACAACATGTATATCATTATGTCACATCAGTATTTCACAATAATATTTAAGGAAACCTTTAGAAAATTTCAAGTTTCTGTTCCTTACTTATAATGTTGTACTCACAAATCTATTCTAATGTCTGTGTTGTGCTGCGAACAGCGTTTTCTTTTTCCTTTAGAGGAAAGGGTCAATACAACTCAATACAACATTATTTTGATTGAGCACCTTTTTCCTATGATAAAACATTTCTATCCTGATGGATGAAGTCTCATCTTGATGATGTTTCACCTATCCATACTGGAGGACACAATGGCTCACTGAGTAGATTGTTGTGTATGAACATGATACATATGATTTGGCTGTCACCTCTTGGACAAAGTTCTCAAATACATAATCAAAACCAACTTGTTTTGGAAAAATTATGTATGCCCGTTTTGAATAGTTTTAAGCACACTTTCAGTCATGCATCTGCATTTAATAAATTACTCTGGGACACATCCAAAAGTAAAAAGCTTTCTGCCAAGATTAAGCATTTTTTTATGTCCCACAGAGTGGTCAGTTTATTTAATTTTTATGTACTTTTATTGAATCATATCTAATTTTAATTAATATTCGTGACAAGATTCTTCTCATCTTAAGAGTAGTGGGAAGATTTAATTATGCTTGACTAGTTGTGCTTTTAACGCAACAGCGACAGGATCAAGAACATTTCAGCATCCTCCAGGGTAATCAATTTTTTTTACATTTCAATTAGCATGCAAATACAACCATATTGAACAGCATTCTACTGTAACTGAATACAATGAGTTTTAAAAGAAGAAGTAGAGGGGAAAAAAACAATAGAAGTGCTTCTTAAATAGAAAAATGCGTTACATTAAATCCATAGCCGATAAGGCAGGTGGGTGAGTGACTGGGATTTAATCATGCAGCACAAATTGCCAACACAAAACTTTCCAATCTGCAAGCTTGCCTTAAGGAGGAAATGCTAATGTGGACTTGGATATGAAATTGAGTGAATCAGAATGCATGAAATGTTAAACAATTATATTATAGAACAAACTTTATTGATTTTTTTATTGTTTGCTAATTTTTTAAGCAATTATTTGCTAGTAATATCTTTTTAAAGCTACCAATTTGTCATGTTGGGACATCCTTCCAGGAGAATGCAGATGAAATATGGACTACAATGTTCACCCAAATGTGTCTGCGTTTAGTGTAGGCTAATATACAGTATTTCGTGCATGTAAATATCGGTAAGTCTTGCTAGATTTGAAACGACTAAATCCCCTCTTACTCATACGCAGTCACATGTAAATCTCTGCCATCTTAAAATTCCCAATTTCATCTAGACGCCTATGAAACAGCAGGTAGTAGGTGATGGTCTCCGTTGTGCTGAACGTGAAAGCGAGAGAACCTGGTTTCTGTTGTCTCTTCAAATCAGCGCTGCATTGGCGACATGCCCTAGGGCGCACACGGGAACAAACCATTTCCGTTCTCCGCAGTAGGAGCGCGTAGTGAGCGCCCTGCTTTTGGTAGAGACCTCTCCGACATGCAAACCTGTCACTCATGCACTTGTGCGCTCACTGTGCACACTGGACTGCAATTTCTTTTTACTATCAACTGAGCCGCTGTTTTTTTCTTGTCTCCCAGAAGACCTAGACTACTCATCATGAATCTGGTCATTTGTCTTCCACAAGCTTTGAGCTCTTCCATCACTGCTCATCCTCAGAACAGCTCCCAGAGACTTACACGAGGCTTTCCGCACCAGTTGCTCTCATCAGATTAGGTGAGATTACATAGAGAAAATGCGTTGATGCGCCTTGACGCTGCTGTTATTTATGACATGCGATTTATTATTTAATTAAAACAATGAAAAAACACTTTTCACTAGTTAGTATTTGCGCATGTAATTCTTGTATAGCCAGTATGCTATTAAGCTTTACTATGCTCGCCAGATACAAGAGAATTAATCTGATCTAGTGCTGTAGCGCGTTTACTAGTATTCAGCATTTTTTATCGAATAATTGTTACCTTCTTTAGCGTCATCAGGGGGTCGCTGACGATAGCGTTTAACCTGCTCGCGCTGCGAAATGTTACCACATGTTAGACCACGTCACGCTCATTGCGTTAATTCGTCATAGAGCAGATTTGGCTATGGAACGGTTCACGTGACATCTTGGTCGTGGTCTTTTTTTATTCATTATGTTCACACACACACAGATGGTCGTGACGGTGATCTTAGGTGTATCGAATGGGTCTTCCTCCAGTACGATTCATGCCGCTCTTCCACGTGTGCACGACCAACTCATAAATGACTGCGCTATATTCCTGATCTCAGCCTGCATCTCAGCTCTGAAGAACTGATGGTGAGTTAACGGCGGTTTATTGTTCATCGGATTAACTTCAGTATGGTTACTGATTATTGTGCAGTCTGAATAAGGTAAAGGAGAAGGTCCAGTTGCTATTTGTCCAAGTATTTAACCTTCTAACAAGCTGCAGCATGAGTAGTTCTTACACCCCTGAATGTGCTGGCTGCTTTAATCTATTGATTATTGATCACCATGGTCTTTAATATATGTACGTGCTGATAAACTGAAAGCTGAGCTGCCTCAGTGTGGGCTTCACGCATCACCAATATCCAGCCTACCTTCATTTTACTGGAATAAAACCCCATTCTCATGGACTCCAGATTAAGTGCAAACATGCCAGATAAGCATTTTATTTGGAGGGCAATCGTGCCGGTGACTCTGGAAGAAGGAGAAGGCGTGAACTGAATTTCAATTGCAATTGTGTTTGGCTGAATCCCAAATGCCTCCCTTTGAAAGTGCCCTAAACACCCTGGGTATAGCATCATCTATACATAGACCTGTGAGATTGCTTACTACCTAGTAACCCCCTTTCCCCAGACCATTTTTACCAGAACAAAACCACCCACACACCCACAATGCTCTGCATTTCTTACTTATTTGGCATTTAGCCCTAGCATATTTCCTTCCAAGTGTGGCCAATAGCATGACTGGATTATGTATAGCACTAGATGGTCAAAAGAAGCCATCTGTACTGGTGGTGTCCTATCAGCTTGGTGTTTCTTTGCATAGGAAGTAAAAGAAAAACAGTAATGCACTGACAATTCATCGCCTTTGAGCCAACAAACGTGTATGAGCTATTCTGAGAGTTTAGGGTGTAATTTCAATATCTGGGTATTATGAAATTTTAAGAATGTGGCTGTTTTTGCTAACAGGTCCAGGCTAATGTTTTTACTGCAAGTTTATGTCTACCCACTATTTGGTCTTTGCTTATACACTCATTCCTCCTTAGCCACGATTAATATGGTAGCATGACAGCCAGTGACACAGTGCGCAAGGAGTACAAGGAGAGATATAAAGAAATTGACATAATTAGTGATGCATAATGATTTAAGTAACATCATAGCTACTAAATGTAGGCAACAGCTGCCATGTTTAATGTGGTGCCACCTCATTCATTCTTATAATCAATTTATAAAAGACACAAACTAGAACATTTATCCCAAAGCTGTGTCAGCACCATGGAGAAGTCCATGAGAAAGATGTGCACTTATAGGCACCAAGGACAGATGAAAACCCAACAAAGCATCTGCTTGAGAGATGAGTTGTCTATAACTGGCCAAAGAGAAAATAAAATGCCCATAATATTTGTTCATGTAAACTCCATATTTGAATGCATACCTTTCAGTCAACATATGACAAGTATACCAACTACTTTATGTATTATTCAAGTACATTTAGCTTTTAAAATCAAATACTGTGCGGGTATTTATATACTTTGAAGTAATACCCACACAGTATTTGATTTTAAAGGCTCAATGTACTTGCATAAAACATAAAGAAGTTGATATACTTGTCATATGTTGACTGAAAGGCAACTCCATATGGAGTTTACACGCATCACCATGTATGTGTGTATATATGTATATGTATATGTGTATGTATATATATATATATATATATATATATATATATATATATATATATATATATAAAAAGAAAAGTCTAGAAAAATCTCAGTCAAATCAATATTTGATATTTGGTGTAGGCAGGGATTTTGTACTATTATAGTCAGGTGTATGATTAACCAATTATATCAAGCAGGTACTAATGATCATCAATTATATATGCATGCTGAGACACAGTCATAACTAAAACAGAAACGGCTGTGTAGGAGACTTTAAACAACTTGAGGAACAGCCCAAAACTGTTAGTAAGGTGAGGTTGTGAAAACACAGCTTCATGTCACAGATCATACCATCACATGACTAAGAACAATATAGAAGACACAAGCTAATTATACTCCATTATATAGCTCTCTCTTAGGCAAATATTTTAAAGCGGACTGGGACTTCAAGATGTCCTGTTCAAGCTATTTTGAAGAAGCACAAAACAACGGGCAATGTTGATGGCCTTTGATGCAGTGGTCAGCCAAGAAACCTTAATGCAGCAGATGAAAGACCTGTCATACTTTCTTTTGACATCGGAATATGTCCAGCAGGACTGAACTGAAACCGAACGAGTTAAGGTGAACAAGGTGTATTTATCCCTGATGAGCAAGCCATGGCAACTGTGGCAAGGAAAAACTCCCTTAGATGTTATAAGGGAAGAAACCTTGAGAGGAGCCAGACTCAAAAGGGGAACCCATCCTCATTTGGGTGACATCAAGAGTGTGATTATAGTCTTTAAAACAATATAGAACACTGGAGAGTGAGAACTAACATGAGCACTAGAATGTAAGATGTATGATTAATGTCCTTTCTACAGTCTTATACAGTCATTTGTGGTTATGGCACTAGGAGCTCATTAAGCAGCTCATAAAATAGCTCAACATTTGAGATCATCATAGATCCAACACCAGCTTCTACATGCCAAGCCTTTAAAAACTCAGAGGTGCAATGTCCAAACTCCACATGAAGTGGAATCCAAATAGCACTGGTACGTCTCTAGATGGTTCGGGATGTTTGCGGGGTTGGGATTGAATTATTTAAATTATTTAATTTATCTTCATGATGTGGGACGTGACTGGGGCTGGCACAACCTCAAGGTGCCTCGGGATGGATAAAGAGAAAGAAGCAGTGGAGAGAAATTAGCATAGCTGCTGTTCATGATATTAACAAACACAAGTTGATAATGTGCATGTGATCAGATGTACTGGAGCATAAGTTTATGATATGTGTTATGTGTAGGCCTTGCAAATAATATACGTTTTTAATCTGTAGCTTGTTTAATAATGGTGCAGGACAAACACCTAGTAATGCATTACAATAGTCAAGTCTGGAGGTCATGAATGCATGGACGAGCTTTTCTGCATCAGATATAGACAACATGTTTCTTAGCTTAGCAATATTTCTACGGTGGAAGAAGGCTGTTTTTGTTATATGGAAGAAGTGGTCTTCATGGTGAGAATTGCAGCCAAAAAGCCATATCTTTAATGTAAAATCAAGGATAAGTGACTCAACTATGCCTGAAAACATAGGAACTGGTGTGCAGAAAAATGGCAGCAGGTGCTCTTGACTGATGAGTCAAAATGTTAAATATTTGGCTGTAGGAGGAGGCAGTCTGTTTGGCCAAAGGGCTAAGAGCAGAACAATAATGAGTGTCAGCAGGCAATAATTAAGTATGGTGGAGGTTCCCTGCAAGTTTGGGGCTGCAAATTGAGTTAGAGATCTGTTCAGGAATAATGGTTCAGGATTTCTCAATGCCGAGAAATACATGGAGATACTTATTCCCCATGCAATACCATTAGGGAGTCATCTGAATGGCCCCAAATTGATTTTGAACAGGACAACGACCCCAAATATACACCCAATGAGTAATGAATTGGCCCCCATAGATCCCTAATCTCAACATCCTTGAGTTTGTCTGGGATTACATGAAAAGATAGAAGGATTTGAAGCAGCCTACATTCAAAGAAGATCGGTGGTTAGTTCTTCAAGATTTTTGAAAAAACCTACTTGTTCCACAATCCTTCAAAATTTGAGTGAAAATGTACACAGAAGAATTATGCTGTTTTGCAGGCAAAGCTGCACACCAAATATTGGTTTGATTTGGTTTTCTTTTCTTTTCATTTACTTTCTATTTTGTTAATTATGAAAATAAACAATTAACATTTCTATTTTTAAATAAATCTTCTTTACAGCATTTTTCATACCTAAAACTTTTGCACAGTACTGTATAATTGGACCTTCAGATCACATTATTCTGTCCTGAAAGATAAATGCTAAACAAATGATTATTAAAGTTACTGTACGAGCATGTAATTTGACAAAAAAAAAATCGCATAAAGTAATTAACAATTGTGACTATTATATTTTATGATACTAGATGTAAGTATAGCAGTATGTGTTCAAAGAATCAGAGGCTGTGAGCAGTATATAGTGAATTATACTTCCATTTGAAAAAGTTATACTGTACACTTGATTAAAAAAAACAAAGAGATCTGGGGGATGTATGTGTGTGCGTTTGAGGGCCTGTGTGCATGTGTGTTGCCTGAAAAAAATGCAGGCAGTCATGCTTTGTTAAAGAGATGGCTTGGTCACTGGAGCATGCTGATTGACCAAGATTTATCTCAGCTCACGGAGAAACAATGCAAGTACAAGAATGGTTGTTTCCCCCCAATATATATGAGGTACCATATAAACAATTTTAATTAATAATATTTGCTGATAAATCTTTAGATATTTAAACATACTTATAACGTTACTATTTGTTCTGAAAAAGACATCTTGATTATTTATGGTACATAAATGGTGGCCACAGTGTGGATTCCAATCTTTCATGCACAATTCCAAGGATAGGCTCCTGATTCATATCCAAACTGACTGTATCAGTCCAAAACCCTGAACTTCCATTGAATCCATCCCTTTGTTGAATTTGTGTTTTAGTTCATATGTGATCATATTAGCAGAACATGGGCCAGGGTTGAGTTGGGGCTGATTCCAGCTGTCAGTACATCCTTACACTCTTACATGGCACACATGCAGTATGAAAGAGGAGCTATTTTTTGTGGTTGCACTGCACCATCTAATTTTGCTTGGGCCACCACCATCTTCAGAGAAACAGCTGGTCAAGCTGATAAGGTTAGAGCCTAGGTTATAGGCACTTGTGAGCTAATAGGAACTGACCCAGACTTTCCCAGTCCTAGTAAGACTGGCCTTGAATATGGCTGCTTAACAGGTGAGTTGTTATTAGCATGGACGTACCTCCCAGACATATGAGCCTCTTAGTTGCAAGGTCTCAGCTCAGCTTATTGATTTTTCTAAGCCATATCTGCTGCTTCTTGTTATGCTTAAAAGTCATAGCTGGATCTGGGCATTTGCTGGCAAGCTCTTTAGGCTTAGGGGCTTGGGCCAGATTCAAACCTGAGCTAGTTTAAATCTTCCAGCCAAGCTCAGTGTGTTGAATGTAACATAGGGATATCTAACATCAATGACACACCAATTGCAAGGCAATGCATGCATTCAGAAACTTACTGCATGTATGCAAAGAGAATAAAACTCAGCCACACTAGTAATGTATTAGCCATTGGCTTGCCAGTTGGCTAGTTGATAAGGAATGGGCAATATTTGAAAAAGGAAAATGCAGAGGAAATAATAAACTCAGTGGCAAATATGTGAGTAAGTGTCATTAAGCATTTGATGAATGAAACTACTCAGGCAAAACAAACAGAGAGTGTTGAGTGGCTAGCTAAATTAAAAACATTAAAGCTAATGAGGGCAAACTGACTTAAGGCTAAAAGACAAAACAAAGCTACAAATCTCAGATTATAGAACATAGAAAAAAACACACACTGCAGCAGAAAGGAAAGTGAGAAGGAAATGCTGTATAATACTGGGTAACTGTATTTCCATTGTGGTGTTTAACTATTGGTTTACAGCCTCCTGATATTTTTTATTTTATGATTTAGAATTGCACAGTTAAAAAATTTGACTTAAACCATGTGCCATCTGCATCTGCTCTTAGCTCTGGCCTCGGTTTTCACTATAAGTCAACTTGATATTTGCTGTCATTTTGCCCTCCGTATTTTTCATGCTAGGATGTCATTATTCATTATAGTCCTTGGATGGCTGACATTGCACATTTCAGGTGAGCAGAATCTCACCTGTCAAATATTCTCTAACAAGTGCATGGCTTGCACTGTATGGTAAGTCACTTAGCAATATTTGTACATTCAGGTAGGTACAAACATAATACGCCAATGATTGTGCATTTCCTTCTTTTATTTTTTATTTTGATATATGTTTATGGCTCATGCACACTACAACTTTTTTAACTGTGCATTCTTCCTCTGGTTTTTACCATCCTGACTCATAATTCATTCCAAATTCACAAAGCAAGTTAATAAACAGGAGATATAGTATGCCTACATTTCTGTAGGCATACTATAACCCCCGCCTTCGACTGCTGCCCAATCCTCACAGCACCGTCCCTTACGGTCCCTCCTGCAGGTGGTGAGCCCACGGGAAGGTCCAGCAACATAACGAAGGGAACTCTTCAGGCTTGGTGATGAAACAGACACATTTAGGAGTGAATTATGTGTGGGGCGTTGTCTTGCTTGACAGGGACAAAAATTTATATTTTATTTTAGCCTATAGCTTGTTCTCTGTGTTTTCTCTATATATGTTGCAAACATTGTGTGTGCAATAATCAGTGTTGTTTAAATGATACCTTACATATTGTCTGTGTATCTCTTGATGTTCTGCAGGATTTAAAGAGGGTGCTGTCGTTCCCTCCATATCCAGGAGACTACCTACACCCGGTTGTTTATGCATGCACAGCAGTTATGCTGCTTTGCCTGCTGATATCGATAATAACATACATTATACACCACAGGTATGTGTTGAATGTTGTTTAATTTAAAAAAGGCAAATAAGCATAGTTTTTTTTTTAAACAACATTTTTTTTTCAAAATGTTAGTTTTGATATATTAACGGGGCAGTTAACAGTTTTTTTTGTGCAATTTTAAATATAAATAATGATGATGAGCTTTGTAGAAGTGTTTGTTGGGGTTGATTTTGATTATTTAAGTGTCACTTAACATTATTTTGCTTACCGTCATTAATAAAAGGTTAACAGCACATTATTTAATCACTTTATTCACTGGCAGCCACAGCAATTGGGAGAAACATTACTAACCAATAGTAATACTGCATTTCTTTTCAGTAGAAAAGGTTAGATGTATCTGCCTGGTACTTAATTATAAAATTGTCTTTAAAAGATTTTATTTCCTATGTCTTTTAATGTTAATTGTTATTGCAAGACACATGTATATCTGCTGGCATTCTAACCAAAATGCATAAGCACATTTAATTTATAATTACATTTTGCATATTTATTCATAATTTTCCGATTTCCTACTAAATACTACTACTAATAATACAAAAATAATTTTTTTAGCTATATTACTGGTTATTCTAGTAGTATTGGGTAATTAATAACTTATTATTATGGTTCTGATCGCCAGAGCTAAGCCTAGTGAGTAACATTTGTTTCAAGGAAACTGCCACCAGGAAGGGACCAGGGCCAAATCAGGGTTGCTGAAGCCCAAATGATCTGTTTGACAAACACTCTATTTCTGTCATTGTGCTTATAAAACTGTAGATGTCTAAACTGTTTAATTCTTTCTTCCTTTTTAATCTGACTTGTGTGTCTGTCTGGATGAAGTGTAATCCGAATCAGCAGGGAAGGTTGGCACATACTAATGAATGTCTTCTTCCACACTGCCATGACGTTTGGGGTGTTTGCAGGTGGCATCAATCAGATCAAGTACCCTATTCTCTGTCAAGTGGTGAGCCTTATGCCATACTATTCACTACACTATACAGCCAATGTTGTATTAATTGTAGCATTACAATTATATTGGGACTAAAGGGCACAGACCTGTTTCAGCCTAACAACACTTCAGTCCAAAAACCAATATCCATATGACATGTTATTCATAGGTTGGATCTGAAGTGAAACCCTATAGAACACCGTTTAGTTGAATTAAATTGCCAAGTTCATCTCTAGCCTCCTCAGTGCCCCGGCCCAGGATCAGTGTCTGACTTTGCAGGTACTTGTGGGTACTTTCCCACGACCAGAGTCTAAGATCTAGTGGAAAGCAGACAGTTATTAAAATCACTGAGTGCAATCTGCGATAGAATGTTCTAAAAGCATATAAAAACATTAAAGTCAGACATACCGGATTTATGGCTATATAGTGGTCCCCTGGAAAAAATCTGCAGATTTTGGACACACCCCCACTGCCCCTATGGTACCTTAGTGAATTCATCTATGTCACTTTTTGTCACTTTAATACAATAATGTGTTTTAATAAATTTTGTTATTGAAAACATAGTATAAAATGTTATTCCCAACATTCCTGAACATTCGGTTCTGCTGTGAATTTTGAGATAATCTGCAACTTGCTGTTAGTTACGTTCCAAATGAGAACCCGTGAATTTTTGGAGCCGAGAGTTCCAAACGGATTCGGGGGTTGACTGTATAGTGTTTGTAAAAAAAAAACCCTGAAAGGCAATACTGTCTTGCAATTCACAGTTTACAAACATTCTTTAGAGCAAACGTCACCAACATGAAAAAATGCAAGTGCACTTAGTTTAAGTGTTTGCAAAAAGTGAGAATATAAGTAAGGAATAGCTGGCATGAGAAGTGGAAACATGTCTCAGGCAGCGCTTCAATTTGAAAAAGTTTCAGCTCAGTCCCAAGTTTTGTGTAGAATGTGTTTAACAGTGCTGGCTTATGATAAATTACTCTTTTATAAGTGAGAAAATGAGGACTAATACTTACTTTAGTAAGATTAAGGACTGATGAAAGCATTATAATTAATTAATCTAATTTTCACCACATTTTATTTTGAGAAATGTAATGCTTTTAACATCCTGTCCTCTGTTTTCAATGAACTCAGTGAATTCTAAGTGGGGCAACTACACCTACTTTCCAATTGCAACAACCCGCATGACCTTCAAATTAGTTCAATTCAATTCAATTCAGTTCAATTCATTCTTATTGGTATAGTGATTTAACAATGAACATTGTCAGCAGCTTTACACAGATAATGTGGTAAGAAAGAATAAATAGGATTGTTCTTTATAAGTGTAAGTTTGTCCCTGATGAGCAAGCCGGTGGCGACTTTTGCAAGGAAAAACTATCAGAGATGGCATAAGAAAGAAACCTTAGAGTAACCAGACTCAAGAGGGAACCTCATCCTCATCTGGGTGGCACAGAATGTCCATTTATTACAGCTAAATAATGTTGAGGTGCAGTGATGGTGATGAAATGCAAACTGTAGTCCTGAGTCACTGTAGCAGACTGTTGACATTAAGTACAGTCCAAATCCATCCTCAAAGCTCCTGGGTTACTCCGTAGACCTTGCCGACTGAACGATCTCAACTGTTGCCACTCTAGTCTCAATTACCTTCTATATATACCCCTACTCTCAGTTATTGCATTGTGTACTAACCGAAAAACCCTGGCAGCTAGGTATAGATATTAATATGATCAGATTTGGGGCATTTCTGTTTGCATACGTATTAGTCCGAGTTATACAAAAGAGATAAATAAAAAGCATAATTTTAGTTGTGTTTACTGAAGATATTATATATTCTGAAAGGAAACTCTGGTGTCTGTGGCAAGCTCTGAATACTAAAAGTTATGTGGACCTGTCAATCATGCTGTTTGTCAACTCAGAAGGAACTTATAACCTAGATATTTCTTTAGGGGTCTAGGTTTTGTTGGGAACACTGAAGGGTGAGGATAATGTCATAAATACAATATATAATATTTTATATTGCTGCTGTATTAGGTTTGGCTTTGCTTTACTGTTAGAGATGTGCAGTACAATGCAGTAAATTTTTGCTTGTCTGTGTTTGAATTTATTGGGTTTATTGACATTTATATGCCATTTAAAAAAAAAAAGAAAAAGATTTCTATGCCATTTTCCATAAAAAAAAAAAAAATAAATAATAATAATAATAATATTTATGCAGTAATAATGAGAGACCCCCTCTTGATAGTGCTGTGTCCCACTGAAGCATGGAGGATACCTGTATGGCCCAGCTGGCTAAGGATTATCTCAAGCAATCCATTCAGTGTACCTGCATGCTTGTAATTCCTTTATCATACCCTGTTTTACATTGGGTCTTATGCTCAGAAGAGGCTGCTTGCTCATTGTGGATCTGCTCAGTGATTATATAATCATCTTAGGTCCCCGGTTGCCATTTGTGTTTAATGATTTTGTGTGTTCTGCTTTAAGGTTGGCATCATTTTGCACTACTCCTCTCTCTCCACAATGCTTTGGCTGGTGCTCACTGCCAGGAATACTTGTAGTGAAGTCTCCAAGGCTCCACCCCTCTCTCACGACAGGGATCCACCCATACAGGCCTATCCCAAATTCACCATATTCAGGTATATAGCCAAAAGAGTGGTTCATAACATCAGGCTCATCAGGAAGTTATATATTGCTGATCTGAACTATAATAATGTGAAATTCTAATCAAATTAGTTTATTAAGGCTCTGTTTGACATTTATTTCCAATAAGTATATATATGCACCGTACTAAATGTTTTTATGAGTTACGCTGTCAATTCACTTAAATGTTAAAAATCACAGGGAAGAATGGCTTTCAATGAATTGTTGCCAAAATGTGCTCTAACAGCTGTGTGAAAATCAAATTTGAATTATATGGCTAAAAGATTGTGGACAGCTGAACATGGTACCCATATGTGTGCCTTCCCAAACTTTTGCCTCAAGGTTAAAGCACACAGTTGTTTAGAATGTGTTTGCATGATGTATCAAAGATTTTGGTGACTAGAATAAAGTGGCCTAAACGTGTTCTATCATAACAATGATTCTGTGAACAGTATTGGAAATCAATTATAACAATTGGGAGGAGGCAAATTTAAATAGGCTGCTTATCAATTATGTGGGTGTAATAGTCAGTTGTCTACATAATTTTGTTTGTATAATGTATCTCTTTCCCTATTCTGTGATCTCAGATTCTGTGCTTTGTCCTGTTTTACAGATTTTATCTGTTCAGTAGTGGGTTTCCCATTATCATTGTTGGAGTCACAGCTTCCATTAACATGACAAACTATGGGAGCAGAGATGATGCCCCATAGTGAGTACCCGCTTTGTATTGTTCAGAACTTCAATCATGGCTGGAAGATATATATTGGAGAAAATACATGCAGAAAACACACAGAAAAAACACATGAGTTTTATAGTTCTCTCAGCTAAATTGGCCTGTTCATTCATGGTGTGTTGAGCTTTAGTGAATTAGCAGTAAAACAGGAAATGTCTTAATGAATCTGTAATGCATGCATTAAGCCATGTCTTAATTAATATAAACAAGCTACCATGTGTTTTGTGATTTAGTTAAAACAGTAACGACATTGCTGACTATGTTGTTGGTTTTCTCCTGCTCTCTCTCCCCATTTTTCTGCTTCTCTTCTTTTTGTAAAGTTGTTGGATGGCATGGGAGCCCAGTCTGGGAGGCTTCTATGGACCTGCTGCCTTCCTGGTCCTGGTCATGTGTTTGTATTTCCTGTGCACATTTGTGCAGCTAAAAAGGTACCCAGAGCGTAAGTATGAGCTGAAGGTCATGACAGAGGAGCAGCAACGTCTGGCTACTGCTGAAATTGGCCACTGCCATGCTGCTAGTGGAGAACCTGGAGAACACGGGGATCATTCAGGTTGCACAGTCATAACTGCTTCCATGCTTGCCAATGAGCACTCCTTTAAAGCTCAGCTGAGGGCCACTGCTTTCACTGTTTTACTCTTTCTGGCCACATGGACCTTTGGGGCATTGGGTGTGTCACAGGGCCCTTATCTGGACATGATATTTAGTTGCTTATATGGTGCATTCTCAGTCACATTAGGACTGTTTCTGCTTATTCAGCACTGTGCTAAACGGGATGATGTGTGGCACCGTTGGTGGGCATGCTGTCCTTCTAAACCAAAATTGGATGTGAATGGTGAAGCAGCAAGGAATACCGAAATTAAAAGTCACCTTGAGGTCAATCAACCTTATGCCGGTAAACCTTTACTTTCCCCCCACCTTCTCACATCCTTACCTCACCATAATTCAAGCTCCCTGCCCACAGCTCAAACTGCCATGAGCCCATGCTGTTCTACTTTGTATAAGTCCTCCCAAGTGCTAGAAGGCTCTGCTCATTCCCTGTCTCTCCCTGATGAGTTACCACGCCCCTCCCTGCCCCTTCAAAGCTGCCTGAAGGACAGGACTAAATTGCGCTCATTCAGTCGTTCACGGCCCTGCCTTAAGGACTACACCTTACACATGGCTTCAAACAGCTTGGATGGAAGTATGCACAGCTCCCACCTGGATAGCCCTCACAGCATTCACTTAGAAAATCCCATCACTTGTCATACCTCACACTTGGAGAGCCAGTTCTCCTGCCATAGCCCTCATTTGGACAACGAGCTGCGCTGTACCAGCCCTAGCATCCATATGGAAAGCGACAGAATGCACCTGGATAGCCAGCTACCTTGTCACAAGAGACACACCTGCCATAGGCACATGTGTTGTGCCAAGGCAGAACCTTTCTCCAGCATCTGCTGTCTCAAAAAAGACCTATTTTCTGGGCCTTCTCTGGAAGAAGATACTAGCACAGATTCTCTGATATACAGCAGCACCAAAATGACCAATAAAGAGGAGGACATTATGTTGCACTTGGATATCCCTCCTCCGCGGGCCACTGTGGCAAACTCTCAGGCTACTCTCAGCAGAAAAGGCACTCTCAACCAAAAAGGGAAGCTGAGCCACAATAACAGCCTGCATGAGGACTATGTATTCAGCCCTGATCCCACAGGTAACATTAGGACAGGACCATGGAAAAATGAAACCACTGTGTAGCCCTGGATAAATATCATGTTTCCTCCTTCAGCTAAACTGCTACTAAACTACTGTGTAGTACCAGGGCTGTATTCCAAAGCAACTCTGAATAGAACTACTGTGTAGTCCTTCCGCTATGACTTTCACCGTCACACTCCCTAAACCTTAACTTGACCACTAAATAGGACTTTATAAAATTGAAAGTATTTGTATAGGTTTCACAAAATTTGCTATTTACCATCATTACACCCACGTGCACCATCTTCTTGTGCTGTTCAAAATTGTCCCAGCATACCCAAATGTACATAGATATGTTCAAGAGTGAGGTTCCCAAATGACTTTAGTGATTGTTTAAGTGCAAATGTGTGTTCCTTTCTACATATTTACAGTCGATAACATGCATTCACGACATCAGTTAAAAAATAAGGCATTTCATCAGAAATGTGTGCATTTCAGCACTAAGATGTGTGTGTGGTTAATTAAAATGAACTGGGAACCTATGAGCAAGTACAAAGTCAGTCAAGTCAAAATAATTTTCATGGTCTGGTCATGTCTTAAAATTGGCAAAATGTGAGACAAATTTTATACAACCTAAAATGAACCTGACCATTCAGATGATTGAGTAAACCTGGCAGTTATTGCTAATAGAAATGGCCATGTAGCACGATCAATTAACAGTAAGCACCCTTAGAAGCAAATAAGCAAATAGTCTTCAGTCTGTTCCCATGGTGACAGATTAAGAAGAGATGTACCCCGAGGTTTGTATGAAATTTTTTTTTTGCTGCAAATCAACCCAAAACTTGAATCTTAGTGAGGCTATAATTAATGCATTGATCTGCTGTTTTCTGTTGCACTGATTTTAGCATGCCATTTTAGTGGTATATTGTTTAAGCGGTGGACACATTGGCATAAACAAAGTTGTTTCATCAGCAATTGTCAGAATCTTGTTTTAGAGAATTTACTTTCCAGATTTGTCTGGCACCACATGTCCAAAGACGTCATTGCCAAATGTTTTCTTCTTTACTATTTAGCATTTCTGTTTTTCTAACCAAATAGATTTTGTCAGTAAACTGAGTATAGAAGCTAACAAGAACTAAGATCTTGCTTATCTTACTATGAAACATAAAAAAAACATTAAAGTAGCATTAAAATAATGGCAGCAACTTCACATTTCAACGCTCAAATGTAATGCATTTGAATTGCAATCTGTAACACAAAACCACATGATCTTGTGAAATATCTTCTAGTCTTTGGCTAAGTGATATGAATGACAATGAAATCAAATGTTTGTGTTGGTTATTTGGAATTGTCTTTTCACTGATTTTGTCATGTTGTGTTTCTCTGTGAACTCAGGGATGATGTCTTAAGTTTTCACCGGTTTCCCACATATACTATAAATGCATGCACTTACATCCTACACCTTATTTACCACACAGCCAAAGGCAAACATAATCGCAATACACACTATGTCATAGTCATTATTCCATTCTATTTTACTTCGATTTCTGGAAAGGAAATTAAAATTGTCTAATTGTATTTTGTGCCAACCTGTATGTACATGCACAACTTTTTTGATAGAACATGAAGTACTGCATTGCTCTTTGGACAAAACATGAGACGTATCTTGTGACCTAACTAATAGTCAGCTATTGTTTATTTAATACATTTGCCACTTTTTCCAATAAATGTATTTTCTCACCATGTTGACTTGATCAGTTTTATCTAAATGTTCCAAACATTCTTGACCTGTTTTGGGGATTGTGCTTATAATCTGTGCCTCAGACCCCAGCAGAATATGGGTTTAAACAATTCCTTTTACACAGCATTTTGTTTTCTTTCATGCCTTCTCTTGTCAAGGGCAAGAGTAATAGGCATCTTGAGAATGAAGGGAGAGGTCTCATTTAATAAAGTCTTCTAGCTTAATATTTAATACTGAGTCCATGCTCAGACATGTGCAGTAGCACATCATAATGAAACCTCTTGTTTGACTGAAAACATTTTTGATAACCCCATAATAGGTATAATTACTGCAATAACAAAAAGCCTTCAGAATGTGGCCCTGATAGCTAAAATAGAAATCAACTCAAACCACATAACTAATCAGATTGGCTTTGTAAGGGGAAAGGGTTGAGTTCACTGGGTGGTGTCATTAAAATGTTCCATGGAGATAAGGACTTTCACTTCTTATCATATCAGTGTGGCAGTGGCTGGTAAAACTCCACACTGCCATCTGCTGTTTTGAGACGATGCTGTTTTGACAAGCTTCAGGTCAATTATTTATGTGCGTGTCAGAACGTAAACTGTTGGCTGTATCCTAGATAGTAGTGTCTTTGTTTTTTTGGGGGGCATTGATCAAACTCTATGACCCCATGAAGTACTATGAAAAAAAGGAGCAAGAAATAGAAACCAAAATAAATCATGTTAGATATTTTCCACATTTTAATAGGGAAATGGAAAACAAATAGAAAATTAAGTTACCTAGTTGCAGAAGTTGTGTACATCCCTTAAACAAAACTTTGTTGAAAGACAATTTGCTTATTATACAGCACTGACTTTAAGGTAAGAGTTTACCATCTTAGTAAATCTTGATCATGGCAATTCTATTCCACTCTTCCATGCAAAAATGCTCCACACATAGGCTAACTGAGAGGGATGTCCTGTGAACAATCCTCACATCATTCCACAGGGCTTTTAATAGGATTTCGATCTGGGCTTTGACTGGTCCATTTAAAAAATGTTATCTTCCTTTTCTAAAGCTATTGCTTTGTTAACTGGGATTTGTGCTTTTGGTCATGCTCTGCTGTCTAACAGAAGCCTGCAGGTTTTATGCTAAAGTATACTGGTATTGGAAACTATCAATAATTCCCTGTATCTTAATTAAAACCTGAGTCCTAACTGAAGAGAAGCATCACCATAGCATGATGCTACTACAGTCATGTATTAGCATGAGTAGATTGCTACACTATATTGCCAAAAGTATTGGGTCACCCGGTGTGGTATGCGATTTTTGAGCATTGCATTTCACATTTAGTCCCAATTTGCTCTTATAATTCCCTCCACTCTTCTGGAAATCTGTTTTACTAGATTTCAGAGTGTGCTTATGGATATTTTTGTTCATCTGCCACAAGGGTATTACAATAGGCAGGTACTGATGTAGGTGAGGAGACCTGGAGTGCAGTCAGCGTTCCAATTCATTCCATAGGTGCATGTAAATCGTATCTTCAAGAAGCTCACTTTGTGCACAGGGGCTTTGCCATGCTGGAACAGGTTTGGGTTTCCAAGTTCAAGTGAATGTAAAATTGTATTACAGCGCATCTAAAGACGTCCTCTACAATTGAGTGACTCCAGCTTTGTGGTAAAAGTTTGGAAAAGAACCACATATAGCAGGAAAGGTCAGGTGACCCATTACTTTTGGCAATATAGTGTATTTGAGTGATAAGGTTGAGTTTTTTAAGGGAATTTGTTATTCTATTTTATTTTTTTACAAAAATATGTTTTATAATTAAGGTAAGAAAAATTCTACTTTGGTCTTACCAAACTATAACACATTTTGCCATATGGTTAAATATGGCAAAATAGTTCTGTTTAGTTATCAGTTTATCAATTTTTTAAAAAAATATTTTCGCCTATATTCTCCAGTGGTTGCAGAGGGTCTGCATGGTGTTCCATGTTATTTGTAATATGTTAGTAGAACTCTTCTGATTGAACTTTTTGGAGATGAGGTTAAGAACATGCCATGAAAGCTCTTTGCAGACCATGTCTTTAGTAGGTCTACAGTCCTACAGAAATAATTGACCTCTATTTTTGGTTAATCAGAATCACTTCATTGATGACAGGTGTCCATTTTGAACAGTCACATGTTACAGTAGGCATATATTTGGTGCAGTTAATAAACGTTTTCAAAGCGAAACATTTCCAAATTACGATTTCCATTAATTTGGCTTTCTGAAAGGCAGAAAGAAGTGTAAGAAAACTAATCTGAACACTTCACATATTTTTTGCCTTTTTTTTTTATCCTCAGCATTTAACAGTGGTTAAAAACTATTAAAAAAAAAAACATTAAAACCATTAACCCCCCCATCCAAGCCAATTTCATGGCAGGAACCACTTCTATAGCAGGAAGCCAGGACGACAGCACTGCTATAAGCCTGACCTATTTATATTCTGCACAAGCCTGCAGAACTGTCTTTCCTTTCTCTTTGGTAGCTCCACGTTAGCTTAGTGATTCAGTGTTACAGTGTACAAAAATGTTTAATGATCAACTAATAATTATATTCATACATTGATATACAAGGTTTAGTTCAATAAAAACCTTTTCTTTTTATTGCACCGAGTTTGTTTGATGTAAACACATACCTTTTTTTTTTTTTTTTACAGAATTTCTATTCAGCTCAATGCAAGTGTTCCAGAGCTTAATGAGTCTCCAGCTTCCTTTTGAAAGATTTATTTGGTTCCAATTTGTCATATTTTTAATGCTTTTTAAGAATTATCCTTGTGTATAAACTATATATTTGTGCTGAATTAAATGAGTGAATGAGTGAACTAAATAAAAATCTGTACCCATTTCACAATTAATTCCTGTGAATTCCTGTAATTAGTCCTTTGGGAGTGTAAACCATTGGCGTGTAGAAGAAATATTTCTCCCTGTAAAACTGCTATTTGGTTTAGCATGTCCAGTACCTCTATAAGCTACTGCCCCCTAGTGATCTACGAGCATCATTTCTACATTTATAGAAAGGCTTCACCTAAATCAATGTAATAAAAACTCTATTTTTTAAAACCAAAATTAAATATTAACAACAGATTTAAATTATACAACCTCCACAGAAATATTTATCCACAACATTTCTTTAAAAGTATTTACATTTATTAAAAGAGGAACTGTAGGGAAGTAAATACAGTACAATATAGTGTCGACCTGCTGCGTCACATTTTAGGCACTTAGCATAAAAAAATAAATTTGTTTTTCACATCGCAGTAAACCCAAGCAACATGTTTGACATTAGTGTTAAACATCAAACAGCTGTTTTGCCTCAAGATTTAAAACGTATTTGGTTGCGGTTATATTGGCATGTGAGAGGGATATGCTTTCATCTTGTGGATGGCATGATGTAGTGAGTGGTATAGAGGAAAGTGTAAAGGTCTGTGGGTGAAAAGCCATAAACAGAATAAAATTTCACAATCAGGATGTAAAGTAGCGGTAAACTTTATACTGCTGTGTAACAATGATTGTCAGATTTCAGTCATTACAAACTGTATGAGTTCAAAAAGGATAATGTTTTTAAATAAAATTATATGGGTAAAAAGGTATCACTTCACAAATTCCCATTTTTTTTAATTTACACAGTAAATGATGCCAACTCTGAGGTAAAGCAGAACTTGTTCATAAAAGGGACAATCTGAATATTTTACATTTGCATGTCATCAACAAATATGGACTGGATGTTAAAAAAAAAAGTTTAAACGTTCAAATATAATTTAGAGATTTAAACTGGCTCAACAGTACTGCATATGCCAATAAAAAGCCTACAAAAAAGAAAAGGTTTTCGTGTTGAAGTAATCACCACTTAACCACTGAACCCTCTTAACCATACAAGAAACACAAAACAACAAGAACAACCGCAGACCGAGCCACACAATTATAAGAAAATGAGACTCCAACGCAAAATTTAGTTAGTGTTTGTCCATTTGGTGGAGTTGGTGGTTTGCATCTGAACATGGGTTGATAAAGTAGTACTGTGCTTTGCAGGATTTCAACTTCATTCAAACGGAGAACAGCAAAAGAAACATAATGAAGCATTAAAATGGGTACATTGGCTGCAAGATGTACAAATCAAAACTGGTGAAATGAATTATTGCTACAGAAGTGAGACTGGGTCAGTTTTGATGTGTTGAAAAATGGGATAGCACCGGTAAAACAAACATGAGAACAAAAGGTACACATATACAGTGTATGAAAATAACCATTTTTAGAAAATACAGCTTCCACAGGAACCTAAATGTTTGCTTCTAGAACACTTTTGCACAAATATTTTTACAGCTACATCAACTGACCAGTGTTCATAGTGAACATTTGTATGGTTCGGTTTTAAAAGGGCCATGTTTATAAGTAAAAAGGAATTTAAAATAATTAATAAAGTAATAAGCTCTATGATCTTTAACAATGATTAATGTATGCGGCCAATTCAAAACACACTGTAAATGAAATATATTTTCAGATGCTTTCTGAGTGAACATAAAAGATCTTTTTATAAACTGGATTTTAAAAATACCTGAGAAAACTGTTAACTGACTGCATTGAAATAGGTCTATTACAGACAGCACCTTCTTTTCGTACCAGTGATCTTTTTGCTTGCCTGTATAAACATACAGTGTGTCCAGGTTTCACAGTTCAATTATGTACATACACAAAGGTCTAAGAGTTCAATGTACAAGGGTTAAAATATTTACATACAAATTGGTATCAGATACCAAACTTTCCTCTATTACACTCCATTAAAAAGCTTCTAAATGTATATCTAGGGTAAAAATAAACAGCTTAAGTATAGCTAACATTTCTTTTTAACCTTTTTTTTTTTCCTCAACGTTACATTACTACATTAGAGGACGGCATTTCACCCAAACCAGGGGCTATGTGGTTACTTCAGAACAGCTTATTCCAGTCTCTTGTAGCCTCCATGAGATGCCGCTGTCCATGGCCAATCCATTCTTCTTGATTGTTAAACACTCGGCCACAAAACCAACAATTAAAAGTTGGCAGATGCTCCGAACCTGTGCTGGAGGACGACCTCACTACCTCATATTTGTTTCTTTTGGTCTTTTTTAACTTTAGTCTTAAGATAAATCGCTCTCTAACATTGTTCCCTGATGGCCGGACTCTTGAGTCAACACTGATTCCAGGAGTGTTTAACAGTGTACCATCTGAACCAATGACATTCAATTCGGATAGGGCTTTGACTGTGTTCTCACACAATGCCACCTTGATAACTTTACCCTTGTATTTGTTAACCGACTTCATAATGTTTGTCACCTCAGGAATATCAGCATCGGGGTGGTTTAGCACCACTACTGGCTGGTTTTGACGGGGACATTTGATCTGTTGAAATGGGCTGAATGGAAAAAGTCTAAGCGTTCTCTCAGTGTCTTTTGCCAAGGGCTCGCTCATCAAGGAGAATTCTTTTTGAGCAAGGGCCTTACTTGACATTCTTCTAGTTTTAGGAAAGGTCTCAAGAGATTCCTCGAACAAGATCCTTCTCCTTCTCTTCCGTTGGCTACGTGGACGGCTATGCATGTGCAAAAATGATGATTTCTGTACTACTAAGTCTTCTTCAGCTTGGTTCTGACTGTGAATGTCTGACTGGGGTTTAAGCTTGGCAGAGAGTTTTTGAGTGGAGCTATGAGCATTCCTGGAGGTTTTCAGTCTTGCTGACCAGTCTGAAGACAAAAGTAAGTAAGGTGACTGCAGAGAATTTGTGGCCACATACAGTGGCTTTTTAGCAGATGTATATGGAGTAGTAGAGAGAAACCTGGTGCCATTAGGACTTCTAACTATTTTGAGGAAAACCCTACTTTTGCCTCCTTCATTTGTTTGGCTGCCCTGGTTTGTCCCTTTCTCATTTGAACTTGAATTTCCCAGTAACCCTGACTTGGCTGGTGAAATATACCTAAGCAAGTAAGCTTGTCGTCCAGTTTGCAAAGATGCTTTATCAGCTGATTTCACAGGCATAGCCAAAACTGGGTAAGTGGTCAGGGCTTTCTTTGAGGTCGAACCAGTTGACTCAGTACTTGGTGAAACTGGAAGTGGTCGTTGAACTAAATAACACATTGGCTGTGCATTCGTTGTCTGTTCTGAGGGCGACTTAACAGTACCTGATAAGAGAAGAGGCCCTTTTAGGGCAGAAGCACTAACAAAATAGCGGCCTCCATTGTTGCTCACTGATTGCAAGAGTGATGCATGACCTTTGCCTCCTCCACTTAAACTCTGAGCTGACATCCCAATTCTACCACCATTTAGTGTGAGAGACAACCCTGAACGTTTACTGGGCATTTCAATTCCTGGCTTAACATATGACACATTAACTTTGGAAGCAGAAGACTGTGTAATAAGCTTAAAGCCTTGACCACTTGTGAGCTGGACAGGCACAGCATATGGAGTCTCTGAAGTCTGAAGGAACATCTGCTTCTTTCCCTCAGGAGTTTGCAGGATTCGAAGTGTTGTTTTTGTAGGTCGTTTACTATCCTGGAACATAGCTGCAGATACCATCCTTTCTTTCTCAAGCTGCTGGCTGATGATAGCATCCGAATGCTCTTTAAGAATCTTGCCCAAAGCAGCAGCATTGCTTGAATTTGCAGAGCCACCCTCAGCAGAAGTCATAAAATCCTCCTTGTTTTTCTCTAACTCTAGCAAAAATTGTCCGTCGTCGGTCTTTGGCATCACTGGAATGGGTAACTCATCAACAGTAGCTACGCACTCATCCACCTCTATATCACTATCTGACACTCGTTCCAATAGTTTATTCTCACGTGCAAAGGCCATATTATTAACACCTGCACTACTGTCTTCACCACTTTCTACATAATCTTCAGACTGTTCATCCACAAAGGGTGGAGAATCAGGTAGTGTTAAACTCCAATCTGAAGCTAGCTTGAGTTCATCACAATCTTCTTCACACTCTTCTTCCTCTAAATCATCTTGGGCATGTTCATCAATATCCAGAAAATTAGGGGAATTGCCAAAAGTCTCTTTAGAGTAATTGTGAAAACTAAAAACTTCCTGATTTGGGGAATTTTGCAAAACAGTGTCATCATATGTGACACCATCTTTGACATCAGGGGAA
This sequence comes from Silurus aristotelis, assembly GCF_946808225.1. Lineage (NCBI taxonomy): Eukaryota > Metazoa > Chordata > Actinopteri > Siluriformes > Siluridae > Silurus > Silurus aristotelis. The sequence continues at coordinate 15,921,175 of NC_139585.1, read as the reverse complement.
TTGTTAGCACATGTTTTTTTCTGTGGGCTTGTTTCTGAACCTGATGGACTATCTATGAGTAGCTTTTTTCTGGGAGAGGAATAAGTGAGTGAACTAATCTTAGAGGTCTTACCATTACATAAATTAGAATAGCAGGATGATGTTGCTGAAATTTCAGGCAATGGATTTTCACCTTTATCATCAACAGAGGTCTCTTTTCCTTTAACTGTTAAAGTGGGGGATAGAAGTTTAGGTGAACTCTGCTCTGGATCTTTGGTGGATGCCAAACTTTTGCTCACCACTAAATTATCAAGAGTCTTAGCTGAGACAGAAAGAGAACTGCCTTCATCTGCCAGTGACGACAGAGTGGAATCACTTGCAGATATTGAAATCTCAGGAAGAGTGCACTCACTTGATTCTAATGAAGACAGACTATCAGTACATAAATCTACATCTGTGGTGTGTTTAGCAAGCACTTGTAATGAAGCTGCTTCTACTTTGATTTGGTCTGTGTGCCAGTTTTTAGCTGAGTCAGAAGCTGAATGTGTTGATAAGGACTCCTCAGACCTGGACTGGACAGGACGTGAACAATGCTCATGATGTAATGACTTCTTTTCTGAATCTAAACCACTGCACAGGTTTTCAGAAAAATCTGCCTCTGCACAACGTGAAGCTGTAGCTTTGATGTCAGATGTACCAGATATTTCAACATCATCATCAGCCTGGTTCGAAGTTGGATCCACATTTGCTTCCTGCTCATCTAACAATGGTGACTGGTCCCCAGTGTGATCTTCTACATCTTGAGAGTCCATGTTCAATGAAGCAGATACATCTTTGTTTGTGCCAGAATCTAAACTGAGAAGAGATCCTGATCTTTCAGAAAGTGAGGAGAAGGGGGAGCTACCAGTCTTTTCATCATCTTCAACAATATTTGTAGGAGACATGTCATTTTTGGTAGTAGGTTCCTGTTTTGTTGGTATGACTTTTAAAACTAAATGCTTTTTACCATCTACCATCTTAAAACCCATTACTTTTGTGGTACAGTTAGGAGGAATCGAGATTTTATTTTTGACCATGAGAACGGTCAACCCATTGGTGTTGCCAGGATTTAAAATACCAGATCCAGCACCGAGTTCATTTTCTTGCAACTTTGGCTGTGGTGTAGTTGATGTAACTGGATAAGAACATTGTGGCTCAATCTTTAGTGGACCTTTACTCCACTTGTTACTCTCTTTCTTCAAACATGCAGCTCTTTCAAGAAATTGTTGTGTTTCCTCCAGTGTTTTCTCAGGATTGAACAATCTGCCACTATGGTCAAGCAGACCTACTCCAGAGTAAGAATTCAGCTTTGACATCCACTGTGGTTCTCTGGATCCTCCAGCAGGAGGACTTTTTTTAAGAAGAAGTTTCAGTCCTGGTGAATTAACTCTAGAATTGTCCTCCAGTGACCTCCATCTGTTTGTTCTATCCATTTCGTCTTCATGAGCCACAGCCATATGCTTACTTAGATGCTCACTCCGTGCAGCACAATACCCACACAAATGGCATGTGTAAGGGAATGTTCCAGACTGAACTTTCCCAGAGACGATCTTCCCTTGTGCGGGACTTATGGAGGGACACTTTGTACATTTGTGGCTGCCCTCATTGTGATGATGAATGTGCTGAACAAAAGTGCCAGCGTCTCTGGTGGAAAATTCACATTTCTTACAGCGAAACAGTCCATTACAGCTATGACACATAATGAAATGCCTGGTGAGCAACAGTAGAGAGTATTGAACTCCATCGTTGCAAATCTCACAAGTGACCAAAGTGTCTCGATGTCCAATGCGATGCCGCTGAAGTGATGAGAACTCGTTGGTAACAAAGGTACAAAGATCACAGGGATATGTTGGAAGTGTTCCTTTGTGAGCACCTTGAAAATGTTTCAGTAAGTCATTGGGGCTGTAAGTGGTATCACCTTTGCATTCAGAGCAGCAGAAACTGAGTATTTTTCCAGAGAAAACAGCACCCTGTTGAAGCTTACATGGCGATTTCTCTGTGGCCTTGCTCTCTTTGTGAGAGTTATCAGTAGCCGACTCTCCAGACTGTGTTTCATCTTGGATACAAAGGTCATTATGGTCATTATATGCAGGGTCTTCTGTCTGATTTGCAAGCTCCTTTGATGGATGCAATACATTGACTGAAGCATCTTTCTCAACATCCCCATTTTGGTCATGTTTTTTGGGGGGATCATCTGAAGTAGCCTCCATTTTATATAATGGATCCTGTAAAAAAAAAAAAAACACAGCAAAATGATAAAATGACTACATCTAATTTTTGGTTATTTGTCTAGACATGCACATATTCTAATAATGAAATAGAACAAAGTAACATGTGCTAAAATAATTACTTTTATCCACCAAAAATCTGTTGAACATTATATTACAAAGCAGTTATACAAAATGTTATCAAGTAACTCTATTAAATGCCAACAAGAGAAATGGAAGACGGAAGAAAATCTAAATTAAAATAATAATAAAAAAATTTTTTTTAAATAAATAAATAAATAAATTAACCCTTGTATTATATCACAAGAGGAAATTAGCATTACATTTCCACTAGAATGTTAATAAATGTGATATTGGACATTTCTAAGCCACTTAAGTTTGTGAGGAACTGACACAGTGACTTGAAACCCTTCCATAGCAACGGCATCCTACCTTTCTAGCCAACAGAGTAAAATCGGTATATTTTGCCAAGACCAAAATAATTGTTAAATGTCCCATATATTAATGTGGAAGACCTACAATTTGGTATACTTAAACTACATTGCATGTGTAAAAATGTTTAATAAAGGCAAAAAATACCCAACTAAAAAGGAAAGTAAAAATAGTTCAGAAAAGTCATATCAAATTGGCAAGCTGTACGTGTAGACAATCAGTCTGTCTATGCTGCTAGACAAAATTTATAGACTGTCTAAAAACAATGTTTTAAAAACAGACCAAAACATTCAACATGACCGTCTAAATACCAAAACCATCCAAATGGAAAAAAGAAAAGAGGAAAGTTACCATGATAAGCAAAATACACCTATAATCTAGAATTATAAAAGTGGAAATGAAAAAATAAATAAATAAAATGAAACAATTAACAATCACATCTCATTAGTCACAAGCCGACTAAGTGTTGGTTCTGCAAGTGTTGGCTCTGATCAGCTTTTCTAAGATAATCTGAATCTGGAACCCAGTCCCCACATTGACAATCCAACACAATATTGAATTGTATTATTTTGTTTTCAATATTTAATAAAGGCATACCAACATGACTAGCTAATGTCCTTTTCCTTGTTTAACAGCTCACCATGTTTACATGTAGAAAGTTTGAAAGAAAAAAAACCATATACATATACATATATATTATACAGTGAGGAAAATAAGTATTTGAACACCCTGCTATTTTGCAAGTTCTCCCACTTAGAAATCATGGAGGGGTCTGAAATTGTCATCGTAGGTGGATGTCCACTGTGAGAGACATAATCTAAAAAAAAAAATCCAGAAATCACAATATATGATTTTTAAACTATTTATTCGTATGATACAGCTGCAAATAAGTATTTGAACACCTGTCTATCAGCTAGAATTCTGACCCCCAAAGACCTGTTAGTCTGCCTTTAAAATGTCCACCTCCACTACATTTATTATCCTAAATTAGATGCACCTGTTTGAGGTCGTTAGCTGCATAAAAACACCTGTCCATCCCCATACAATCAGTAAGAATCCAACTACTAACATGGCCAAGACCAAAGAGCTGTCCAAAGACACTAGAGACAAAATTGTACACCTCCACAAGGCTGGAAAGGGCTACGGGGAAATTGCCAAGCAGCTTGGTGAAAAAAGGTCCACTGTTGGAGCAATCATTAGAAAATGGAAGAAGCTAAACATGACTGTCAATCTCCCTCGGACTGGGGCTTCATGCAAGAACTCACCTCGTGGGGTCTCAATGATCCTAAGGAAGGTGAGAAATCAGCCCAGAACTACATGGGAGGAGCTGGTCAATGACCTGAAAAGAGCTGGGACCACCGTTTCCAAGGTTACTGTTGGTAATACACTAAGACGTCATGGTTTGAAATCATGCATGGCACGGAAGGTTCCCCTGCTTAAACCAGCACATGTCCAGGCACGTCTTAAGTTTGCCAATGACCATTTGGATGATCCAGAGGAGTCATGGGAGAAAGTCATGTGGTCAGATGAGACCAAAATAGAACTTTTGGGTCATAATTCCACTAAACGTGTTTGGAGGAAGAAGAATGATGAGTACCATCCCAAGAACACCATCCCTACTGTGAAGCATGGGGGTGGTAGCATCATGCTTTGGGGGTGTTTTTCTGCACATGGGACAGGGTGACTGCACTGTATTAAGGAGAGGATGACCGGGGCCATGTATTGCGAGATTTTGGAGAACAACCTCCTTCCCTCAGTTAGAGCATTGAAGATGGGTCGAGGCTGGGTCTTCCAACATGACAATGACCCGAAGCAAACAGCCAGGATAACCAATGAGTGGCTCTGTAAGAAGCATATCAAGGTTCTGGCGTGGCCTAGCCAGTCTCCAGACCTAAACCCAATAGAGAATCTTTGGAGGGAGCTCAAACTCCATGTTTCTCAGCGACAGGCCAGAAACCTGACTGATCTAGAGAAGATCTGTGTGGAGGAGTGGGCCAAAATCCCTCCTGCAGTGTGTGCAAACCTGGTGAAAAACTACAGGAAACGTTTGAACTCTGTAATTGCAAACAAAGGCTCCTGTACCAAATATTAACATTGACTTTCTCAGGTGTTCAAATACTTATTTGCAGCTGTATCATACAAATAAATAGTTAAAAAAAATCATACATTGTGATTTCTGGATTTTTTTTTTAGATTATGTCTCTCACAGTGGACATGCACCTACGATGACAATTTCAGACCCCTCCATGATTTCTAAGTGGGAGAACTTGCAAAATAGCAGGGTGTTCAAATACTTATTTTCCTCACTGTATATACATACACAAGTGTATGTGTAATGTAATTTTATATTGAATATTATATATATATATATATATATATATATATATATATATATATATATATATACACACACACACACACACACACACACACACACACACACACACACACACACACACACACACACACACACAGTACAGACCAAAAGTTTGGACACACCTTCTCATTCAAAGAGTTTTCTTTATTTTCATGACTATGAAAATTGTAGAGTCACACTGAAGGCATCAAAACTATGAATTAACACGTGAAATTATATACATAACAAAAAAGTGTGAAACAACTGAAAATATGTCATATTGTAGGTTCTTCAAAGTAGCCACCTTTTGCTTAGATTACTGCTTTGCACACTCTTGGCATTCTCTTGATGCCTACTTTGAAGAACCTACAATATGACATATTTTCAGTTCACTTTTTTGTTATGTATATAATTCCACATGTGTTAATTCATAGTTTTGATGCCTTCAGTGTGACTCTACAATTTTCATAGTCATGAAAATAAAGAAAACTCTTTGAGTGAGCAGGTGTGTCCAAACGTTTGGTCTGTACTGTATATATAATATAGCAGGTGTGTCCAAACGTTTGGTCTGTACTGTATATATAATATAACAGGTGTGTACAAACGTTTGGTCTGTACTGTATATATAATATAGCAGGTGTGTCCAAACTTTTGGTCTGTACTGTATATATAATATATATACAGTACAGACCAAAAGTTTGGACACACCTGCTCATTCAAAGAGTTTTCTTTATTTTTAGTACAGACCAAACTTTTTAATAATTTTTTTCTTTTAAAGTAAATCCTCTAATTTTAATGTATTTCCTGTCAGTTCGAAGCATGGTTTCTGGTTACTAGGGTGCTATTTACTTGTCACATTTACAGTACAGCACAGTGAAATTCTTTCTTCATATATCCCAGCAATGATGGGAAGCTAGGGTCATCCCATAAACAAATGTTACCAATAAACAAATATCCTAGTTATGCAACCGAAACATTATCAACAACTGTAATATTTAATATATTATTACCTTCAATAAATATTTGTCTCATTATGGTAAATTTTACCTGCTGCTGTAATCATAAAGATTATGATAGGCAGACTTACAACTCATACTGTAGATTTTATATTACTGTATACAATATTTGTTTGTAACGCAAAGAGTAATGACTTTTAATCCCATTATCCAATGACACCAAATAGAAGAGGTGCTCTAGTTTGAGTCTGGCTCCTCTCAGTGTCTTTAATTTAATCCAGTTCATTTCAGGGATTGTCAATATACCTGACAATGTATCAAAAAAATATATCAGTGGAACCATGTATTAGAAGGAAAAAAACAGTGCTCGCTACACAATATCAGTTCAAAAGAAGTCACACTACAATATAGGATATAAGGACCACTTTCTTTTAGATGTTTCCCTCCGGTTTGCTCTTTAAGCATCGAAATCTACAACAGTTATTCTGCAATGCTGCTTAGCGGCAACATCCACAAATAACAGAGCATGTTGCATGTGCATGCCAGGTCTCCAGCTGCAACTATATGTTATCTGTTAGTTCATTTCAGCCACACATCTATGAGAGTTACTGCACACACAATTGTGACCTAGTTTATCCCCCTGTTAGTTTAAGCATTTCACTGGAAATCAAGTTTTAGCCTCTCTCTCCCTCCATAGATGACAGGATGCTCTTTATGATCACTCTCTTTTCCAATCTGCGTCTTGTTTGGGAGAATGACTCCTGCCTGGAAGCCGTTTGTCTTGCATAAAAGTGGGAGCTAGGCTATTTCAATTGACTTGGCAATCACCAACTTTGTGCAACGCGAAGAAGCACAAAACACAGAGGAAGTGCCATGGCATCCGCGCTAGCGCCTCTGCGCTTCACATTTACGCAGTGGTGCCTATTCGGCACCGGACATATTTCTCGTGTTTTCTCAGCACAACCGGCTACATGGATTCTACCTAACCTTGTAATTCTGCTAAATCAACACAAAAATAAAGCACATCGCCCCCACCCACGCAGACACATCAGACGAGTAGAATCATACGGAAGTTCTCAAAAGAGTAGATCTTATAAATAAGTTGTCGACACAACCCCTGTGGAAATGTTAAAACTAATTACTTGCCATAAGCACCCAAGATAGACTTGATTTAGACCAACTTGCCTTTCTTTTCTCTTTAGACTGGCAGGTCAGAGACGGCGGCCATGACAGTTTCATCCGGGTAACCCTCGGCTGCCTCACTCTACAGTGTGTGAGAATAGTGAAGCAGGAACTCAGAGCGGCGGGGAAGCGCTCACTACCTGAAAGTCTCATTAGCTTGTCCTCTTTAAACTACTAGCTCCTCATTGTTCCATCATGTCCCATAAAGTAAATTTTAAATCGGATAGATCTTGGTATTGTAACGATCCGTGGTTCTAAACAGAATATTTATACCGTTTCAATACCAAATGCGCCCATGTTTCAGTGGTATTAATAAGAACAGAATAACCCAGCCCTCATTTGTTGAAGAGCTTTCTCATGTGAGACTAGAGGGAAAAGAGACGCCATGTCTCTCCCAGCCCGCCATTTTCTTCAAATGTTAAACACATAATGCTCTTGTGGTTTACTCAGATTATACCAGCATGCAGCAACATTTCTCCATTACAGCCCGTAAATGCACGTATTCACATTCTTAGATGCATCATTTCAGTCAAAAAGAACGAGTGAATATCAGAATCAGGTTTAGTGGCCAAGTGTGTTGACACACAAGGAATTTGGTTTCAGCTGATAGTGACTCAAAATACAGACATAAATAACACTATACATTCAGCTTGGACTATACAAGACAAAACCAGACTATATAAGACTATTTATGTTGAGACATGTCATTTTTTCCTAAACTAAAATCCGTTTAGATGTTCTTAAACACAAATGTCTTTAATCGTAACTTAAATGGCGCTATTAAATGCAAATGCGATTGCCCTTACATTTCTATTCATCTCATTTGGTAGATGCCTGTATCCAAACACTGGACCAAGAATACTATTAGTCTAAAAACTCTGTTGGAGAGGTTGTATAGTTAAAAAGTACTAATCTGAATAGACGTTGGTTTAAAAAATGTGCTAGTGAGTCACTTGTTTGGACATCTTGCGGAAGTTCATTCCACCACTTAGGTGCCAGAACAGAGAAGAGTAGTATATCCTTGTATACTGGGAGACTGTGAGACCAGTCAAGAGTTGTTCAACAAATGTGAATAACTTGTTTTTACTGCAGCTCAGACCATAGCTGTAATTCAGATGAAAGGTCTATAATTAATATCAATATTAGCAGCTCATTTTCAGGGAGTAAATGCTCTATATGTTCAATCTTAAAAATGCATAGGGTAAAATATGCTATATAATTTTATCAATTTTTTATGAATTATATGATGAAGCTTTCTGTATGGGGACATTTTATTAACATTTATGGAAGTCCCCAGTATCAGCACTTTGTAATAGATCGCAAGTTTCCCACCACCATCTTCAATCTTAAAAATAAATAAATAAAAAAACTGCTATAAGTAATAACAAAAACCAACTTGTCTTACAGGTGAACATTAAATGTAACTGGATTTAGTTAATAAATTACTAATAACTAATTGTTGTGGTAAGAGAAGTAAGGTAGCAAAGGTTAAACAATTTGTTCTGCAAGAAATAAAACAATTTTCAAATGGAACATATCAAACATTAATATAATGAATAATAATTTAAAAAAGTATTATTGTAATTAGGTTGACTTTGCAACAGATTTGGATAATGTTATTTTCACAGACATGGTCCAAGTGATGACTTAACTGTAATCATGTGCATATTTTTCTAGCACGCACACACCCACACCCATGGACAAGATCTTGTTGAGGAAAACCTACTCATAGTCATACAAGTAGGATGGATTCATCATGTTAAGCAGATTTTTGTATTTTTCCTTAAATGTTTTTTGTCGATAATTGATTAATTTGTCATTGAGATGTAATTAAAAATTTTTATCTTAGTCTTCTAATTGCAGACTGTTATTTGGCCTTTATCACTATACATTTTCTACAATCTCTGTAAATGAAGTAATAAACACTATAAAGACAAAGTATTGGGACATCTGACTTTTCCAGCCGTATGTGGTTCTTCCTCAAACTGTTACCACAAAGCTGGGGGCACACAACTGTATGGAATCTCATTGGATGCAGTAAAATAAAATTCCTTTCTCCTAAACTAGAGGACCAAAATCCATCCCAGAATTGACAATGCCCCTGTAGAGAATGACGATTTACATGGGTTGGACAGAGTGGAAGATTTTGAGTGGCCTGCTATTGAACTCTGTCCTCAACCCTATTAAACACCTTTGAGATTAATTGTAGCCCTGGCTGCACCCCAGGCCTCCTCACCCTACATCAGTACCTAACCTTAATAAACACCCTTGTAGCTCCCTCCAATATCTAGTGGAACATATTATCAAAAGAGTGGCAGTTATTATAACAGCAAATGGGATGTTCAGAAAGCACATATGAATCTTATAGTCCATGGTCCACTACATTTTGTTGAATATAGCGTATATGACGTCAACGTGTCCTTTCAACACTAGTGTGTAATGTAAATATGACCACACAGATATAATGCTAATATGTACCTTATTTAAAGTAAACATTCTAATAGTTAATAAAGATGTTATGTGCTTTAACTTGTCTTCCAACAAAGTAATGCTAAACCATGTGTCTCAGAATGATAGTATTTTCCTATATTATTGTATTGTATTTTAGCACTACTATAATTTGAAAGAAGAGCACATTTGTGATTGACAAAAGCATTATATGTACTCTTGCATTTTATGTGATTGATATATATGAACAGGTATAATACATTACAATGCTTAAAAAATAAATTTTAGAGATAGATCTAATTCTCAGATTCAGAAGTTGAATTGGGAATTACTTTATTTGCACTTGATACTATCGTATACTTGAGTCTACAAGGCCATAACCTGCTTTTACTTTACTGATAACTTCTTGATCCTTTACCTTGATTAACTATTATTAGGCTTCCTTCTTTGAAAGACGGACATTTTAATGCAATATATCATTATGTTGAAAGATTTATGACCAAACTTTTGATGTCACCCATATGAGGATGGGTTCCCCTTTGAGTCTGGTTCCTCTCAAGGTTTCTTCCTCATATCATCTAAGGGAGTTTTTCCTTGCCACTGTCGCCACGGCTTGCTCATCAGGGACAAACGCACACCTTCACCTTTACTGTTGTTTTCTGTAAAGCTGCTTTGAGACAATGTCTGTTGTGAAAAGCGCTATACAAATAAACTTGACTTGACTTGACTTGATTATGTAGCTTTAATGAGCAGACTACCAAAAAGCTTCATAAGGCTGGGTTTAATCTCAAAAACCTGACCTCATGGCAAATTTGTAATTAAATCTCACATGTATAAGCGATTGTAGTTAGGCTAGGTCAGGATCAGGGGTCTTATTCTAATTTTGTTTTTAAAAGTTGGGTGTCGTTTAAAATGTTAGGAACAGATAATTAGGATTTAAAATGCTGTGTAAAGATTGTATTTGAAAGTATTATATTAAATATTATAATTTCAATGTTTATAAAAGCTGCACATATAAGGAGCTCTTAAACCAGGCTGATATATTTTAATTAGTGCTTTGGTGTTTTAAGCTATTTTTTAAAAATCATTTCCAAATTTGACCTTTCAAAATTTGTCTCGTTTTGTTGATAAAGCACTATAGTCCTGATAGTTTCTGGCCATACTAATTATATCATATACTTAGTTACATTTCTAATTTAATGTAAACAATAATAAAACCTGTGAACTGTATTGGATTAATTGTAACCTAAATTAAAAAAATATATATTGCCAAAATACTGAGAAAAGTGCTGGCCTTTCTTAAGGCAGTAATTTTCTTGTCATGACAATAGCAGGAGTAGGTGTATGGCTTAGAGTCTTTGGATTGTATGCTCACAGCATGACTGTTTTGAATTTGACAAAATGATTAATCTTCCGTGCCAGGCCAAAGTCAATGTATCCATTGCTAAAATAGATTATCCTAACAAGGTGTGAACACACCACACAAGACCAGTCACAGGGCTACTGTCTGATGTGGATCATGAGATATCAGTTCTGTCACTTTCTAAATGTAATGTTTTGATCATGTACAACCATTAACAGCCATTGAATTGATTAGGATAGCATATCAATCACCCATACATCTTCAATAAACCAGGTTAATCAAGTTTATTTGCATAAATCAAGCTTATGGTAATCAAGCTTAAGGATCTCAGTCCTGACACTTTTGTCTAAGCCACAACTCTTCTTGTGGATAATAATTATTAGTTGTTATATTTTAATATTACTGTAGATTCTACATTATAAATACATTTTGGTTTTTACTTTTCAACACAGCTTGAATTTAACATGTAAGGGCAACCACTAAAATCAACTTGGAGGATATAATTTTTTAAAATAATGCTTCCATGACATTCATATTATTTACGATAAACATATATACATATCACATAAAGGTAATTAATAAGAAAGAGCTTTCTTTGTCATCACAGGTAGATAATAAAAAACTTAAGATCATTAGACAAAAATCGATCTATCTAATATATCTATCTGTCTATATTATTAATAATAATAATCATAATGTAAAATTATTGCAAGAACAAATACCATGTGCAAATAATGCAGTGCATGCCTGTCTTTACGTCAATTTAAACATTTTCACATCTAGATTATTTATATTCATAAATAATATGAATGTCATGGAAGCATTATTTAAAAAAAATTATATCTTCCAAGTTAATTTTAGTGGTTGCCCTTACATGTTAAATCCTCAAGCAATTCCATAAGAAGTGTATTTGTAATAAACAACAAAAAAGTTGCTGCTGTTACATCTGAATATAAATGAGGTGTGAACTGAGGTGTGGTAGGTGAAAATGGCTGATGATCATTAGTGGATGTCACAGAGCTCTCACCTTCAGGCTCTAAGTAACTCCACCCTCTTTTGGACCAAGGAATTCTGGGATAAATAGTGCCAGGCCTAAGTACCGAGTCAGATTCACAAGTAGCAAGAAGTTGATCGGCTCTGCCAGCTAAAAGCTGAAGTCTTATTGGCCCTGCACTAAGGTCTGAAGAAAAGAGAATTTGCAGCCATGTGGTCTGACAGCATTGTTGGTAAGGACAAGTTGATGAGGTTTAAGTTCCATTGTTTAAATATGTAAAAAATTATTGACATTAAGAATGATGTTTGTTTTTATAAAATTAAAAACAGGTAATGATGGAGCATCTCAGGCCAGTAAGATTGCAGGCCGGAGGAAGCGGACCAGTTTCACCAAAGAGCACTTGGAGCTCCTCAGAATGGCTTTTAGTGTGGACCCATACCCTGGCATTAGTGTCAGAGAAAGTCTTTCTCAAGCCACAGGCCTCCCAGAGTCACGAATTCAGGTAGATGCTTAAAAAAAAGCAGTCCTTTACATATTAGCTTTTTATGTTATGATAAATAGATGTTTTCATGGTTGTTGTGCACTACTTAATCAAACTTGCATTTCTTTTTGCCTTAAACAGGTTTGGTTTCAGAATAAGAGGGCAAGAACCTTAAAGAACAGAAATGCTCAAACCTCACCTCAACCAGAAGCTACTTCTTCACTGTCCAGCACCTTCCTGCCACCCCACATGGTTGGTGTAAGAGAAAGCAGACAACCAGCATTTAATGTTACTCAACCTCAGCTGAGAGAAGACAGTGAGCAGGACTGCTTCTTTACTGACTTGTCTCCACAAAGTTTTGGCCTTTCACCGAGTGGAGCTCACTGCAGCACTCCATCCATCAGACCACGCCAAGACCGGCTGATGGGCACTAGCCTAAGTCCTTCCTCTTTTCACTCTGATTTGGAAGTTACTGCAGTTGGCTGGGGCTCTGTGAGAGCACAAAGCTCACCAGAGTGTCTGTGGAGCCCACCAATGCAAGGCACTGGAAATGGCAGCAAAGATGAGAGCCAGGTCTTTCTTTATCCTCCACCTCCTTATCCTCATGGCACTGTGAGGTCTGGGTTTCTCAACAGTTTAAAGTCCACCTCCCCTGACTCTGCAGATTCTGCATTTTGGGACATGGGATTGGATAATACTTCTCCTATGCCATATTCTCAGGGTGGAAGTGGTCTGTGGGATGAATCTGCACAGGAGAAGCCTTTGGCCCCACTACCAAATCTGTCTTCTCAGTGCCTGGAGGAAGTTCTTGGTGAGATGGAACCAGGCTGGTGGAAGATTAATGGACAAATGGAGCTTCAATAAGACTGTTAAAGTAATAATAAAAAAAAAAGACTGAACAAGAAGAAGAAAATGAATGTTTTAGTCCACTTACTTTCAAATGTGATTAAGGACTGTAGCAGATTTGTGTGAATCTCATGTTACTTATCATGTTGCAATTTTTACCCCAAGATATTGTGGTGGGAAAGCAGTATCACTATATTAAAGTTGTTTTATTTATTAATTTATTGTATACCTCTTCCAAAGAGTAGATTATTCAGAATTCTCATGTTGCAAGATTTTACTGATTATTGTATTATTTAAGACCTTTGGTCAGTTTTTACATAATTTAAACCTATTTATTTCATCATTATATTGTAGAAGTACAGGATTGTGGGGGGGAAATGTAAATAATCACTTATTTTGTACAATAATTTATTGCAAATAAAATGTTGAGCAAGCAAACTTTTGTACTGTACTGTTTTATTATTATTATTATTCCCCCATAAAATATTACATACTTTAAATGCAATTCTACCTTGTTCGCGGAACTCTCAAACTCGGAACACGTGTTAACGTTTGGTTTACCCGGACGAAATATTCGCGACGGAACGAGTCCCGGATGTGGTGCACACGTGAAAATCTTTGGTGGTGCTCACGACTTGGGACTATGACATGATACAAACCCATTTGGTCAGTTTGAAGTGATTTTCGGCACCAGTGGTTTTGAGAAGAACAAGATCAAAAAAGGTAGTTTGTTTTATTCAAGTCATTTGTTTATTTAGAACATTCGAAAGCTGAATGTTTACTAACCGCATAACGAAATACTTTAGCCATTATGGCTAACTATTTACAACAGCCAGCAGGAATTCAGTGTTTTGCGAGTAGACAAAAATAAAATAAAACGGCGTTATCCTCAGAGGTTGCAAAAGTACACATACTTTACTTAAGTAGAAGTACAGATACTCATGTTTTGAAATAGTCGGGTAAAAGTTGAAGTACTGATTATACCTTTTTACTTAAGTGAAAGTAAAGAAGTCTTGGCTCTGACATGTACTTAAGTAAAAAGTAGTTATTACTTCTACCTGTTTTAGCTGTTAACTGGACCTCACATCATATTAATATTTGATAGATAGATAGATAGATCTTTGTTATTGCACAATACAGGTTCACAGCAACGAAATGCAGTTTGGCATCTACCAGAAGTGCAAAAAGTAGCAATCGTGCAAATAGTGCAGAAGCCTTTGCTATGTTTTCACACGGACAGTTAATGAGGTGATACAGGAGAAACTGTACCTCTTCCAGTCAAGAAGCTTATATATATATATATATATATATATATATATATATATATATATATATATATATATAACATATAAATGTAATAAATATATAAAATATATATAAATGTAATAAATATATACATTTTACAGGTTTAAATGATGTTTTTATCTGTACGCTCAATAAAGACAGTAATTTATGTTCGTGTCGCCATTATGAGAGAAAAACCCACAAAACGCCACCCAGAGGGTAAATTGTGTAAAACATGGCGGATTTGGTGTTTGATTTGAGACTTTGTGCAAAAATAAAGCAAAAGTTTACTGATTAAAATTATTTTTCGGTGGAGTTTATTTATTTATTTTATATCTAAGTAAAGAAGGGACGTCGTGAATAAGTGTATGTTTTGCTGGAGGTTTTATTTTCGCCTCTTTCATATTTATTTATTTATTTAAATTTTTTAAAATAAAAATGGTAAAAACAGAAATGCGCCCTGAATTGATAGCGCGTTAATAACATTTAGTGCAGTGTAAAATAATTTTAATTTTGACAGCCAAATATATATATATATATATATATATATATATATATATATATATATATATATATATATATATATATAAATACAAAACTAATAAAAAATGTTGAAACCTAATGAATGTGTCCAGGCTGAAGATCCACATATAGAACACAAGCAGAGAAAAGATGATAATGATCATGAATGTGTCTGTTCTCAGTCATATTTACGTTACTGACTCCCTCTGTCTCATCCACATTAACCCCAAACTTCTTACTGCCTTCTGCCTGCTGATTCCTATCTTCGTAAAGAGTGAGAGTCAGGACTTTATACACCAACTGATTGAAAAAGACGCGCAGTAACAGGAAATCAGTTGTTCGGCTGAAATCAGCGCGCAGTGAAAAGAAAAAAATAATATTTCATCAAATCAGTGGATTAAAACTAAAGTAACGAGCCGGTTTTGAAAATGTAAGAAGTAAAAAGTACAGATATTTGTGTAAAAATGTAATGAGTAAAAGTAAAAAGTTGTCTGAAAAACAAATAGTGGAGTAAAGTACTGATACCAGAAAAATCTACTTAAGTACAGTAACGAAGTATTTGTACTCCGTTACTTCCCACCTCTGGTTATCCTCAGGTTTTAGAACAGAGCCCTTGTTATTTCAAGAAATCTTGAACAGGCCATAAACTAGTAATGGTTCTTGTAAGACAGCGGTGGATTTATTTCGGTTTGTGATCTAACCAATAGCTGTCTTTTAACAAGCACAGATCCCAGAGGTGTGAAGATGGAGGCAAAGGAGCAGAAACGGCATCAGCAGAAGCAAAGTGGTCCTAAGGCTGAAAAGAAGAAGAAGAGGAAACAGCGAGGTCAGGGGGCAGAGCTGGAGCAGGATGAGCGCAAAAGAAATCCAAAAGCATTTTCAGTGCATTCGGCCGTGCGCATGGCCCGGACCTTCCACAGGTTAGTGGAATATGATTTCATAGTGTAAATAGGATGGGTGTTTTGAGTGTGTGCAATAAAGTGACCATTTTCATTAGAGTGTGGATTTAATCATTGTGTCCAATCTAGATTTCACAGCAGTTTCTGTAGTCTTTTATTTCAAGACTATTTGGTATCTCGGATATAGCTCAATGTAGTTCAGGTTCGGTAAGTGTAAAATCTGTCACGAAAAGGTCCTTGTATCAGCCATTATTTGCTTAGTTTACTATTGTTAATTATTAGATCAAATGAAAATTGATTGCTGTAGGAATTTAAACGTGGAAATGTGGAAGTGTAAAAGTTTAAACCAACTTTTAAAACCACACATCATCCTCTAAGGTTACACAATTTATGTACTATTCATTATGCTTTGCTATATATGCTCATTTGATAGAGTTTTAGTAACTCTGGAGTATACACACACTGTCCACTTGATTAGGAACACCTGCACGTTGGGGCAGTTATCTAAACAGTCATTCATTTGGCAGCAGCACAATGGGGGGAAAAATCATGCAGATTAAGATCAAGAGCTTCAGTTAATGTTCACATGAAACATCACAATGAAGAAAACCTGTGATCACTGTGACCTTGATCATGGTATTGTCATAGTAATGGGTTAGTATTTTATAAACGGCAGATCTAGGATTTTCACATACAGTAGTGTTTATTATCCATTCAATTCCTTAGTCCAAGCCTCAGCAGACTAAACATGTTCTTACTCTGACCCTGTAGACAAATATTAATATTATACAATGGTACCTTGACCTATGAGTGCATAAATGTACGAGTTTTCCGAGGTACGTGCGGTCACTCGGTCGATTTGTTTGCTTTTTTACGCGAGCAAAAATTGAGGTACGAGCTCGAGACGCCACTGCTAGATGGCGAAGCGAAGCCAGAAAGTGAAGATTGTGACAAAACAAGATAAGCAAAGAAGAAAAAGTAAAGAAAATAAAAGTTTAGGGATATGTAGTGTACAGTAGTGATAGTAAAAAAAAAAAGAGTTTTCCCTCCGCCTCTGCTTATCGTCCACGGAACGAATTAAACTCGTAGGTCAAGGTACCACTGTATAATATAAAAAAAGATGAGTAATGGAGTATTTCTGTATAGAGAAACTTAACGCTTTTTTTTGTAAAATTTAGGATAATCAATCGTATTTTAGCAAATCAAAATAGTATGAGATTTACTGTGACAGAATAGATTGTATAAAATTGCTGTAGTTGAGTCAGTTGTTATTCCTTCAAGTCTTATTAATGACATTTTCAATTTTAAAATCATTAAAAGTAATATATTTTAAAAGTTTCTTTGTTGATTGCTACAAAATCTTTCAAAAAATTATTCTGGTGCATTGAGAAATATTTGTATCTTAAAAAACACACAAATAATACAGCTTTATGAAAAGAAAAAAAAGCTGGTATGGTTATTTTATATGAATGTATAACTCTATCTATCTATCTATCTATCTATCTATCTATCTATCTATCTATCTATCTATCTATCTATCTATCTATCTATCTATCTATCTATCTATCTATCTATCTATCTATCTATCTATCTATCTATCTATCTATCTATCTATCTACACAGTGGGGAAAATAAGTATTTGAACACCCTGCTATTTTGCAAGTTCTCCCACTTAGAAATCATGGAGGGGTCTGAAATTGTCATCGTAGGTGCATGTCCACTGTGAGAGACATAATCTAAAAAATAAAATCCAGAAATCACAATGTATGATTTTTTAACTATTTATTTGTATGATACAGCTGCAAATAAGTATTTGAACACCTGAGAGAGTCAATGTTAATATTTGGTACAGTAGCCTTTGTTTGCAATTACAGAGGTCAAATGTTTCCTGTAGTTTTTCACCAGGTTTGCACACACTGCAGGAGGGATTTTGGCCCACTCCTCCACACAGATCTTCTCTAGATCAGTCAGGTTTCTGGCCTGTCGCTGAGAAACACGGAGTTTGAGCTCCCTCCAAAGATTCTCTATTGGGTTTAGGTCTGGAGACTGGTTTGGCCATGCCAGAACCTTGATATGCTTCTTACAGAGCCACTCCTTGGTTATCCTGGCTGTGTGCTTCGGGTCATTGTCATGTTGGAAGACCCAGCCTCGACCCATCTTCAATGCTCTAACTAAGGGAAGGAGGTTGTTCCCCAAAATCTCGCAATACATGGCCCCGGTCATCCTCTCCTTAATACAGTGCAGTCGCCCTGTCCCATGTGCAGAAAAACACCCCCAAAGCATGATGCTACCACCCCCATGCTTCACAGTAGGGATGGTGTTCTTGTGATGGTACTCATCATTCTTCTTCCTCCAAACACGTTTAGTGGAATTATGACCCAAAAGTTCTATTTTGGTCTCATCTGACCACATGACTTTCTCCCATGACTCCTCTGGATCATCCAAATGGTCATTGGCAAACTTAAGACGTGCCTGGACATGTGCTGGTTTAAGCAGGGGAACCTTCCGTACCATGCATGATTTCAAACCATGACGTCTTAGTGTATTACCAACAGTAACCTTGGAAACGGTGGTCCCAGCTCTTTTCAGGTCATTGACCAGCTCCTCCCGTGTAGTTCTGGGCTGATTTCTCACCTTCCTTAGGATCATTGAGACCCCACGAGGTGAGATTTTGCATGGAGCCCCAGTCCGAGGGAGATTGACAGTCATGTTTAGCTTCTTCCATTTTCTAACGATTGCTCCAACAGTGGACCTTTTTTTCACCAAGCTGCTTGGCAATTTCCCCGTAGCCCTTTCCAGCCTTGTGGAAGTGTACAATTTTGTCTCTAGTGTCTTTGGACAGCTCTTTGGTCTTGGCCATGTTAGTAGTTGGATTCTTACTGATTGTATGGGGTGGACAGGTGTCTTTATGCAGCTAACAACCTCAAACAGGTGCATCTAATTTAGGATAATAAATGTAGTGGAGGTGGACATTTTAAAGGCAGACTAACAGGTCTTTGAGGGTCAGAATTCTAGCTAATAGACAGGTGTTCAAATACTTATTTGCAGCTGTATCATACAAATAAATAGTTTAAAAATCATATATTGTGATTTCTGGTTTTTTTTTTTTTTTTTTTTTTTTTTTAAAAGAGTATGTCTCTCACAGTGGACATGCACCTACAATGACAATTTCAGACCCCTCCATGATTTCTAAGTGGAAGAACTTGCAAAATTGCAGGGTGTTCAAATACTTATTTTCCTCACTATATATATATATATATATATATATATATATATATATATATATATATATATATATATATATATATATATATATATATAGTTATAGTTATAGTATATATAATATTTTTTATATATATATATATATATATATATATATATATATATATATATATATATATATATATATATATATATATATAATATATGCATTTTCCCTATATAGGACCCAAGACATAAAGACTAAGAAGCATCACATACCTTTGGTAGACCGCACACCTTTGGAACCTCCACCTGTTGTGGTGGTTGTGATGGGACCTCCGAAAGTGGGCAAGAGCACCCTCATCCGTTGCCTAATCAAAAATTATACACGGCAGAAGCTTTCAGACATCTGTGGGCCTGTAACTATAGTATCAGGTGAATTAGTGATTGCTCTTATGCATTTATGCAAAACATTTCTTTATACACATAGTATATTTTAAAAGACTAATACATAGTTTTAAAGTTTTGTCCATTTCTTTGTAGGGAAGAAGAGGCGTCTGACCTTTATTGAGTGTAACAACGATATCAATACCATGATCGATTTGGCAAAGGTTGCAGACCTGGTGAGTCGCGTATGAAACATTGTATGAGTTCAAGGCTGAACTCTTAACTGACTGAGTTCTTTTTCTTTCGACCAGGTCTTGATGCTGATAGATGCTAGCTTTGGCTTTGAAATGGAAACCTTTGAGTTCCTTAACATCTGTCAGGTCCATGGTTTCCCACGTGTTATGGGAGTGCTCACACATTTGGACTCTTTTAAAAATAACAAGACACTCAATAAGACCAAAAAGCGCCTCAAACATCGCTTCTGGACTGAAGTATATCAGGTAAAAGCCACATATTACTAAAATCAACATGATTTTAAATTATTAGGTGTTAACAATTTTAAATCAGTAAGCATATTTTATTTATATATACACTCAACTGCTCTTTATGTAATAGGGAGCCAAGCTGTTTTACCTGTCTGGGATGGTGTATGGAGAGTACCAGACACAGGAAGTGAGGAACCTTGGACGATTTATTTCCGTCATGAAGTTTAGGCAGCTGGTTTGGCAAACGTCTCACCCTTATGTTGTGGCTGATCGGTAAGTGTAGGGGAGAAGAAAACTTTCTTTGGGGTCCTTTCTTTGACGCCAAACTCGGGTTAATGTAGGAGTTAAATTTTCTGCCAGTGAGGAGACCGGCAGTGCTAAATTGCTTATACAGTAGGTGCAATGCGTTTTTTTTTTTTATTGTGCCTTGCTATATACTGACGCCCCATTCAGAGTGTGTGGCCTCCTCATGTGCAGTGTTCCTAGTGGTCCCATATCCACCACTTCCCTGCACAAAATGTGAGCTGTTCACTTAAAGTTCAAAATGATGATGAATGTTTGATCAAACTTTTCTGTACTCTCAGGATGGAAGATCTCACTGATCCAGAAGCTATTCGAGTAGATTCTAAGTGTGACAGAACTGTCTCTCTGTATGGCTACTTGCGTGGGACATTTCTAAAGAACAAAGGCCAGGTTCACATTCCAGGTACAAAGGCCATCTGTAATCCTTCTGTATCAACAGACTCATATTCTGTGACATTTTAAAAAGCTAGATATTTAGATTAGATACTAAAGTCTCAAAACATTTGATTGACAGAGAATATTTTATTGATTGTTTCTCAAAACACTGTTAATGCTGTTTTTGATTGGACTACAATGCATTAAAACATGTTTTACAGGAGTAGGAGACTTCTCTGTATCAGACGTTAGCTTTCTTCCTGACCCGTGCCCACTGCCTGAGGTTCTGAAGAAGAGAGCTCTAAATGAGAAGGAGAGACTGCTGTATGCTCCCATGGCAGGGGTTGGAGGTGTGGTGTACGATAAAGATGCAGTGTACATTGACATGCCTGTTGGTCACATCAAACAGGATCAGGTCGGGTCAATTTGTTTCTTCTCTTTGCTGAAAAATGTTCACTGTTTTTAAATAGCAGTAAACAGGGCTAAGCAATATGACTCTAATGCCCATGACACTGTATATAAAAAGTGTTTCTACATTAATGAGGTTTATTAATAAAAACACACCACAGAAAAGGGTTTATTTCCAAGTCTGTTGTTTGAAGAAAAAAAAAATTAAACAATTAAAACAAAAAAATGGTGTTTGGGACAATAAGGTTTGCGTCTCCAGTTATTGTTATTTTTATTAGTGTTTAAACAACATGTTGTAATAGGAATGATGTGGTGATGCTCTCCTGTTTCCCCCCTAAAATTGATGCCAGCACTTCCTAACATTTATACATATGTGCTAATTATTCTTTTTTTATTTCTTTATTTTTTTTATTTAAAGAACATACCATAATTTTAATCAGTTTAGTTAGTTTAACATACAAAAAACAGTTGCTTTCTTACCAGTTATGTAATGTATAATGCAATGCATCTTGTCATAATGAGAAACTCCACATGACTGAAACCTTAGTTACAGCTTTAGCTCTGTTATATTGGAGTTATCAAAAAATGGTACATTACAGAAAATGTCATACCATACTAATAATTAACCATAATTTAAAAACAAATCTTTTTATATTTAGACTTAGATTATGTGGAACATACTTTTTTTACAGACACGTTTCTGTCCCTGTGGGTGAGCTTTTATTACAAACGATGACACATGAGATTTAGTACATTAATATACCTCTGCGATTTTTGCTTTGCAGCTGGTCAGATTTAGACAATATATTAAACTCAGCAGCGCGCTCATATAATCACAAATAAATGGTTTAACAAAACATGTAACCTGCTTCATATTGTAAAAATCTAAAAATGTAGTTTAATAAGGAATTATAATTTTTTTTTTTACTCTGTTTCAGGATGTACAAGTAGAGTGAAGTTAAAAACCTTTATTACAGAAAACTGTACACATGTAAATGGAGATTGAGCCTTTTATTTTACTTACTTACGTATGTTGTACATTACATTGTGCCGTTTGTACTGTCAAAGAGCTTTAATGATCCAGGTTGTACTTCACTTACACTACCTGAACAAAGGTTGCCTTATTTACATGACAAATCTTAATAGAGTTGCATTATTTTTAAATTGTGAAATGTTTGAAATGCTGCAGCTAACAAGTTGCAGTTTGGAAGATAAAAAATTTCATTTTTACCTAAATGGTTTATTTGAAATATAGAAGTTTTTTTTTTTTACTGTACAATAGGTACAGCTCAGCAAATTGAAATTGTATCCTTCCATCATGAGTGTTGTGATGTTACAGTTAGGGATATTGCCCACTCCACTGATGATAAATCAGAAAACAGTTCCTGCATTCAGGCCTCCTTTTTTAAACCATGTTGGTGTGGTATGGTGGCTGCTGCTGTTGCACGTTCTGTAAAAGAGCATCTGCCTTTTTTCTGATAGGAGGAGGTACGTCCTGCTACGGAGCTGATGCAGTCCCTCATGGGCACACAAGCGACGCTGGATGCCAAGATTGCTGCCAGCAAAGTTTCACTGTTCACAGGAACTGCAGCCTTGACTCCAGAGGAAGTGCAGGAGAAAAGGTTCTATTACATTGTCCTTTAGTTAATTTTGGTTGGTTGAACATTTCCCCTTCATTTCGCTTGTATACCCATCATCTGAGCCTTTGTGTTTCTTTAACAGTGGGAAGGAAGGACCTGTGGAGAGTCGAGTGTTTGACCCAGAGACTCAGAGAGAGAGGAGAAAAGCTGTCTTTAGTGAGGAAGAAGAGAGAGACAACGGGGAAGGAAGTGACGAAGAGGAGTCCGATGAAGGTGAAAGCGAGGAAGAAAAAGTTGAGGAAGAAGATGATGAAGATGAGGAAGCAGTAGATGATAATGAGGAGGAGGAGGAGGTAGAAGATGATGATGATGAGGAGGAGGAGGTAGAAGACGATGATGAGGAGGAAGAGGACTATAGCAATGATGGCAGCAAACAGGACACGAGTGAAGTTTCAAACCCTGGAAGAAAAATTATAAAAGAGGACGCTCCCCCGGTGAAGAGACAGAAGCTGGAGAAAAGTGGGAAAGACACTAGGCCTGTGGTTGAGATGCCTGTATTTGCAGATAGTGATGACGACCTAGAGAATAGTGAAGAATCAGAAGAGGAGACTGAGGAGGATGAAGAGGAGTTGGAGGAGAAAATGGAGGAGAAACAGAAACCTAAGAAAAAAAGCTCAGCACCCCCAGACTCTGGTCACTGCTCTGAGGAGGAGGGGGATGATGATGATGATGATGACGACGACGATGACGACAATGAAAAGGAGGTGCACAGTGATAGCGACACAAAAATGGAAGAACAATTAAATGTTAAATCAAGCCTTAGAAAAGCTGCAAAGCTAAAGACTGCTCCTGATGAGGAGGAGGATGAAGATGAGGAGGAGGAGGAGGATGAAGTCGAAGAAGATGAGGAGGAGATGGAAGCAGAATTTGAAGGGGAGCTGGGATCTGAAACTGCTGGTATGTTCTCAGTCACTTTATTGAGTCTTTAAACCACTTTGTTCCCTGATTCTTATTT
This sequence comes from Silurus aristotelis, assembly GCF_946808225.1. Classification (NCBI taxonomy): domain Eukaryota; kingdom Metazoa; phylum Chordata; class Actinopteri; order Siluriformes; family Siluridae; genus Silurus; species Silurus aristotelis. Next base: position 15,897,412 of record NC_139585.1, on the reverse strand, counting down.
TTATTTTACAACAAGGAACTTACAGGGGGGTTTACCACAACCCAAAATTAATGATGTTTTGATCCTCATTAACTTCTGTTTAATGTGTTTTTTTTTAGGTTAACAATGTTACTGACTGAAGTTTATATCATTGAGTTTTATTATTTCTATGATATAAATATAATCAAACAACATACTGGCAACAGAACACACAGAATGTGATCAAATAAATGATGACAGTGTATCACAAGCTGTTAATGGGTGACATATTGTGTAGCCACACATTTTTCTTACCTTTCTTCCTCTCATTGCCTCTGTTTGACCCGTGTCTCTCAGGAGCACTACGCTGGAAAGATGATTTGGCCCGGAAAGCCAATGAAGCATATCAGAGACGGCAGCGTGCTGCAGCTAACCTACGCAAGCTGGTGTATGGTACAGGTGAGCGAGCAAATCACAAGCATCGTTAAATCTCTGGATACGCTTTGATTTATTATACAGGGTAAGTTTGAAAATTGATCTGCTTCTCCTATAAAAGTAGAACGTAGGCTTTTATGGAACATAGAGTTCTGTTGTTGCCTTTGTGACTTGTAAAGGCAAGAGAGTTTTGAGAGGAAGGTAGTTTGTACTTATCATTTGTTTGTTGCAGTCATGGGAGACGATGAGGAAGAAGTAAACAGTGAGGAGGAGGAGTTGGGTGGGCTGTTCCGTGTTAGTCGACCAGAGAAGAGTAAGAAAGTAAGAGCGGATGCCGTGGACTGCTCACGTTTCCAGCCTGATGAAAGTCATGACTGGGAACAGGAGGAGGTAATGAATGTGTTCAGCACACTGCCTTATCTAAATCCCTCCGCTTTCATTGTTTTAAATAAAAAAGCTCTGGAATACTCAGGAAACTGAATTTATTGCACATTTCCTCTCAGATGCTGGCCTCAATTAGGGACTGCTTTGTAACTGGAAAATGGGAAGGAGACAAAGATGCTGCCACTCTGCTTAAAGAGGATGGTAAGGACATTATCTGGCTATTTTTCTCTTTCAGCAAAAATGTGTTTGTTCTTTCTAATTTATTCTCATTGCACTAGATGAAATGTATGGAGATTTTGAGGACCTGGAAACTGGAGAGGTTCACAAAACAAACTCTGGCAAAATGGATGCAGCTGAGGTATGGGGATTAGAACAACTTTCTTTCATATCTCATTTATTTATTTATTCATTTATTTATTTGTGTATGCTTATAATGAGCAGGGAGATGATGAGGAGGTGGAGGAAGAGGAGGAGGAGGCACCCAAGGTGAAGGTTGATGATGAAACTCAGAAAAACAAGCGTCTGGAAAAGAAGAGGAGATTGAAGGAGCGGTTCAACGCAGAATACGATGATGGAGATGCTACCTACTTTGACGACCTTAAAGAGGAGATGCAGAAGCAGGCTGAGGTCAGAGGTCACAGCTATATTCCTCCTAACATTTAAGCATCTGTTTATTTATTTATTTTTTATTTATTTATTTATTTTTTGCCTTTTCTGAACTTAGTCATTCAAGATAAAAGTTTGATGATATGTCCATAACTGAATATGAATGTTCTTACACAGCAGTTTGGAACGAAAATCATATGGAAATATATAATAATTATGTATAAAAAATACAATCATACCGTTAACTCTCATTACAATTTAGCTGGGAATCAGAGATATCAACATAGTCACGCATAGGTATAATGTTGTTAAGTAAGGGATGTCCAATCATCCAGTTAGGCATGTAACTTAAAAGTTTCTGAACAATAATTAACAGCTTTTTAATCTTTTGAATAATTGACAGTAATTTATTTACCTAAATAAAATTGAGTATCATGTATGTCCAACAGGGGAAAAATCACACAGGTTATATGCCTCTAACAAGTTTCTCTCTGTGTGTGTGTGTGTGTGTGTGTGTGTGTGTGTGTGTGTGTGTGTGTGTGTGTGTGTGTGTGTGTGTGTGTGTGTGTGTGTGTGTGTGTGTGTGTGTGTGTGTGTGTGTGCAGCTTAACAGAGCTGAGTTTGAGGACATGGATGATGAGACTCGTGTTCAATATGAGGGCTTCAGACCTGGCATGTATGTGCGTCTGGAAATCCCTGCGCTTCCTTGCGAGTTTGTTACCAACTTTGACCCACATTATCCAGTCATCCTGGGTGGCTTGGGAGCCAGTGAAGGCAATATAGGATATCTGCAGGTGAGCATTAATCATAAGACCTTGACTATGTCCTTGTTCTCTATATGAATCTTTGAGAGTTCATGACTTCCTGATCAGAATGTTGACTAAAATGTTAACTGACTTTTTTTTGGTGCTATCTCTTGACTATAGATGCGTCTAAAGAAACACCGCTGGCATAGTCGTATCCTGAAGACACGTGACCCTCTCATTCTGTCGTTAGGCTGGAGACGTTTCCAGACTATTCCTCTCTACCACATCGAAGACCACAATGGCCGCCATCGCCTGCTTAAATACACTCCTGAACATATGCACTGTGGTGCCTCTGTCTGGGGTAAGAGAGCTACCACTTCCGATAGTATAGTTCAAGAAGGGTAAATTTTTCAAATTTTTGGTGTTCTTCACCCTAATTTCTCTTTTCACATTACTCTGTAGGACCCATCACACCCCAGGGGACAGGCTTTCTTGCTGTTCAAAGTGTTGCAGGGACTCAAGTAACATTTTTAACATATTGAAATTAAGGCTTCAACTAACGATTATTTTGATAGTCAATTAATCGGATGATTATTATTTATTTATTTTTCGATTAATCATTTAAAAAAATATAAAAAATAAGATGTTTTGCTTATAACTATATAAAACCCTAATTCAGGGTATTTATGTATAAAAGTGTGCTTTTAAAAACGCAGAAGCCGCATATTGAGTTTAATTATCTTTAATTTTGACATTTTAAAGCTTTATAGTGGCCTCTTGTTGAGGAGTGCATGGGAGATTTATTTTTTATAATAATTGCAGATGGCATGTTGACAACTATTCTTAAAATAATTTATATAAGATTGTTTTTTTTTTTTTTTTTTTGACTTTTTTTACTTGTGAAGATAACATCTGAAATATAATAATTTAATTTTGCATAATAATTTAATGTTATATGCATTATTTAAATATACAATCATTGAACACAAGCATTTAAACATAGTAAAGCCGCAGTAAGTCACGTTTTAAAACAGATAAGTTACTGTTGTAGTAGATAAATGCTGTAAAAAGCGAATGGAACGGAGAAACACAACATGCCAACCGGCTCAATAAAAACCAAAAAAAAAGGAAAAACTATGCATTGGTGTACAAATGCAAAAACATTTGCTGAAAACCACGACCGTGAGTAAAAATTGTTTGCACCGTTTTAATTGAATGTTTTTCATCACTATGTTGCGAGCGATCTGATCGCATAACCTGATGCTCGTGAGTCCTGCCAGATCCAGTGAGACTGTCACTAAACTGTACCATTTTCGCCAGTGAAAAGGAGACAACGTTCCTCCGGAACCCTGGTGCTACAATAAACAACATAAAGCTACATAAAGTGCAAACCGTGCAGACAAAAAACTGACAGACAGACAGACAGACAACACAAGACTGTGTGGGACAATACACAACACAAGATAGCGCCGACCAGTAAACCTACTGTATACTCTGAATATACAGTATTGTGCAAAGAGCACTATAACGACTATAACCAAGAATACATGTAAAAAAAAAACAGCAGTAGCAGCAGTCGAGTGGCGCAAAAAGCAGCATGTAAACGGCTTTTACATACCATGCTGATGTTTCACCAGTGTGTGTTCTTTTCATGTGCTTGTGCATCACTGTGGTACTTCCATCCAACACAAACTCCGCTTTGCATAACTTCCAGATTACAGTCTTTTTTTGTTGCGTTTAAAATAAAATTGCTCACATGATTTGAGGTGCACACCTTTTCCTTTCGCATGCGGCAGTGTTCTCTTGCTGTCACGATAACCCGTAACTTCAACAGCACAACTAATCGATAACAGCATTCGGTGACGATGAATTTCATTATTGATTTTATCCATTAGTTGTTGCAGCTCAAATTGAAATATCTTTTAACCTGTTTATCTGTGTTTCCTGTTTGAGAGCATTTCCACTTTAATTTCTTATTAACTATCTCAATTTCCTTAGGCAAATTTCCGCATTGCAGCCACTGGAGTTGTTCTGGACTTGGACAAATCTGTGACCATAGTGAAGAAGCTGAAGCTGATTGGAAACCCCTATAAGATTTTTAAGAATACCTGCTTTATCCAGGTAGGGCATCCTGCAAAGTAAAACTACTATTTACAGATGCAGCAGTGCTGCACATAGCGTGTCTAAAATGTTTTAGAAGTAATGGTTAATTTTATAGTACAGCAGCCGCCCTTGTACGATTTTCACATGCACTGCTATGTGCATGTGTGGGATGTGAATTTGGTTTTATTCAGTGATCTATGCCATCTGTGACCCTGTGCTCCAGAGGGTGTAATTAACCATGTTCTCAATGTGCAAGGAGGCTGGCAGGGTCCTTGTTTTTTCTGACACTGCCAGTTGGGAGGCTAGGACTTTTCATTTCATGTGCTTGGTAGGTTAAAATGTGTCATGCTGGAGACAGTGGCAGTGTAACAGAGAGAATGCTGGGATTTCTCTGATTAAGCTGAAAAGAAAAAAAATATATTTTTATTTAACTGTTGTTCAAAAATAATTGGTTTCTTCTGATTGTAATTGCATGTCACTGTTTTTCCTTTGCTTTCTTAGGGAATGTTTAACACTGTTCTGGAGGTTGCGAAATTTGAAGGAGCCTCTATCCGCACGGTCAGCGGGATCAAAGGTCAGATTAAAAAGGCTTTGCGGACACCATCTGGAGCCTTCCGAGCCACATTTGAGGACAGACTTCTGATGAGTGGTAAGTTAGATTTTGTACTTGGCAAAGCTGCTTTTGAAAGACAATGCTAATGGAAAATACTTTTGGCTAAACATTTCATAATACCTGCATCCAAAACGCTATTATGTGCACGAACTAGCAAGCCTTAAGTAGTACTGCCAGACAATTCATATAGTAGTATGTTATCCAGGATGTGGTGCCAGTTTTGTTACCTTGAGGGTATAATTATTTCTTTCTGCTGCTCGAATATTATTGAGATGATATAAGAATTAAACTTAATTGTGTCATGGTCACAATTACTGGGCACAAAAAGGCTAAAATGTCTTATTGTTTTGTGGTAAACTGTGTAGTTGTGGGTCAGTTTCATTAGAAATAGCTCGCAAAAATGCATCGTATAGTGTACTCTGAGTATTCTCTGTATTCAATTCGCTAAATGGTTTTTTATTCTTCAGCCTGCCGAAAACATTATACAGGATTTTAGTATACAGCAGTTAATGTACACACCAAGTTGAACAGAAGCTGTCGAAGATATGATATAATTAAGCTTAAGGTACAAAAATTCACAAACACCACCTGCTCACTACCACCAGCTCAGCAACTTTCCAACTGGAAAACGATATAAATTCTGTATTTTCTTTCACAATGCTGATCGTCCAAATTTAAGAGCCAAGTAAAATCTAAGCTATTCCATCAGTGCAAGATCGTGTATTCTATTGGATCCTGTTATTCTCTCTCTCTTTTGCCGTCACAGTGTAGTCAGAATTCTTCCAGGCCTGATGTTAGGTCATGATGGTTTTTGATATGTCTGAGCTGGCATACAATGGGCCAGGATTGGCAGGAAATTGATATGTATATGACTCCCCATCATGTATATGATGGTTATTACTACTACACAGGATTGTCAGTGTGACTCACAGCAGCTCAACCTCACATTGCATTTTCTTTTTTCCCTTCCCTGATTGAATTATATAAATAAAAAAGTACTTTGTAAACAAATCACCCAGTGTTAGCAATGGTAAGCATTTTGTCTGTCTTGTTTTGCTTTTTTTGGTGGGTTCAAATCAAATGCCAGATACGTCATTTATATGGATTCTGGAAAATATGGAAATCTAAATTATCCTTTAAAAAAGGGTTAAAAATTTTGGAAATGCAGGGTTAGTGCAGTGTAAAGTTAGACTGCTAAGCCAAGGGGTTTGCATATTTTAGCATATTTTCCTTTCCTCCTTCATCCTTTGCTAATGATGGTTTAACTCCCTGCCAAGATAACACTACTCTTACCCATCTCTAAGAGTTGCACTCAAAGCAGTGAACCTCATATATTCCAAAGGAAAAAAAGCTTTCTAGAGGATTTTGAGCTTACCCAAAGGATTTGAGTGTGCTGACAGTAATAGGTGTGCAAGCTACATTCAGGGAATTTCTTTTTTCATTAGTCACCAACTATGTCACTACTGAAGGCAGAGAAATAAAAAGATCCACAGAGGTGAGGGCCACTGAATCACCTAGTGCAGTCAGGCTACCTGCATGTGCTCATTTTACCATTATGTGACCTAAAAGAGCCCAGTAAGTGGACCGTAACTGGAATTCTGACTAGTATGAGATTTTGTAGTTTAGGTCTTTAGAGCTTGAAAAATATGGAAAATCTAATTTTTTAAAAGTATGGATATCCTGTTGTTAAAGCAATACTAGCTCAAAATGCAAAGAAGTTTTGGCAAGATTAATATATAGTTTTATTTTACAATTTTGATTATTCTCCTGAAATGGGGGGAAAAACCTGTTTGTTTTATTTTGGATGTTTTAGTGTATTTCTTATAAACCTATCCAATATAGATCTCTAAGCCTCTGCAAATTGTCATACGTCACCTCTAATTTGTAAGTATAATAACATTTGTAATCGGTTGTGTGAGTGTGGTGTTTTGTCTTCCAGTCAGGAAACCTTTGCGATTTTAAGGGGAAATATTGTTTGCATATATTTGCAGTTTTTCGTGTGAGGTGTGATTTGAAAGATTTTTTTTCTAAAAAGAATAGGGAACTGTTTCTTCCGACACAGTAAACACACATTTCACAAGAATTCACAGTAAACGCACATAGCTATATTAGTAACAGTCTGTTTTATTGGGACTTGTACTCCTCTTCCGAATTCATGTGTAAAGATCAGTTCTACACCATGCCATACATTTGCATATGAATGAATGTCAATATTTTATTTATGCCATTGTGTGTCTTTGTAGATATTGTATTCCTGCGATCCTGGTATCCTGTCTCAGTTCCTCAGCTATACAACCCTGTAACTTCTCTGCTGATGTCTGTTGGTAAGAAGGACACGTGGATGGGTATGAGGACACTTGGACAGCTTAAACATGACTTGGGGATAAGGAACCAACCCAACCAAGACTCTCTGTACAAGGTAGTGCACTTGTTTTCATTGGGTAGATTGAAAAGGACATAAATATGGACACTTTCTTATAAGAATAAATGGCAGTAACCCCCAAGGATTGCACACAATTTCCTGGAATGTAACAGCTTCATCACAGATATAGATCACACTTTATCAAAATTTGCCAGAGAATAAAGCAAAAGCTGTCAACTTGCTAAAAGATTGGTTTGGTTAGGTCTGCTTCAGTCAGGTTATCAGAAGGTTAGAATGTGTGTTAGGTCTCTCTCTCTCTCTCTCTCTCTCTCTCTCTCTCTCTCTCTCTCTCTCTCTCTCTCTCTCTCGCTCTCTCTCTCTCTCGCTCTCGCTCATGTGCAAGTGTTATCCTACTTTAAATGCACAGCATCCCTGTTTGTTTAATAACACCACTGTACCGCTGAACCATTTCATTTCATGTTAATGAAACATCTGTATAACATCTCTTTTTTTTTTTTTTTTCTCCTTGTAGCCAATTGTGAGGCAGAAGAGACACTTCAACCCCCTCCATATCCCCAAAGATCTGCAGAAAGCTTTACCGTTCAAGAGCAAACCCAAGCACAAGGAGGCCAGGGGCAAAACCCCTAGAGATATGCAAAGACCCGTCGTGATCAGGGAGCCTCATGAGAGGAAGGTAAGCAATCAGTGTGGTTATGTATCACTATAAGAATTTAATTCAATTTTCTTGCAGTTTTGAAACACCTACAATTAGACTTAAAGTTAATCCACCAAGGATGTCTTCTGAGCATAACTTTCCAATTATTGCATCTGTTTAATCCCTGTTGCAGCATTAACACTGGACACACTGTACTAGCTAATTTCTGAACCAATCCCCATGAAATCTCTCAAATATTTTGTAAACAGGACAAGAAGTCTTATCTTTTTATCTCGTTATATTTTTTCCATCATGTTTTGCTTTCCATCTAGTAAACAGATATTCCTCGTAGACCTACAGTAATTGTTTCTTGTTGTAACAGCACAGATGCTTGCCTAAAACACTGCAGGAAGGTGGCCAGGCCCTGTTTCAATTTTAGACACACATTAAACACATTTCTGCGAGCACTTGATCTTTTAAAAACAAATTTAAATTTATACTGTCAATTGGTGCAAATAAATACTGTAGAATTTAAAGGTATAGGTTAAATTTGTGGATTTATTTTCCCCCTGTCCCCTACCCCACCTGTACTTAGATGGATATTGTAAGATTCTGAACATATTACTTGTTTCAGCTTATTGAATTTTGCTTGCATCTTTAACACTCCTCTCTAGATGGTTCTATGTTATGGCACGATTGAAACTAAAATTGAAAGTCAATCTGTAACTGTCATCATTTTAGGCAGCTTATCTTGATTAGAGTGTATAAATCTAAATTGGATGTGTTTTATGAATTAATAATAATCTTAGAAGGCAGGGAAATTGTGACAGCAGCTGTGGAAAAATTTGTTGTCCTTTAAACCTCTCAGCTAACCTGTTTTATCTTTCAGTTTGAGGGAAACACTGGCAGCATTTTTAGTCTGTCATGCTTAAGCAGTTTCCACAGGGCATTGAAATAATGTCTAAAAAAACTCATTTTGCCTTTTAAATATAAGAATTATGCCTTAAGGATTTTTTCAACATCCAAATATATATAAAAAATCCATGGTGCAGGGTACCTGTAGGAAGGTGTTCTGTTATTCATTTGCCACTAGAGGCTCTCTGGATATGTGTATTATCATATGTACCGCATATCTTTTGTTTTTGCTCTACAGCTGTTTGAATATGAGGCAATGTTGCACTGCGGTTAAAAGAAAAAAGCTTAAAGCATTGCAACCAGTGCCACTTTAATAAATGATGATTTTAAATAAATTATGTGCTTGACCCCTGCAATAATAAATATTACAGCTCCATTTCTTAATTTTCATTGTTTGGAGCTACATTTTTCGGTTCTGTGTACGAAGTGCTGCAAAAGTGAATAAAAAGGAGTTTATACTCATGTGCTTCAGCTTCGCAATTCAAATAATTTAGTAACCCGTTATGATCTTAAGATCTTTTTTGTTTCAATTATATATAAATGTATCCATTATTTCTAATTTAATAAACTGCTTCACTGCAGCTATATTTTTGCACTGTGCCTATGGGGCAATCAAATGTGTGTCGAGGTCTGTTTACTAATTATATCCCATTTATAATTTATTCAATATAGTTACCCTTATGAATTATTAACTAATATCGGAAGCTAGTCGAGAATAAAATTTCATCATCATAAGGGAAAACACGGTATAATGTAAGCATCCAAGATGCTCAGAAGTAATGTTTTTTTAATATAATTTTTATAATTAGAATTTCCGCAGACAATTCATGTCAGTAAATTTATCATCCAAGTCTATTGCACACTTTGCACTATCACAAGTGTGTGTGTTGTAGTGTTGCCACTTTAGTTTAACTCCTCTTCCCCTCTGCACCAGGTGGCAGCATTGCTCGATGCCCTGAGCACCATCTACTCTCACAAGAAGAAGTCATCTCAAGCAGAACAACACATGAAGCACAAAGAATTCCTTAAAAACAAGGAGAAACAGGAAGCAGAGAAGCTGAAGCGGCAGAAAGAAGAGCGAAAAAAGGTGTACCGTGCTATGGGACAGAAAGAGAAGAAAAAACTCAAGGCCAGCCTGAAGGGAGCTTCTAAGGATGATTGAGCATGCTGTATTTAATGCTGATGGACTTCAGCTCACTGGTCACCCATAGTTTGCCTATGTGTCCCTCTACTCCAGCTGATGTGCAGCACTAATGTAGAGATATACAAAGTTAATCGAGACACAGAGGAGGGCGTTGTTTGTGTTTAAACATACAAGCAAGAATCACGTGTAGTGGTGCTGTGAGCCAGCTCTTTGGGATTCTCTATTGTGAGAAGTATAATCACCATTCACATGTGACAGTAACACTTGTCTTGGAGATGTGAATGGCTATATATATATTTCTTGGTTTTTCCTGATTCCTGCAAGTCATATCAGTTTGATACCATGTAAATGCTTTGTAATGTTGGTTTTAATAAATGTAACTGTGTCTCCTGAACAGAAAATCTGGTCATTTCCTTCCTTAAAATTTCTTCTGATCCATGAGTTAAAAAAAAGAAATGAGCTGGGCAAAAAAAAAAGAGCTGGTTATTGCTATTGGTGTAAATATTATTTCTTAAAGAAGAGAGAAGTATTCTCACATCACTAGCCTTCACTAATCACAGTGCAAACAGCAGTTTAAAACTCCAGCTGTTGACATATCTGCATGAGTAACAGCAGCTGTCACTGGATTACCTCAGGCCTCCAAGGAAGCAAAATTAATGTGATGACATTTTTATGTTTGATCCATATGTCTATAAAACACACAAAAAAATGGTGTACATATTATTAATTATTAGACAAACTGAGTTGAGTAAAAAGAGTGACATAAAAATAAGGTGCAAAATAGTCCCTGATCCTCCTTGTCCTCCAACCCTCATTGATGAAATTAGTGCCATAATCATTAGTTCCAGCAAAACACCCTTAACAGGTAGTGTATATCATGACTGATTATTGACATCATCTGGCACAGTCTAAAGAAACATAATCATGTAATTGATACTTAAATTACTGTTTGCATATAATATCACATAATCTCTGTTACTTTGTAGCTTTCTCTAAGTTTTCTTCTCACTTTTAAAAATTAAATGGGTGCAGTAAATTGCCTATAGGTGTGATTGTAAGTGAGCTGTGCCCTGTGTTGGGATGGCATCCCATTCAGGGTGTTTCCCCACCATGTTCCTGGTGTCCTCAGGACACATCATGACCAGGATAATGCAATTACGGTTAATGAGTAAGTGATACTATTCTTGGTACTAGTGGATGAGAAATCAACTAGTCAAGAAAAAAAATTGAAATAGACCAAGAACACTTTCAGAATTTAAACCTGGATGTATGAAAGTAGAGCACATAAATACGACCATAAAACTTTTTAAAACCTGAAAACTACAGTATGAGGAACAGAAGTCAGGTTGCAGTTTGTTAGAAGGAACAATCTTGGGCCAAAGAAAAGGATGCCTTTTCATTTTGATTTCTTAAAATGTGTATTTGGGTGAAATTCTTGACAGCTTTTTTCAGAAGGAATTTATATATATATATATATATATATATATATATATATATATATATATATATATATATATATATATATATATATATATATATACTGCATCTTGATGTTGAGTAGTTTTGTGAACCTAGACGTGTTGAATTTTACATCAAACCTTTTAATCCTTATCATGATTTTACTTCTGCGTACAAGAAGATTATAGAAGTGAATTTCCCTGTTAATAGCTTCTTCCCAACAGTTGACTGCAGTAATTGAGCAAATGGTGGCACAGGAGTTTCGCATTGGTTTAATTCTTATTCATTTTCTGATTGTCTTGTTGTTGTTTTTGTAAATGATTAAAATTTTAATATGTAGCCAGTTTGGCCAGGACTGTACTATAAGAAGTACAGGCATATAGGTTTAAGGTTTATGGACTGACAGACTTGAAGATGGGACACAATAATTTAAATGAGAAAAGTACAGATTGAACAAAACCCCTCATGATCTATTACAGAGCAACTGTCGTCTGAAGCATAGAGGACAAAAAGGAATGCAAACACTACTGTGGAAATAAAACACCAACTGCAGTACACAGATGATATTACTTTTTAACAGCGATGGGGAAAATTTGCCACAATAAGAAAACTTTATGATGTCACATCACTAGATCTTATTACTGAACAGCAATATGTGTGAATACACAAAGTATAGAATGAAGTATTTTGTCTTAGAATTGAATGCAAGGTATCTAGTAATTTAATCAGTTTAGTTTACTGTGTTCAACTGTGCTCTGCTTTAGTGTACAAATAAACATTAAAAACAATGCATTTCCTCATGATGATGTGGACTTCAGTGCATTTCACCCAAAGCGATAAAGCAATGTTGCCATATTGAAATGTAAAAACTGCCCTTTACTGAATTACTTTACATTATATAAGAATATTGTAGCTGACTATATTGTGGCATTGTAAAAAAAAATTATTGTTTGAATAATTTAAGGATAGTGCAGTTTCACATTGGGGTGTGTTGCCTTGCATTTCCAGGATCCAGGGATTGATCCTAATCTTGGGTTACTGTTTGTGCATTGCTATGCATTTTTTCCTCAGTTCTGTGTGGATATCTACAAAACATGTCAGTTAAGCCTGCTGTAGTAGTTAAGAAGGATTTCTGGAATGTGAGTGTTTGTCTGTATATGGCCTTGGCTTGTGGTGGATTATTTGATATATAGTCCTGTCATATACCCAGTGTTCTTTGAATCATCTCATCCCTGAACAGTGATTTAGATTAAGGAATTAATGAAAAAAATATATAATTACAATTCACATTTAAACTGGTAATTTGGTATAAAAGAATAGGTTGTGTTCAGATATTAACGGTTTTCAAATTCAAAGATTGATGCATAATTTATGTTTATGGCTAATCTTTAAACCTTTCATATTTTATGTTTGGCCCCGGTCGTTTCAAGGCTACCATAATATTACAGCTTGCTAGGGCTAGCAGGGATTTGAGGTGGGTTTGTATTTAGACTGTAACTTGGAGTTTAGTTCCTCACAGAGGTTTTCAGGTTTGTATTTGATATCTGCCCTGGCCTTTCAAAAACTCCATTTCGTACTTTTGAGCCACAATGTAGTAGATTTGCTCAAGTGTAAGAGGTGTTATTCTATAGTGAGCTACATTTCCGGCTCAACTTCAACTTTTGACTGATTGCTTTCATTCTTCTGAAGTATTCTCTGGTACACTGTGGAATTTGTTTGACTCATTCTGTGAATGAAATTCCAAGCCAAGAAAAAAAAAAACTTATCCTCAAACATAATTTTTCTACCAGTGTTTTATATTCTTGTCAGGTATTTAAAGCAGTGACATTCTTGATCTACACAAGGTGAGATCCAAAAATTGTAACCTTCTCTATATACCAGATCTGTGTTCTTTATAACAACTGACTCATTCATGTTTTTTTGCACTAGGAGATACCCGTATCTTTGACTTCTTTCTCTTCTTCTTTTCCTTTGACTACTCCCATTAGGGGTTGCCACAGTGGATCATTTGTCTCCATACTACCCTGTCCTCTACATCTTCCTCTTTTAAACCATCTTCCCTCTCCGCATCCATAAACCTCCTCCTTGGCCTTCCTCTTTTCCTCCCTCCTGGCAGCTCCATCCTCAGCATTCTTCTACCAAAATACCCCTATATCCCTCCTCTGCACATATCCAAACCGTCTCAATCGCGCCTCCTCACCTTATCTCCAAAATGTCCTACATGCGCTGTCCCTCTAATAAACTCAACTCCTCTCTCAGCACCCTGTCATACGCTTTCTCTAAATCCACAAACACACAATGCAACTCCTTCTGACCTTCTCTATACTTCTCCATCAACATTCTCAAAGCAAATAATGCATCTGTGGTGCTCTTCCTTGGCATAAAACCATACTGTTGCTCACAGATTGTCACCTCTTCTCTCAGCCTGGCTTCCACTACTCTTTCCCATAACTTCATGGTGTGACTGATCAACTTTATTCTGCTGTAGTTAATGCAGGTCTGCACATCACCCTTATTAAAAAATGGTACCAGCACACACCTTCTCCAATCCTCAGGCATCCTCTCACCTTCTAGAATCTTGTTAACCTTACTAATCCTATCAACTTCCTCCTTCACCATCTCTACATCATCCATCCTTTTCTCGCTCTCATTTTCCTCGTTCATCAGCTGTTTAAAATACTCCCTCCATCTTCTCAACACATTCTCCTCACTAGTCAACACATTTCCATCTTCATCCTTTATTGCTCTAATTAGCAGCACATGCTTACCAGCTCGGTCCCTCTGCCTGTCTAATTGCTAAAAATCCCTTTCTCCTTCCTTAGTGTCCAACTTCTCATACAGCTCCTCATATGCCTTTTCCTTGGCTTTCGCCACATCCTTCTTCACCTGCTGCCACATCTCCTTGTACTCCTGCCTTTCTCATCACTCTATCGATCCCAATTCTGTTTAGCCAACTTCTTTCCCCTTATGCTTTCCTGCACCATTCCACCACCATGTCTCTTTGTTTTCCTTTCTATTTCCAGATGTCACACCAAGTAGCTTTCTAGCTGTCTCCCCTATCACTTCTGCAGAAGTTGCCCAATCATCCAGCACCTCTTCACCACCCCTAAGCCCCTGTCTGACCTCTTCCCTGAATCTCACACTACAGTCTTCCTCCTTCAGTTTCCACCATCTTATCCTTTTGTCAGTCTTTAATCTTCTCCTCTTATTCTGCATCTCCTACAGACTGCTTTTTTATTCCTAGGTACACCTTCTACCACTTCATCTAACTCACTCTAGAATTTTTTCTTCTCCATCATCTCACAACCCATTTGAGGAGCATAAGCACTAAACTAATAACATTTATCATCACCCCTTGAACTTCCAGCTACTCTTAATGTACTCTTCCTTAAGAATCACCTCTACACCATTTCTCTTTTCATCCACACCATGATAGTAAAGTTCATACCGACCTTCAATGTTCCTGGTTTTACTCCCTTTCCACTTGTTCTCCTGAACACGCAACATGTCTACCTTTCTCCGTTCCATCATATCAGCTATCTCTCTCCCTACCAGTCATAGCACCAACATTTAAAATACCAACCCTAACCTTTACTCTCCTACACTTCTCCTTTTCCTGCCGTCTCTGTAGACCTCCTCTTCCTCTACCTCTCCTCCTTTGGTCAACAGTAGCCCAATTGCCACCGGTACCCTGTTGGCTAACAATACCTGTGGCGGTCGTTGGTAACCCGGACCTCACCCGATCCAGTATGGAATTCCAGTTTGTGATCCGCATATTTGATTTTGTGCATGTGTTAAGCTGGATGCCCTTCCTAACACAACCCTACCCATTGGTCCAGGCTTGGGACCGGCACTAAGAGTACGCTGGCTTGTGCAACCCTAATGGTTGGGTTAGAGACCTGTATCTTTTACTGTGGAGGTCTTTTTGAAAAAATTTATTTAATAGATTATATCAGCTTTTTCAGAACTTCCTCTAACATTGTTAGTAATTAATATATTTTCTTTTGTGCATTTGTACTCAATAAAAGATATTTGGGTTAGTTTAGTTTGTATGCTGTATTTTAGACATGGTGTAACTTTTAAATTGAGTATAATTAGTGTTTGTTATAAGCCACTGCACAGTTTTGCCTGTCCATTAAAGGATCTAGGTTGCAGATTAGGTTCAGTCTGACCTAGAGCTTTATCTGTCTCTGAACACTACCGACCCTCACAACAATACCCCACTTCTGATCTCAGGTCAGCAGATACTCTTATCTTGGTTTAGTCCTTCACCCTAATGCACTATAAAAGCATGATCAGTCTGGTACTTTGAACAGGGCTTTTAGGACAAACAATTATTTATGATCTAATTAAGTCCAGTGTCTTTATAAACACACACAAAAAAACATTTCCTGGATGAAAGACTACACTTTATTAGAACGGAATCTGTGGCTGGTTATTAACAATAGATTATTTGGTCTTTTTATAGTTTAAATATTTAAATATAATTTTCATATGTACTTTAGATAAATTTTTGTACTACATTAAAGAAGTTAACAAGTCTATGTTTGCCTTATTAGAAAATCTTTTTGAATGCTTGTTTTGTAAAAGAGAATACAGACTCTAGGGCATACTAATAGGTATTTACTCACACACAGGTCTTATCAATAACTGACAACCTTTAGAAACATTCTTGTTATCCCAGGGTGACGTGCACTTCCCCCCTTTACACCATGTTTTTTTTCAACCCTTTATCCCTCTGCCAGCTTCTCCTGCACCATTTGCTGAAATAGCCGCTTTTCGTTGAACAATACACAACTTAGCAAGGTCAGCCATGCACATCACCTGACTCGGTTTACTCCTGTGTTTGTGTGTGTTGTTGCTGTGTGTGTACTTTGGAGGGCAGCGAGGCAGGAAGAGGCTTGTAGGCTGCTGATGTGGATGGTTAGGCAGTTGGAACTTGTCTGAATGAAGGAGGAAGGTTTTAGTGTGGATTTAGGTTTTGCTTCAGTGATGTGAGAGTCCTTGAGGCACAGACCAGCACACACCCCTTTAATCCTGCTGAGCTTAATCAACACACAAGGTGGCATTTTTCTCTGTGCAATATGTAAACCAAGCAGATTAGAGTAGTTCATTAATAAATAGTTTTATTAACTCCTGACAAAGGCGTGTGATAAGGTGATTGGCCACAAGGATGTGATCGTTAGGAAAATCGCTGCGCTTTTATGTGATGCAGTACTTAACTATTTTGTAAAGGTTCAAGTCAAACTATAACAATATGAGCATGAAGGAAAGAGTCACTGAAAGAGTCCTCCATAGTCTGGCTCAGAGCCTTTGAGCTTGCAAGAGTCCAGCAGCAGCTCTCCTCCAGATGTGGTTATCACCTCCTCCTGAGGAAACAAAAACCATCAGCCAGACAAATGAACAACAGCACAGGTACAGGCAACAGCATGCATATGTTTAGTCACGAAATCAATTCTCTCTGTCAGTAGCACAGATGGAAGGACAGTTGTGCTTACTGTGATTGTGTTAGTCACACCCTTGAGCTTTATGAGCAGCACCCTATGAGCGTTTCCCTACCACTGTGCATGTGTGAGTTTAATAAACTATGTGTGTATGCATTCAATGACAAAATCTGATTGAGAAAAAGTTTGAGAGAGAGTGGACTTGCAAGAAGTTAACCTTATGGAAGTCGATGAGGTCAGCTAAAGTAGCATGGCGGTTTTGGTCCACCCCAAGGAAGCTGTAGTAATCACCCGAGGCGTCGATGAGAAAGTGTTTGAAGCCAGAGGCTGTCCGGTAGGACAAAGTATATCCCCAGATCCTTTCACTCACTCGTACTAGGAAACAGCCTTCAGAAGCGTTCATTAGCAAGGACTCTGAATCTTGCCGTGAGATGATCCCTGTAGGTGTGTGCAAAGAAAGTGTGAGAAGGTGTGGTCCGTTGGGTGAGATGGATAGATGACAGAGGGAATGTGAAGGGAGAGTAAAGAAAAAAGAGAGCAAGACACAATTAGAATAAAGAAAAGCCACCCTGAGCAGACATGAGTCAGAGCATGGCAGACAGAACAGAGACAGTGAGTGATTGGGAATGGGTAGTACGTGCTACAGAGCACAGATGCTTTGGCACACTGTTGTTGTGTGACAGGCTTCACTCTCATGTTGCCATGGTGGAATAGCATCACTCTGCTGTGACACTCATTAATCTTATCATTTCCCCAATCAGGAGTGACACACAGTAACCCCAATCAACCAAAATGCAAGCTGTAAATTATTGAGCTCCACTTTTTGTACCTCTCTTGTTGTCTTGTTCTAACTCTGCACACTGCACCTCCACTCTGTCATCTGTTTCTTCTACCCTGTACTCTCTCTATCATTCTTATCATTCTTTCACAGTTCAATCGATAATGCTCTCTCTGTCTAAAACCTCTAATCTAGTCTCCTGTTACACCAAAGTGCCTGTTACCCAACTTAGCGACCTGGAAGCTTATTTTCTCCAGGGCGTGGGTAGATTTCTTCGCTATTTTATCTACCATGAATCTTTACTTTACTTTGTGGATAAGAACATAGGATGTTTCTTAAAGTTTATGAGGAAAAGTATAATACATTGATGCATTCTTTACCATGAAACCACGAGGCAATGGTGTTGCTGCTTCTTTCATAGCCAGCTCTTCTGGGCTTTTGTTCCTCCTTAAACCATCGCATGATGGAATCCCGAGAGATTGGCCTAGGTGGCCGAATCCACACTGGGCTTGAGAGTAGAATGATATAGAAAAAAGTTTCTTAGATTATTCTAATATTATCATATTTTTGTGGGTGTTAAATTAGTCAAAGCCTTATTGCTGTTAATGAGCAGTGTAGTAACACTGGATTTAGAGTTACCCTTCTGTTACTGTATGTGTCTGTGGGCTGCTGTATCTGCGGTTTTGTCTGCGACGGCACTGGACAGGGGCGACTACACTGTCAACAGCAGACTGCGATTGGCTAGCTTCAGCTGGAGAAGGTGATGACTGCTTGATGATATCACTGTGCCGTCGGTTCTGACTTGGGTCATTCAGATGTGTATTCTGGAACAGTCCACTCAGGCCAGCCACAAGGCCTTTCTCGATGGCTCGCAGGGACTGGCGTTTGTACTCATCTTTGGCACGGCGAGCCTTACACTTCATCTCCTCATCAGCCGCTTTGGACCGGCGCACTGTGAAGCACACAGAGATTTGAATAGAAATCAGCTGCTTTAATGGCACTGGCTCAATTGTGCAATTTTTTTTCCCTTTCACTCCACTTGCTTTCTCACATTGTTCCTGCCATTCCTTGTCATCCCTTTCACTTCTCTTTTCCTCCAGTTGCAGAGAGATGAACAGCTCTTTCGCTCGCCGTTCTTCTGTTTGCCGAATTTCCTCCTCACCTCTCTGTCTCTCCTCCTGCTCAAATTTCTTGGAGGCACAGATAAAAAATTAATTGATCATCCCCATCTCTAAGCAGTACTCAGATAAAGTGCATCGCTAGATGAAAATTCCTCTGCTGCTAATCCCATTCTCTCATTTTCATTAACAGCTAGGCTACAGTGATTAATTCGATGGATTGTGTCATTAACACTGACATTATCTTTTTAACTCTAAGCATCAAAGCTCAGACCTACAAATGTCGGCCTTGTCTTGTTGTGATCGCTATCACTATTGTGTAAGATTGCCTGGTTTTAAATAATTCAACATGGCCACAAAATACATAGTAATTTGAAATAATTGAACCCAATCAACATTACTTTGTTGCTAATAAAAAGGCTTGAGTGAAGTAGAAAAGATTCTGACACTACTTCATCTTCGTGGCAGTGTGTCAAATTAAACTAATAGGATTGAAGAAGGAAGCCATGCTCCACTCGACTTTATTTTGGTCACTCTACTGTAATCTGTTTAAATTGTGAAGGCTATATTTGATTTTGCATTAGCCTACCCTCAGCTCCTCTTCTTTGTTCTTAAGAACTCCAGTCTCTCATGTCTAATTATAGCTTAGGGCTCCTTACAGTCATAATCACTAACAGCAGTTTTTATAAGCTGCATCGTCATTGTCTTGTATTTATTAATGGTTATGTAAATTGAGGTGTTGCTTGGTTATAAGTGGTGTTGGATTCCTATTTGCTATCCATAGCTATCCAATGACCTGACATTTAATGTTCCGGCCAATTGTCTAGTGTTTCTTTACTTTTATCTACTACAGTACAGATTCAGCACACACAACCTTAGAGGCCAGGGTCTAGACAGTTGGAAAGTATAAATAGAACATGACAAATTATTCAAGGATTTAGGCTTTTTTTCATAGTTTTTCTGAATTTCTATTGTTTAAGCCTTTTATATATTTATTTTTAATAAACTG
Source organism: Silurus aristotelis (assembly GCF_946808225.1). Taxonomy (NCBI): domain Eukaryota; kingdom Metazoa; phylum Chordata; class Actinopteri; order Siluriformes; family Siluridae; genus Silurus; species Silurus aristotelis. The sequence continues at coordinate 15,877,684 of NC_139585.1, read as the reverse complement.
ATATAAGCTGAATAGGCTGACAAAGCAGTATATATATATATATATATATATATATATATATATATATATATATATATATATATATATATATATATATATATATATATATATATATATATATACTGCTTTGTCAGCCTATATATATATATATATATATATATATATATATATATATATATATATATATATATATATATATATATATATATATATATATATATATAGTACAGACCAAAAGTTTGGACACACCTTCTCATTCAAAGAGTTTTCTTTATTTTCATTTTTATGAAAATTTGTAGATTCACACTGAAGGCATCAAAACTATGAATTAACACATGTGGAATTATAATGGAATTATATAAATAACAAAAAAGTGTGAAACAACTGAAAAATGTCATATTCTAGGTTCTTCAAAGTAGCCACCTTTTGCTTTGATTACTGCTTTGCACACTCTTGACATTCTCTTGATGAGCTTCAAGAGGTAGTCACCTGAAATGGTCTTCCAACAGTCTTGAAGGAGTTCCCCGAGAGATGCTTGGCACTTGTTGGCCCTTTTGCCTTCACGCTGCAGTCCAGCTCACCCCTAAATCATCTCGATTGGGTTCAGGTCCGGTGACTGTGGAGGCCAGGTCATCTGGCGCAGCACCCAATCACTCTCCTTCTTGGTCAAATAGCCCTTGATGCCTTCAGTGTGACTCTACAATTTTCATAGTCATGAAAATAAAGTGAACTCTTTGAATGAGAAGCTGTGTCCAAACTTTTGATCTGTACTGTATATATATATATAAATATATATATATAGATAGATAGATAGATAGATAGATAGATAGATAGATAGATAGATAGATAGATAGATAGATAGATAGATAGTAAGTCAATTTCATAAATATATACAGTATATATATATATATATATATATATATATATATATATATATATATATATATATATATATATATATATATATATATATATGCTGTGACAAATGACCCAGGAGACCCACCTTTAGCTCCTCTTGAATACGATCCTCTTCTTCCTCCTCTTGCTTGGCTGCCTTTCTGTCATCTGTCTCCTCCCTCCATTTCTCGGCAACAAACCGAGCCTTCTCCTTTGCCATGGCATCCCGAAACTTCTTTTCAATCTCTGCTTCCTTCATACGCCTCAGAAATTTCAAAAGGGAATGACTGACACACTGCTCATCATCTCACTTTCAGTTAATCTCTTGCTCTCTTTTCTTTCTTATTTTTAGGTGACACATCTGTCAGTCTTCACACTTTCCTCCAAACCCCTTGATTCCTGTTCACTAATTTTTATATATCACTCCCTCTTCGTTTTCCTTTCTTTTATTATATCACTTTTATCTTTTCTTTCTTTTTATTCTTCATTTAATGGCCTCTCTACTTCCTAACATCCCTTTTCTTTCTTAAAGTTCCTCGCAATCATGTCATTTAGCTCTCTCACCAGAGCTCCTGTGCCTCTTGCTGTGCCTGTTTCCTGGCTCTCTCCTCCATCAGCTCTTCTACTAAGTCGTTGTAGGGTTTGTCTCCTTGGGCCTCACCCATAACCCAGACCCACACCTCACTATCAGAACCCAGCAGCCACTGAATGCCTCTACGGCCGCCTGGCCAGGAAACACACACACATTGAGAGGAACTGGCAGAATTTTACCATATTATGAAATCAGGATATTATAAAAGCATGACACAAAAACACACTATATAACACAACATGATAAATTGGAGATATGAGGAATATAAATCTAAATTGTATCACTAAATTATGACAGCACATATAGTGTAGTCTGTTGTTAGAAAAGATACAAACAAAATCTTAATATATTAATATACAATTGTTATAATAAATGTAAAATATTCTAAAAACTATTAAAGCCTTCACACTTTATTTGAACGTATTGTTTCTGCTTATAATATGAATGGGTAGGAAATCTGAAGGTTTTAGAAAAGTCTTAGCTCCTATTATAAATTAATTAATGTAATTTAGTGAAATCCTGAAAAATATCAATTACCAATGCTGGTTTGAATTTGTATAAATTTAGCATTAATAATAGCACATAGATTGGTCTTTCATTAATTCAATACCATATTCAACAATATTGTGAACTTTATCACAAATATTCTAAAATTTCATAGAGGTAAATATGTTAATATGGCTTGCAGTGTCCTGGACACAGAAAACTGTAAAGGTTGAATGATTAGTTGACTCACTCCTTTTGCGGACATTTGGACTGGGGTCTCTGCTCTCCCTCTCGTTCCAGCGGCGCACCTGCTCCTCACGAATCTTATAGAAAAGAATTTGCTTCTGTTCCTCGTTTAACTCCTGGAGCAGCTTGTGCTCTATGTACATATCTTGAAGAATTTGCTGCATCATCTTGATGGCTGTGTAGTTGTCACACTTTGTTATCCTTCTCCTAGTGGTTCAGCTCTTGATTGAAGAAGACTCACCCAGGGTGAGGAAGACTTTGGGCTTAAGATGGAACGGAGGGCCCGAAATGTGCACTGTTGGAGTAGATATAAATCACTTAAATGCCACATGCTTACAAGCAGCCTTGCTATACCATACTTTTGAAATGTTCTCCGTCCACGTTTTTATTACCTATACACTCTTTTCCACAAATGTTCTCTTTTTTCTGTTACCTGCTCCTTTCCTCTTGGTTTTGCTTCATTGTGTAACTTCCCCAAGGGTTTTAATTTTACCCCTCTACCTGTCTCTCTCTCTCTCTCTCTCTCTCTCTCTCTCTCTCTCTCTCTCTCTCTCTCTCTTCCTCTCTCTCTCTCTCTCACACACACACACACACACACACACACACACACACACACACACACACACACACACACACACACACACACACACACACACACACACACACACACAAAAGCCCTCTTTCTCCTGCAGTGAAACTACAGACAGGTGTTCCTGACACCTGAGTCTGTGTCTGACAGACCTAACTAAGACATTCATCCAAATGTGTACATGTACATCTGTTTGCTATTGCTATTTTGTAGGATTTCTGTTTAATGTAAAATGTAGTTAGATTTGCTTGTATAATTACAATAATAATAATAATAGAGAAAAAGAGAGTCCATGCATATATTTGTGAGTGTTATCTGACCTGTCCCTTTCTCCTTTCCTTTCCATAGTGCAACTTTATCTGTGCTTCTTATGTTGCTCTAGCACTGTAGCAGATGGTGTTAACTCCTCCCCCTTGCTCTGCTCTCCAGGTAGCCCGTGCGCTCCGAGAACACCAGTCCCTCACGTCTCATTATAGCTTAATGCTCCATACACCCCTAATCGCCACTAACTGCTTTGTAATTGTTGTCTTTATTGTTTCAGATTTATTAATGGCTATGTAATTGAGGTATTGAATGATTTTAACCAAAGAATGCATGCTCATCCTTGTGTTGTGACTTTTTTTTTTGTCATTTTAAAACTGCTTTCCCTCTGCAATGGAAAACGTTGACTCATTTTATCTGCTATGCATAGAGACCCCATGACCTGCCATTTTATTGTTCTGTCCATTTGTTTTGTGTTACTTTACTTTTACAGCTCTGCACACACACACACACACACACACACACACACACACACACACACACACACACACACACACACACACACACACACACACACACACACACACACACACACACACACACTTATTAGAAGCCACGGTCTAGACAGTTGCATATTATAAATAGAACAAGACAAATTATCCTAGCAACCATGGTTGTAAGCTTTTTTTTGCTTGTTTGTTTTTTTTGCTTTTTATTCTCTTCTAACTGTAACAGCAATCTGTCCTCAGTGCACAAGAAGCCTTGGAAATATAGACAACAAAGACTGTTTAAAGTTAAGAGAATGGGAGCAAACCTTATCCCAGTACAAATGAGATATAAATATAGCACTATAAACCCTCTACATTTCTTTTTTTTGTTAGCTAATTTACATAATTTGTAATGCCAACTCCAAAATAAACACTAATTATCCCACTGATGTAACGATCATGTCTAACAGTGAGACTCATTATCAAATGTAATTAATCAAAAACAAAAGCCTGTCAAGCCTTTCAAAAGCTACACTACAATAACAGGGTTAATTCAGGGTAGGTGAATTTGAGATTCAGATCCAGACTAATTCATTTACTTGGTCTCACACACTGTGCAGCATAATCTATATTTTACATTTGCTTTAATTTAGAAATCTTTTAATTGTCGGATTATACTTATAAGTCTTTAACCTGCTTTGTCCATTAGAAGAAAACTCTGGTCTCTGGTTATGCATACAATTAAGCAACTAAAAATAACCAGCCTAGCTATTAATCAACCAGCCTAGCTATTAATGTCTGTCTGTCTGTCTGTCAGTCAACAGTTTTTAATTGTTTTGTGTAAACTTTCTACTTCTATTAAGTTTTATTATTATTATTATTATTATTATTATTATTATTATTATTATTATTGTTGTTGTACCATCAAATTAACTATTACTAATATTATTCTACGCATTTTCTTTGGAAATACATGATTATTTTTTGTTCTTTCATAATGCTCAAACCCAACCAGGCATCCAAAGTGCCTCTGTAACAAGAAATCCAAACCACTTTCCAATTTCTAAACTCTGTATTGAGTAATTGTGACTGTATCATTTAAAAACAGACACCAAGCAAAGTTTAAGAGTGTGTGCACTGTGTAGTCATCAAACTACCTGGTCTTTTTTAATTAATTGCACATAAAGGTGAGAATATATTCAATAACTCATGCTTATGCTGTTAGGAGTTCTGCTCATCTACACATTTGTTACACTTTACTTAGAAATTTGCTGCATTTAGTAATGACTTTTGCTTCAACTTGTTTCCAAAGCTATCAGCAAAGCAGTGCCAAAATCATGTGGATTTCACATCTGTTTCTTCAGCTCTCCATCCTGCCACTAGGAACTGCTGTTGAATCACAGCTAATCTTGATTAAGGTCGTCACAAACAATTTTGACCACTAGGGGCTGCTCATCTGCTCTTAGAGCTGTCATCTATAGGTGAAGAGGAAGGTTGCTCTAAGCCTTGTGCTGTTATCTTTTTCTCAGCACATAATCGTGGCTTCCAAGATTGGCAGAGTTTGCCCAGCGGCTCTATGGTTTTGGTTCTGTGGACCTCCCTGTGAGCAAAAGGTAGCCTAGTGGATAAGGGTGTGCACATGTGAGCTGATGGGGGTGAGCCTGAAGCTGAAGGGCTCCCAGAGCCACTGTCCTTCTGCCCTTCATCCCCAAATTCTCTAAGGGTGACTAAGTGTCAGATTATATTTTCTAAACCTGTACTTCCTTCCATTTATAAGAAGAGGTTTTGAGATAAGCCTGAGTTTTGAGAAAAGAAAAAATATGATTTGGAGCATATGGTGTATTGTGGATATGGAATAGTGATAATATAATTATATATTACATGAGATATGGAACTTGTTGACAGATGTCAGGTGAGCATTCTTGTATCCAGACATTACATTCACACCTATGAGTTCTCACGCTTTAATGTCTCAGATTCTGTATTTTTTTTTCCACCTTGCAGTCTTTAGATCCACTTTCTGACAGTTGTTCAAAGTACATTCAAACCAATTACCATCTGTCTTTTGCATTTTGAGTGAATTGCAGAATGTTTAATGTCACAGAGCTCTGCGTTTTTCTTCTCTCAGCATGTCAGAGGACGCTTCCTTACCTTGCCACAGTACCACTGGTGGTGACGCCTCCCCCACTGCCTGTTAGCCAAGCCAGCTGTCCCTTCACACAACCAGCAGACCCAAACAACCGCAAACAAACAAACAAGAGCCCAGGATCTGGATGGGTGCACTGTTCAGGATCGGCAGAACCCAGTGAACAACTTTGAGGGACCTTAGTGGTAGGCCATTTTAAGAATTGTATATTTTGTTTTTTGTTTTTGTTATTTTACTTAAAAGCATTGAATGTTTTACCAAGAAAATGTTATGCTATTAACCTGCCAAAATCAAAAGCTAAAAATTGCCTATAAACAAATCTTTTAATAAAAATGCTCTTTATAAGTTGCAATGCTTTCTTCAAACCACCGACCTTTATAAATCTAGGACAATAAGAAATTAATAATTCAGCCTTTCAATCATCATTAATCCTGTTGCCTGCTTACCTGCTTACTTTATAAAAAACTTTGCATACAAAATGTGGAATACCTCATTTTTAATTGTTTGACTACAGAATTAAGTTAATAAAAGAGGATTACATTTCTCAAGCCTCCGTTCTGTTGGAACAGAAATGCAGCAAAAAGGCCAATTGAAGGAAAATTGTTTTAAAACTCTTCAAGGATGTTAAGACTTTCCAAATTAAAAGTGACTAGAAGTCACTGTTTTTGCCGATTTTGTAAAATACCAAAATCATGAATTAATTTGGTCTTAATGATATCTTGAATAACTTGTTTGGCACAGATCTTAGATATGCTTTCCTTTCTACAAATGACACCATATGTGATGAATATTCATGTGTAACTGAAGCTCTAATGACTAGGTCAAATCTGTGTTATGTGATATTTTTGCCTTTAATACAGACCCTACCATTCTGTATTTATTTCTTCAATTCTCCAAAGTCAAAGAAAGAAAACAACCATTTCCTTTGGTAGATTCAACCTGTGCTTTAGCTAATTGAAGCAGATATGATGTCTGATTCGTTTAAACACCACTCTCTGCACCACTCTGTAACCTCAGCACGGCTGTCGGTCTGGGCCAGGATGTTTTGTTGTTTTTTTTTTGTGTTGAGGTTAATTAGTATAATTAGGCAGGATGAGTGTGTGGGCTATATAGAGAGAGAAAGAGAGAAACGTGCATCTGACTGAAGTGTAAACGGATGAGCCATCAGTATTGGTACGCTGCCAGACAGATACCCTGCTGTCAATTATGCTGTCATCAACTGGGCGATTTTTGGGCGTCTGCGAGATCATCCTTCCACACTACATTGAAAGTAATTTGTGGCCTTTGCTCTGGGTTCAGGTGGCCATCTTTTGGCTGTGCAGGCTGCAGAAAAGCACTTATGTGTATAAAAGGACTCTGGTCAGAGTTACTGTTATTAAGTGACTCCTTATAAGAGCTGCAAAACTGAACATTCCGTATCAATGCCTGCTCCTTTCTTTCCTTAAAGAAGCACAATGATTCATAAAGAAGGGGTCAAAACACAAACAGACATCTTGAAAATATTCAGGAAACTCAAAGATTGGCTATGGGAACTGTTGTGTGAAAATCCCAGGAGATCAACAGTATTTGAAATTCTCAAATTAGTCCATCTGGCACCAACAACCATGCTATAGTGTGATAATTATTCTGATGTTTGATGGGAACATAATTTGGTGCTTGACTCGAATTTGAATGATTATATGCACTGTGCTGCTGCCATATGATTGGCTGATTGGATAACTGCAATAAAGAAGCAGGCGTAAAAAAGGTATTCCTTTTGAAGTTGGCAGTTAGTTAAGCTGCAAAAACATTGCACATTTATTATACAAATTTAGGGTGTGTGTGTGTGTTTGTGTGTTTGTGTGTGTGTGTGTGTGTGTGTGTGTGTGTGTGTGTGTGTGTGTGTGTGCATATTTTAATGATTATATGATTATATATTGAATGATTATATGCACTGTGCTGCTGCCATATGATTGGCTGATTGGATAACTGCAATAAAGAAGCAGGCGTAAAAAAGGTATTCCTTTTGAAGTGGGCAGTTAGTTAAGCTGCAAAAACATTGCACATTTATTATACAAATTTAGGGTATGTGTGTGTGTGTGTGTGTGTGTGTGTGTGTGTGTGTGTGTGTGTGTGTGTGTGTGTGTGTGTGTGTGTGTGTGTGTGTGTGTGTGTGTGTGTGTGTGTGTGTGCATATTTGAATGCATATAATAAATATTTTAAAATGTTTTAACTTGGCTGCCACAATATTTTACCAGGCTGTCTTAGAAAACATAAAGTGTCTAAATTGTAATATATTTTATGTTTTCTAAGACAGCCTGGTAAAATATTGTCCTGCTTTTTGCCCATGTCTATTGTTAAAAGTGCCATTCAAATAAAACTAAATAGTATTTATTTTCTATTTCTTGCAAGGAAGAGAGAATCTCCTTTTTCCATTTGGTTTTGAGTAAATGGTTGTGGTGTAATAATTCACAGCATTAAGGCATTAGTATGGATAGAGCCTTTTTTCAGAATCAGAGGTTAATAAGGGTGATATTGGATTACCTTTTCATCCATTATGTTGGTTCTTTGTGCACGCTTTCAAACTTATATGTACCTTCAGTGTGAAAGGATTTAATACATTATTCATTCCACTGCTATGGATAATAATGTAATATACCGAATGAGCATAAGGTAGGGATATTACATTTAGGTGTCAAACTGCATGTGATTTTAAACAAAAGATGACTAATTCTCTTCTATCACAGATTTACTTTTTTAAAGCATATAGCATAAACTGCATAGACTTGGGTAGATGAAGGTTAACACTGGCCTCAGTATTTGTATATTAAGTGTATAGAAATTTAGCTGACATTAATCCAGGGGTTAAACTTCTATTTTATCTATTCTTATATGTCCTAATGCTTCCTTAGTGTTGAATTCATATTATTTCATATACATCATATTATTCATATTCATAAATACTTTAGTATACTGCACAATACACCTTCCAATTAACTTGTTATTAATAAATTGTTATAATGATGATGATGATGATGATGATGATGATGATGATGATGATGATGATGATTGTCTGTATGATATTTTGATGAAAGCAGTTAAGGGGTTAAGGGTTGTTTAAAAGGTCTGTACTGTGATCATCTGCAATTCTGAATTAGGTTTCATTTACTTTGATATAAAGTTTTTTGAGTTATTATTCAGAATAAGGGAATAAGAATAAATATTAAGAGAGATGTGCAGACCTGCAGTTACTCCAGAGGAATAAAGTTGATCAGCAACACCACTAAGTTATAGGACAGAGTAGTAAAAGCCAGGCTGAGAGAACAGGTGACCATCTGTGAGCAACAATTAATTGCCGAGGAAGAGCACTACAGATGTACTGGAGGAGGAGGAGTTTAGATGGAGGAGTTTAGAGAAGGTCAGAAGGAGTTGCATTGTGTGTTTGTGGAACGCGTATGACAGGGTGCCGAAAGAGGAGTTATATGAGGTATTGTATGAAGAAGTCAGGTGTGTCAGAGAAGTATATGAAGGTGGTGCAGGACATGTATGTGTGCAGTAGGAACGACAGACTGGTTCATTGTGGAGGTGGGACTGCATCAAGGATCGGCTCTGAGCCCTTTCCTGTTTGCAGTGGTGATGGACAGGTTGACAGACGAGGTCAAACAGGAGTCTCCATGGACTATGATGTTTGCGGTTGATATTGTGATTTGTGGTGAGAGTAGAGAGCAGGTAAATAAAAGCCTGGAGGGGTGGAGGTACGCCCTGGAGAGAAGAGGAATGAAAGTCAGTAGGAATATGACAGAGTACATGTGTGTGAATGAGAGGGAGGGCAGTGGATTTGTGCAGTTGCAGGGAGAAGAGGTGAAGGTGTATCACTTTGCATTATTGCCGAACATTGTCTTACCTAACCCAATCCAGAGAGCTGAATCCTGCACATCTCTTCCATGAGCATCTAACTGTCTCTTATTATCCTTTATCCCTTCCTGTTCTAGCAGTTCTTGTGTTTATTGCAATCTTATGATGAATTACTTGTTGTATTCCTCAACTGCAAATAGCATTGGACAAAAGCATTTATAAATGTAAATGTAAATGTAAATGTGACTTTCTCCTAGCAATCCTTCCAAACAAACGCTACTTTTTCAATCTTTCTCCAATTTTACTGTCATTAACACATTTAACATGCTAACTGAGATCTGAGATACAACTTTTTTTTTTTTTTTTGCATTTTCTTTGAGCACTGCATGGTCTGATCTTTGGTATATTTGCTAGGATGTCCACTTCTGGGAAGATTGTCAACCATTTTGAATTATTTCTACTTGTGAATAAACTGTTGAAAGATTAGCTTTAAATTGTTTTATATAGGCCTTATAACCCTTCCCAGATATGGAAAGCAATGTATGCTTCTCGAAAAATCATTGCTGGTTTTTCTTGGCATTGTGTTTTCACAAATATGAATGCTCAAGACCAGCAAACTAAAACTTTGGCTTTTAGGCAGGTGGTCACACTTACTGATGATCAATTAATTAAGGGCATCTGATTAGCAGTAGCTGGCTGCTACTTAGTCTATTCATTCATATGGAAGCAGTAAGGGTGTACTTAGATTTTCTTAATTTTGTCTTGATTATTTATGAAAATAAATAATATGTCTAATATGTCATGTTGTTCATCTGAGGTTGTATTTATCTATTTATAAGACCTGCTAAGGACCAGATGATTTGTTGTGATGTCCTACTTTGTAAAACCATAAAAGTAAAAAAAGAGTTTCTTGAGTGGCGGCACCATCAATTGTGGTGTGGCAGGATGACATTGACAATGACATAGGTTTAAACACATTCAAACAAAGGCAGTCACAACTGATCTATTTTATATTATATTTTTTACTATTTAGTAATCTAAAAACAACAAAAAAAACTAAACAAAAGACCTGAAAAGATAAGCCACTGTGAAATGGGAAAATTGTTTGCTTTTATCATTTTTTCTTACTACGTGAAACCTTTCCCACTTTTCTGACATACAGACATTATTCTGTAATCCTTTTTTCCTGTTCCCAATACATCTTACAGCTAAAATAGTTCTGAACATTGTTGATTCAGTGTTTGCACTTGCACTTTTTATTGTGGAAATGAATTTAGATTTATTTGCTTTAAAACAAGATATTGCAGGCTGTTTTAACGAGTCTGTCATAAACTGGTTTTTGAGCAGTTCCTCATCCACTGAAATGTGTTGGAAAGAGAGTATCCCTGCCCCAGTGGCCCTTTATTACTGCTTGTTGTAGTTACAATTTTGACCACTAAATGCATTAATAACTTGATTAAATCTAAATGGGGCAGTTAGAAATTATGGTAAATCAACAGAAAATTGGCTTATATCTGTTGATAAATAGTGATACATTTTGAAATATTTGGCCATTTGAAAGAGGTCAAAAGTATTTAAACAAATATTGTAAATGAAGATGTAATTGAGTGTTAGAATACTGAAGATCAATATTTGTTAAAATGTTGATATAAATGGTGAACCTCTGCCTGATCTGTGTCTATGGAGGAGCTGCCACTTTTCAAGAGGGTGATAAAGGTGCACCCCAAAGCTGATAGGATTCCTTTATATGCAGTTAGTCCCATCATCTATCACATTTTGCACCAGTCCATTTCACTCAAGTGGAACTTCAAGCCTATATGTAATTACCACCTGCACCAGCATTTCTCTAGCACCAATTTTGAAGAGAGATTTGAGATGACAAGTTCTGTGGTGAGGAGATGTGAGGGTCAGCCAGTTAATGCAGCATATTAAACATGCAGCACCATTTCACAGAGACACTGCTGCTCATTTCAGGAGACAGATACAGTACATCTTACTTCCTTCTCCTGCCCTCATTGTGTCTACTCTCTCACTGTTCCACTGCTGCACTGTGCTAATTTCTGACCATTCTGTTACTTGGCCCTTTCTATTCCTTGTGGTTTTAGCGGTCTCTCTGGTAAATCAGCTTGCCCACGTCAGTAGATAAATATGATGAATGATCAAATTGAGAAAAAGGTAACAACACAATGTTGTAACAATGATCATACTAGCATTTAACATTAGGACTATTAATCCTGCAATCAGTGTCATACTTACATAAATCTAAAAAATTAATACATCAAACCAGTAATGATCATTCTCTGAATTGATTACCTTATAGAAATCTCACACATTTATATATGTAGATATTAACCTGTAGACTTTTTCCACTGTAGAGCATGTGCTGTTGTTTTAAACGATCTTTACACACAATTAATTTCTCACATGTATTTCATTCATATACATATGATTTCATTTTCGTTCATATGATTGTTCAAATGATTCATTTATATATACGTGTTTATTTTTCACAAGCAGGTCTCATGTTTTTAATCATAAAATTCAAGTGATGTCACCTTTACTTTATTTACTTGAGTTCAGATTTTTTTTTTTTGTGCATAACATGTTGAAATGCACCTTCATATTACTCACCTAATTACATGTGGGAAAAAAATCACATGAAATAAGATTTTTTTTGTTCTATTACATGTTCCTGCTCCATATACAGATCCAATGACATAATATGCCATTAGTTTTAGTTGTATTTTTGTTTTAATCTTTTTTAATATGAATACTCAAGCTGAATCATTTTTCTAGCTTATATAAAAAAGAGTCTTTAATGTTGGACCTGCTGTGAAAGGCTAAACATGAGTGGAGACATCAATGACACCACGCTAATATTTTTGCTGATTAATTCCACAAAAAAACATTCTCACCTAAATAAAATAGGCTAGTTAAAAACTTCTTGCTCTCTTTTTGCAGCTTGAAAATAGCTGATGCAAAATAATGAGTCTAGGTTTAATTAGCAGAGCTACTTTTGTGTATGATAAACAAGTAAATGATTAAATCTGCTGACAGTCTGCTCTGGTGGATGCAGGGCAGCTCATGCTTGTGAGGACTATCTGACTCCACGGGTCCTTGTTGCCATGGAGACAGTGCTGGTGACTGACTATCTTCCTATTGGCACGTTTTGTAGATTTGTGCCAGTGATAGCTGTAGATATCTGTCTGCCATGCATAGAGTGGGTGGCAGGAAATAGAGCATTGATCACTGTGTAATACCCGCCAGTGTGTGGAGACACTCTCTGATCAAATCACGAGGTGACATAGAGATTTTATTCATAAAGCACCAAACTCACGTCTTCACGTCCTCAAGCAAAAAAACAGAGAAAAGACAAACTTGGATGGGGTTATGTCTTAGGATGGCAGAGCAGTTGGAAATGAAAAGCTTGCTGTTCATCATGTTCTGTATCTTTATTTTTATCCTGTTGTATGCCATATATGTTCCATATATGACATACATATAGTTATGACATCTATTATATTTTCTTTTCTTTTTTACAATAGAGAAACAACATAGAGATGACACACTATTTGGTTTCTAAGTAGAAGGATTTTTTGTTAAATAGTGGCATATAAATCTTTTTTTTAATCTTCTTCGATGCCTCTTTAAATCAACATCCCAACGACAGTCATTAAATCATTTCATAATTTATTCACATTGTATTTTCAGGAATCCAGTGTTCTGAATTCTGTCATTGTAAATTCTTGCTGTAGTCCACAATACTGTTACTGAGTCTCGTGTCAGTAAAAGGTTGGGTAAAGGCGAAGGAATAGACCTTACTGGATTTGTTTGCCACTGTTTCCAACTCCATTGTCCTTATGTTAGCTTAATCCTTCAGTCTAAGGAATTTATCCAATCAGCTCTTAGAGGCTGTGAGACTGGACAGACCATTAGGCTCAGTGGAAAGGTGGCAGTCTCTCTCTCTCCTGGTAAGTGAATTGTGTAAAGCAGCCTCCTGCTCCTCTTTTTCCTCGTGAGTGGATTGGACATGCTGATGCACAAGTCTTCCAGTGGATTTGGATGAATTGGTGGAGTGGTGCACACGCTCCTTCCCTGATCCCAGTACAGTCGTAGAGATGGCAGTCTTTGCCACAGTGGACTCTGTATGTGGTCCCAAAGCTGTAGTGTAGGTGACAAGGCTTTTGTGTTTGGTTTTATTCCCCAGTGCATATGATCCCTGGCTGCAATTTGACAATGATCCTATTTCAGTCTCTGCATTGATCGTTTGGCTAGCAGAAGCTCCATCCTTATAATGCAACACTGTGGTGCTTCGATCCTCGGCCCTGTTCTCCAGGTTGGATGCCTGTACAGAGGGGATGATGGGAACAGAGCAGGCACGAAGAGCCGGAGGAGGAAATGCTGTTCCCTGATCCAGACGAGTACAAGGAACATCAGCCAGGGTCAACCTTTCTCTGGATTGAACGAAGGCTTCCGTCTGCATATTCAGAAAGGAGCGTCGGTACTGATTACCTTCAGTTTGGGAGTGACACCTAGAGAGAGAAAATAGAGTGTGACTTAGCCCCCTTTTTTTTTCTTTTTCTTTTTCTTTTACATATCCCACTGAAGAACCCACTCTGACTCTGAGAACATGGTGTGCATAATTTATATCCAAATCATCTTCTCAGCAGGAAATAGACTTTAAGGTAGTGGTAATGTTAAATCTCTGTGTAATTGTTCATAATCCACAGGTCCTGCTATTTTCCTTTGACAGCCTTAACATCTGGACTTTCTCCTAGGTGTGAAAGCCTTATCTTAAATCTTCTTCTTTCGGCTGCTCCCATTAGGGGTCGCCACAGCGGATCATTTGTCTCCATACCACCCTGTCCTCTATATCTGCCTCTTTCACACCAACTACCTGCATGTCTTCCCTCACCACATCCATGAACCTCCTCCTTGGCCTTCCTCTTTTCCTCCTACCTGGTGGCTCCATCTTCAGCATTTTTCTACCAATATAATTCATGTCCCTTCTCTGAACATGTCCAAACCATCTCAATCTCGCCTCCCTCACCTTGTCACCAAAACATCCTACATGTGCTGTCCCTCTAATAAACTCATTTCTAATCTTGTCCATCCTCGTCACTCCCAACGAAAACCTCAACATCTTCAGCTCTGCTACCTCCAGCTCCATCTCCTGTCTTTTACTCAATGCCACTGTCTCTAATCCATACAACATCGCAGGTCTCACCACAGTCCTATAAACTTTCCCTTTCATTCTTGCAGATACTCTTCTATCACAAATCACTCCTGTCACTCTTCTCCACCCACTCCACCCTGCCTGCACTCTTTTCTTTACTTCCCTAACACACTCTCCATTACTTTGCACTGTTGACCCCAGGTACCTGAACTCCTCCACCTTCTCCACCTCTTCTCCCTGCAACCGCATCACTCCACTGCCCTCCCTCTCATTCACACACATGTACTCTGTCTTACTCCTACTGACTTTCATTCCCCTTCTCTCCAGCGCATATCTCCACCTCTCCAGGCTCTTCTCAACCTGCTCTCTACTCTCACCACAAATCACAATATCATCTGCAAACATCATAGTCCAGGGAGACTCCTGTCTGACCTCGTCCGTCAACCTGTCCATCACCACTGCAAACAGGAAAGGGCTCAGGGCCGATCCTTGATGCAGTCCAACCTTCACCCTGAACCAGTCTGTCATACCTACTGCACACTTTACTGCCGTCACACTGTCCTCATACATGTCCTGCACCACCCTCACATACTTCTCTGACACACCTGACTTCCTCATACAATACCACAACTCCTCTCTCGGCACCCTGTCGTACGCTTTCTCTAAATCCACAAATACACAATGCAGCTCCTTCTGTCCTTCTCTATACTTCTCCATCAACATCCTCAAAGCAAATAAGGCATCTGTGGTGCTCTTCCTCGGCATGAAACCATACTGTTGCTCACAGATGGTCACCTCTTCTCTCAGCCTGGCTTCCACTACTCTTTCCCATAACTTCATGGTGTGACTGATCAACTTAATTCCCCTGTAGTTACTGCAGGTCTGCACATCTCCCTTATGCTTAAAGATTGGTACCAGCACACTCCTTCTCCATTCCTCAGGCATCCTCTCCCCTTCCAGAATCCTGTTAAACAATCTGGTTAAAAACTTCACTGCCATCTCTCCTAAACATCTCCACGCTTCTACCGGTATGTCATCTGGTCCAACCGACTTTCCATTCTTCATCCTCTTAATCGCTGCTCTCACTTCCTCCTTACTGATCCTATCTACTTCCTGCTTCACCAACTCCACATCCTCCAACCTTCTCTCTCTCTGATTTTCCTCATTCATCAGCTGCTCAAAATACTCCCTCCATCTTCTCAACACACTCTCCTCACTAGTCAACACATTTCCCTCTCCTTCCTTTATTGCTCTAACTTGCAGTACATCCTTCCCAGCTCAGTCCCTCTGCTTGGCCAATCGGTATAAATCCTTTTCTCCTTCCTTAGTGTCCAACCTCTTATACAGTTCCTCATATGCCTTTTCCTTGGCTTTCGCCACATCCCTTTTAACCTGCTGCCGCATCTCCTTGTACTCCTGCCTACTTTTCTCATCACTCTGTCGATCCCACTTCTGTTTTGCCAACCTCTTTCCACTAATGCTCTCCTGCACTTCCTCATTCCACCACCACGTCTTCTTGTCTTGCTTTCTATTTCCAGATGTCACACCAAGTACTTTTCTAGCTGCCTCCCTCATCACTCCTGCAGTAGTTGCCCAATCATCCGGCACCTCTTCACCACCACCAAGCCCCTGTCTGACCTCTTCCCTGAACCTCACACTACACTCTTTCTCCTTCAGTTTCCACCATCTTATACTTCTTTCAAACCTTACTTTCCTCCTCTTCTTCTTCGCCTCCAAAACCATCCTACAGACCACCATCCGATGCTGTCTAGCTACACTGACCCCCGCCAACACCTTACAGTCTCCAATCTCCTTCAGGTTGCATCTCCTACACAGAAGATAATCCACCTGTGTGCACCTTCCTCCACTCTTATACGTCACCCTATGATCCTCCTTCTTCCTAAAATACGTGTTCACCACTGCCATTTCCATCCTTTTAGCAAAATCTACCACCATCTGCCCTTCCACATTCCTCTCCTTAAAACCATACCTACCCATCACCTCCTCATCACCTCTGTTCCCTTCACCTACATGCCCATTAAAGTCTGCCCCAATCACCAATCGTTCTTTCCTAGGTACACCATCTACCACTTCATCTAATTCACTCCAGAATCTTTCCTTCTCCTCCATCTCACAGCCAACTTGTGGAGCATAGGCACTGATGACATTTATCATCATCCCTTCAACTTCCACCTTCACGATCATCACCCTATCAGAAACTCTCTTCACCTCCACTACACTCTTACTGTACTCTTCCTTCAGAATCACCCCTACACCATTTCTCTTCCCATCCACACCATGATAAAACAGTTTAAACCCACCTCCAATGTTCCTGGCCTTACACCCTTTCCACTTGGTCTCCTGAACACACAACACATCTACCTTTCTCCTCTCCATCATATCATCTATCTCTCTCCCTTTACCCGTCATAGTACCAACATTTAAAGTACCAACCCGAACCTCTACTCTCCTACACTGCTCCTTTTCCTGCCGTCTCTGTAGACGCCTTCCTCCTCTCCTTCTCCTTCTTCGGCCAACAGTAGCCCAATTTCCACCGGTACCCTGTCGGCTAACGATACCTGTGGCGGTCGTTGTTAACCCGGGCCTCGACCGATCCGGTATGAAATTCTCATTTGTGATCCGCATATTTGATTTGGCACATGTTTTACGCTGGATGCCCTTCCTACCGCAACCCTCCCCATTTACCCGGGCTTGGGACCGGCACGAAGAGTACACTGGCTTGTGCCCCCCTAATGGCTGGGTTAAAGCCTTATCTTAAATATAAGTTGTTAATATCAAAGCTTGAGTATCCTTTACCTGGGCCTGTGAATTGGTGAATACCCATTTGGTCTACTTCATTTGAATGATGGTCTTTCAATTGCATGCTTAGATGCCTTATCAGACCCTATACACCTTGTCCGACAACAGCCCGAGGAACCTAGATAGCAAACTGGGACAGCTCCCTGGAATAATGAACACAGTTTGTGGGATGTGCTCAAAAGACCAAAGCAGGTTATTCAAAGTTTGTGTCAAGTTAAGTCCCAGAGACTCCTGCATGCTTCTGTCATGATTTTTAAGGCAGCACAACTGCAGGACCTCGACCCAATTACCTGCTCTTCTAACTCCAGCCATCCACATACAACATTATGGAAGGGAAAAAATATTCAGAATACTAATGAAGTATAACAGAAGAAGCCTTAGTGGTAAAAAAAAAAAATATATATTGACTACTAAAACAGATATATGGCTGCCCTAACCCACTAAATTGTTATTTGATAGTAAAGCTTAATAACTGGATATAAAACAGTTCTGTTTCATAAAGGACATAAGCACACATAAATATTTCAAATATAACTCAATATATCTAAGTTATATATGTATCTACTGTTACAGAATCATATCTATCTTCTTTTTCTGATCACCATCTTTATTGCTTAAAGGTTTTTTTTCTTTTCTCTATTTCACTATTCCTTTTCTATCTATGTTCCTAGAGACCCGAGGGTGTCTCCATGGCAACAGGGGAGGTTTAGGGGTGATGTTGATGTTTTAAGGTTGTTAAGTCTAGAAATAGGTCATTGAATGCTTGCCTGTCTGTCCCTGGACCTAACCCCAACTAAAAAACATGGAATATGTTTAACATTTCTTAGTTATGAATACTACTAATAGCTGTAGATTGTCAGTGGCATCATTATGAAGAATTAAGATAAGATAAGATAAGATAAGATAAGATAAGATAAACCTTTATTCGTCCCACAGTGGGGAAATTAATGAAGAAAGGTGTGTATATTTATTATGTTTATATTAGTTGCCAATATAGTATGTAATTGCTAAGACCAGACTCGATTTTTACTGTGTATGCATTTGTTCTTAGTGCTAGGACATGAAGAATATTTCATGAAAAACCCTTGAAGGCAAACCTCCAAAGCACATGGTTTACCAATGCAAATTATGGAAATAGGGCAAAATAAAAAAGCCGGTTGTGAAATGAATTCATGGCTCACTGTGAAGTTAGATCATGTTGACAGCAGTTGAATATCTCTTGTGTAAGCACTACATACTCAGAGGGTTTAATGTTATTGAGGTAATTTTTTTATTTGCAATCTTAACTTTTAGTTTTAGTCTCATTCACAGAGCTTTTTCCTATTATGTCTGACTTATTTGTAATACGCTAGAGAAGTTTTATTTAAGTGTGAATAAATTCATCAAAGCGTGTAGAGACCTACTACACATACATACCGTCTCAGAGATTCTAAAGTAGCATCTGTGGACTCCACCTCTCGGAGATGTTTGTAGCTATGAATAGAATCCTTTGATCCTCCAGTTAGATAGTGTCCTGCTCTAGAGATGGGTGGTGTCCATCGTGACACAGGTTGATGATTGAATATCTTCTGCTTTGCAGCAGGACTAAAAAAACAAACAACAAAGCCACTCATACAATCTGGCTATATTGTTTATTTCATTCATTCATTCAATTTCTCCCGCTTATCCGTAATTCGGGTCGCGGGGGCAGCAGTCTAAGCAGGCCCCCGCCTTCGACTGCTGCCCAATCCTTTTAGCACCGTCCCTTACAGTCCCTCCTGCAGGTGGTGAGCCCACGGGAAGATATTGTTTATTTATTTATTTATTTATTTATTTATTTATTTATTTATTTATTTATTTATTTATTTATTTAACAATATGTGAAATTCATTTCATTAAAAAAAATAAATAAATAAACCAATGATATATGGGTTTGTTGTATGTACCTCTATATCAATACAAAAAAATGTTTTATAGTGGAATTATTAAAAAGAAGAAAGAAGAGTACATTCTACATGATTTGCAATATGGATGGTTGAAGAAGGCAAATTATACGATCTGTCCATGTGCCTCCTGCCGACTGTCAATCATTTTAGTTAAAATTAGTTCTGAATAATGTTTTGTATTTCAATAAGGAATGCATTTTTGTGCAAGATGCAATACATACAAAAAAAAAAATAATAATCTTACCGTTATTTATCTTTGCATTTAAATATATGAGCATATGGAGATATAGGAAATGATTAATCCTTTTTTATTCTCATCTATATGCATTAGAAGAGAAAGAAAACAAGCAAGGGAGAAATAAAAACAGAAAAAATACCTGCAACTTTTCCCTGTAGCCGGACTGCTGCTCAGATTGGGTGGAGAGACTTTGGAATCATTGGATCCTATAGTATGGCCTGGTGTCAGGGATGACCCATGGGCTTTGCAGCACTGTGGTAAGAAGATGACAGGTGATATGTTTCTAAAGGTTAAACGGTATTGCTGTGACACTGTTCTGCTTTGTAGGACTACACTTCCACATTCTTTCAATAGATCTAACCTTCAATTTCTTTTATTCTCTCTCTCTCTCTCTCTCTCTCTCTCTCTCTCTCTCTCTCTCTCTCTCTCTCTCTCTCTCACACACACACACACACACACACACACACACACACACACACACACACACACACACACACACACACACACACACACACACACACACACACACACACACTCAACCCACCCACACACGCACACACACTCATGCACTCTTGACTCTTCAGTGCCAAAGATGTAATAGTGGATTATAGACTAAGCAGTGAGAGAAAATGTAGTTCATTCAGTGATCTATGTCCCCTCAGCGAGAGGAGAGCCACTTTAATTAGACGTTACATTTAAACAGCAGATTAAGAGAGACACTCTCTGATTATGCTCCCTGTCGACTTTCTCAGTCCTTCTGCATGAGTCGGGAACTAATCCAGGACAAGATTACATTAATGGATTCCTAAAGAATTTCATTCATTTTTTTTTTCTCTCCCCTAAAATTAAAACCATTATCTTGCAACAGGCCAAAACACGGAAAACTATTCATAAAGCAGCCTGAGATGCCCCCAAAAGTCATCTGAGTTACCAGATAATGCTATTTTTTCTAGTAAGTGACACACGCTTGCCTCCCTTGTCCTGTAGAATATCATTAAAGCTAGGGTTTCACTTAAAACTAGTGTGAAGCTTTGCAGCTGATAAAGTGTGTCATCCTAATGCTTGTGCTTCCTCAGGGACCTGTTAGCATTTTTATTCTTTCCAGCAGGAAAATTGGATCATTTCTGGCCACCCTCTCAAATCCTCAGCTGGATGAGAATGCTCTGCCGGGAACAGAGCTACTGGTCCCACCAGTATAATTGCAGGAACTTTTTGAGTCTTTTGGAACATTTTTATTCACACCCACTTGAAAATTAACACAGTACCAGACATGCAGTGGGCCTTTTGGGGCAATCCTTTTTGATACAATTGTCTAGTAGTATATGTCAGCGAATTATGCATTTTCATGACTTCTGGATGGAGATATAAGGTATAAAAGCTACACAAGGCCTTCAAGAGAAATTGTAAAGCCTACATTGTAAATGTAATGTATTAAAGACTAATTTAGCCATGAAATCACAAGTGAGGCTTGATTAAAGTTATAGATTTTTATTTACATAATCTGGAATTTATTAGAATGTTTAGCATAAGTCTAACACTATTCATAGCTATAAATCCATCACATGTTTACATTAAGGTACTTATTCTAATACTATTTCTAAGCCCCAAAGAGACATTTCTTTAATTCTTTAGAATTTTTGAGAGTCAATGCTCTGTAACAGATGGCAGAGTTTTTGCTGTGGATCAGTCTCAGGACAGAGGTTATAACATAACAATGACATTTTTTTTGCCCTATTATCTTTAAGAGAAAAAATAGTGTTGCTTCTAAAAAAAACAACTGATGTTTTGTAAATGTTTCATAATGATAAATGTAACTAAAACAGTTAAAAATTTGATCTGCCATGATTTAATAATAAAAAAAAAAAATTGTTTTAATCATTGGCAAATTGGTGTGGTAACATTTTGGGACTGTTACAGGAAAATAACCAGCCTTGGGTCAGTCCTCGTCATACCACCCTGTCAAACCCAAATAATGACTGAGAAAACAGATTTTAAAAAACAGTCTCTTGCCCAATTCTAGAGCAATTATGACCTCAAGTGATGTAGCTGAGGTGGAGAAACTGTCACAGACAGACTAGTCATGCTGACAGCATCAGGATTTCTACCTTTTATGTTTTTATTTATTAAAAGTTTTTTTTATGTGTTTTAGGCTAAACCCAATTTGGGTTTAATTTGGGTTTAAATAAAGATATGAATATTGGGAGCAGAGAAAAGATACGAATAGTTCCATTGCATTCAACCTATAATCATCTGTCATAAAAGCCTTATATAGGTGTCATGTAGAACTATGAACATCATTACCATTGCTTCCTAAAATAAGATAAGCTGTGGAAATATAAAAAACTAAAAATTCTCCCTGCAAACCCAATATGTGGACATGAAGTGCCAGAATCCTAAGGACAAATGAGAATGCATTGTTTAGATCCATGTAAGGAAAAAAAAATGACAGATTTACTTCTATTTCTGCTCAGCTCTTCTGTACAGCAGATTTTTACAGCAGCAAGGTAGACTGCTGATCAAATGGATGTGATGTTTACTCAGAGCTATATGCACCACTATTTCTGTCAGTGTGAGGGATCATTGGTTCTACTGAGAGCCACAGAGGGGACCATTCCCTGAGCTGCCTGCTGGCCAATTGTATTCATTACACATGACTGTTATATTCAGAGAATGCATTTTGGCGGTCTCTCAAAGTCACACATGAGTGGCTTGATTTCCCACCATCTACATATTATATAGCTGATATGCATGGAAAAGAAGGTGACACATTGCTTATTAAATATCTTTCAAAACACACACATGCACATGCATGCACACACACACATTCTCACTGAAGCCTAAATGTCCTAGATATTTCACCTTTTGATGCTGGAGGTCATAATCAATCCTCGGGCTGGATTTGGACATGAGTCGGGAAGCAATGAGACTGCAGTCTCTCAGAGTGCGGATCTCAGTCTGATGGTTTCTAGGCTTTCCCCTTTCTCTCCTGCAACACATTTATCAATTATAATTATGTGCTTTCTAATAAAGTCATGGTAATATTTCTTTTGTTTAGTTTCTCTGATGAGGACAAAATGAGCTATTCATTATTGTAACTCTGATCCAAATGTCATGTTAATTTAAATAGCGTGTTTACTGTCATGGTGGGCCTGACTGTTTCTGCTTAATTAGATAGTAATATGCAATGACAAGCAATGTGAGCATAATATCAATTATATATTTCCATGTATACACATTTTCCATGTATACACAGACATAGATTACAATTTGCTTGCAATTTACACTGAATGGCAGTTTTGAATGCTACATAACTGCCATATACCTACAGAAATGTTTGGGATGGGCTATTCCTATAATCATTTGCAGGTATAAAGCTTACTTTCTCCAGTTTCTATGACAAATGGACATAAATTCTGAATAAAGTGGCATTTTTGTTTGTATAATGGCAATATAATGACAGTTTACTAAATAGAGTAGTGCACTTGTTCTATGTTAGAGGAACATAATGGTGATGATGTGCCATAGCTTTTCAGGTGAAGTTAACTGGAACATTGAACAAAGATAAGCACTCCTAAAAGATTCTTTACTGTGTTTCCCACACATAGCACATGGTAATAATATTGACACAAAAACCTGCTCTATAACTCGGTTCCATAACAATGCTTTAACAACAATTTTTTATTTTGTATATTTTCTCTGGTCCTACTTTAAAATGTGTTTCATATTCATACTTTTTTTTTTAGCAATAGTTAAGGCAATATCATAAAACTGATTGCAAATCATAGTGAGCTTGACTTTACCACCATGATGTGAGTAAGCTGAGCTACTATCAACTATTATACTGATCATATGTGACTGTAAGTTTCAAAATATCATTTTTAGCATGTGCCCAGACATTTGCATGAAAGCATTTTTATCAGGATTATGTAAGCAATCATGAACAGCTTATGCAGGTGTCATTTAGCCCCAGCTTTGTGTAGTGTTACCATTAAGAATTGTAGTTTTGGTAATAAGCTTGTGCTGGTTAGTACTGGTTTGGGTAATACATGTTATTGACTTACTTGTTTTTGCAGTAAAGAGCCATGCAGGCCAAACCCAGCAAGCTGATCCCCATGGCGATGCTGAAGATTGACAAGATCTGTCGTTGGTAGGTCTCTCCACTCTCTGATAAGACAGACACAATCAGGGTCCAAAGTTAATTCCCTGTGTAAATTTGCCCTCTCCCATCTCTCTCCTGGTCCGTATTGACTAAAAAAATAATAATATTTTACTTACAGGTGTGTGAAAGTTAAATATTGAGCGGTTTGGACTTCATGGCAAAGAGCTAATATCAATTATTAGACATATTGGCAGTATATAAAATATGTTGTTATCTGGCCTATATACCTTCTGCATGTTGGTCCAGAGATATTTGTCAATTAAATTGTGCTAATGATTTTGTACAAAAAAAGCCATCCATAGTGATGAGCCAATGTTTGTCTTCTTTCATTATCTGCCTCTGTGTTTCTGCCACTCTCCCTTTGTTTTTCTCTCATACACATTTGCAGAGGAAGCCAGCACTAACACTAGGATAAAACACAGTAGTCTAATGAATACATGCAGTCCTTTGCTGGCAGATGATCCCAGAGTAAAGATGTACTGGTCAGTAGTTTTATTGTTCTTACCACTACAAATACCTGGGGAACACAGTGACTCATAATGGCTGAAAACAACGAGAGGCCTGAGAAAAACAGTTCTGTGCTGGATTTCTTGGCCGTGTTTACATCCTTTCAGTCATGTTATAGACATGCCTTCGTTTTTATTGCTAAGAAATGCAAACATGGCAGAATTAAGAATTAAACAGCCCCCATCGGCAAATACTATTTTTTGTGTGCAAAAAGCACCCATCTGCTCCCATAAACGTGCCTCGATGCCAAAAGGAATAAAATGAGTACAACTGGGGGCTGCTTTTGAAAAGTGGATGCTTTCCAAAATAGATAAAACAGCTGACATCCAAGAGAATAAAACCTAAGTAAGTCATTTGCCATGTTTATTTCTATCTTTGTTAACCGGAAAACTAAATTAAGTGGATGGAACCAACTAGCTACTGACTGAATGGTAGCTCTAAAGTCAAATTTAGCATTTTGTGAGATTTTATAGTAGGTAACTCATGGCACAATGCAAAAAGTACATGTTGCCAAGGTTTATAGCAGGGTCATCTGCAGGCTGAATGCAGTTCATTTGCTGTCTCAGAAGTATTTTGGATCAAAAAAATCTATTCAGGGTCTGTGACTCTAGTCAATATTGGTAAGGTGGAGTGCCAGTGCAACACAAAACGTAATCGCCAAATCAATAAACTCAGGCTCATAGAGTGTGGATAGATTATATACTAAAATCAACAAACATAAAATCATATTTATTTTTTTATATTAGTTGATCATGACCCATTTACATTTTGTTGACAGTCTATAGCAGCGTTGGGCAAACATACATCAAAATGTATTTTAAAATAAAATACCAAATACTTTAACTTTAAGTCTATCAAAGTAAACTATAAAATACAGCAGCCACACTATGTATCAAAATAAACTAATGTATTTTTGTATTTTAAAAATATTTTACTAAAAATACTAAAAAATACTTTTACAGGGGAGAATAAAATTTCTTCACAAACCTTCCATTAATTAGCGTATTTGATCTCCTTCATTATTACACTGACTCAGTTAATTAAGTAAACAATGTTTGATAGCAACAGCTTTTCTCTGCCTGAGTCATGCAATAAATCTGATACAGTGAGGAAAATAAGTATTTGAACACCCTGCTATTTTGCAAGTTCTCCCACTTAGAAATCATGGAGGGGTCTGAAATTGTCATCGTAAGTGCATGTCCACTGTGAGAGACATAATCTAAAAAAAGAAATCCAGAAATCACAATGTATGATTTTTTAACTATTTATTTGTATGATACAGCTGTAAATAAGTATTTGACCACCTGAGAAAGTCAATGTTAATATTTGGTACAGGAGCCTTTGTTTGCAATTACAGAGGTCAAATGTTTCCTGTAGTTTTTCACCAGGTTTGCACACACTGCAGGAGGGATTTTGGCCCACTCCTCCACACAGATCTTCTCTAGATCAGTCAGGTTTCTGGCCTGTCGCTGAGAAACACGGAGTTTGAGCTCCCTCCAAAGATTCTCTATTTGGTTTAGGTCTGGAGACTGGCTAGGCCATGCCAGAACCTTGATGCTTCTTACAGAGCCACTCCTTGGTTATCCTGGCTGTGTGCTTCGGGTCATTGTCATGTTGGAAGACCCAGCCTCGACCCATCTTCAATGCTCTAACTAAGGGAAGGAGGTTGTTCCCGAAAATCTCGCAATACATGGCCCTGGTCATCCTCTCTTTAATACAGTGCAGTCGCCCTGTCCCATGTGCAGAAAAACACCCCCAAAGCATGATGCTACCACCCCCATGCTTCACAGTAGCGATGGTGTTCTTGAGATGGTACTCATCATTCTTCTTCCTCCAAACACGTTTAGTGGAATTATGACCCAAAAGTTCTATTTTGGTCTCATCTGACCACATGACTTTCTCCCATGACTCCTCTGGATCATCCAAATGGTCATTGGCAAACTTAAGACATGCCTGGACATGTGCTGGTTTAAGCAGGGGAACCTTCCGTACCATGCATGATTTCAAACCATGACGTCTTAGTGTATTACCAACAGTAACCTTGGAAACGGTGGTCCCAGCTCTTTTTAGGTCATTGACCAGTTCCTCCCGTGTAGTCCTGGGCTGATTTCTCACCTTCCTTAGGATCATTGAGACCCCACGAGGTGAGATCTTGCATGGAGCCCCAGTCCGAGAGAGATTGACAGTCATGTTTAGCTTCTTCCATTTTCTAATGATTGCTCCAACAGTGGACCTTTTTTCACCAAGCTGCTTGGCAATTTCCCCGTAGCCCTTTCCAGCCTTGTGGAGGTGTAAAATTTTGTCTCTAGTGTCTTTGGACAGCTTTTTGGTCTTGGCCATGTTAGTAGTTGGATTCTTACTGATTGTATGGGGTGGACAGGTGTCTTTATGCAGCTAACGACCTCAAACAGGTGCATCTAATTTAGGATAATAAATGTAGTGGAGGTGGACATTCTAAAGGCAGACTAACAGGTCTTTGAGGGTCAGAATTCTAGCTGATAGACAGGTGTTCAAATACTTATTTGCAGCTGTATCATACAAATAAATAGTTTAAAAATCATATATTGTGATTTCTGGAATTTTTTCTTTTTAGATTATGTCTCTCACAGTGGACATGCACCTACGATGACAATTTCAGACCCCTTCATGATTTCTAAGTGGAAGAACTTGCAAAATAGCAGGGTGTTCAAATACTTATTTTCCCTAATGTATATGCAACCAGTTAACAGATTACATGCATAATCCCGGTGATCACCCAGATGAAGGTGAGTTTTAAAATAACAGTTTAATGTTTAACAGTTTGCAAATAACTCATAATTGTATCCTAATTTAGTAACTTGGTGTTTGGTAAAGAAGGGCTACTTTATATCAGCAACACTGATTAATGACAAACAAGTAATAAGAAGACAACTGATGGCACCTGTATTCACAGAAACTAGTTCATTCATCATAAATATAATAATAAATTTCAGGCATTCATGCAATGGTATGAAAAATCATGATCCTACTATAATCATGAACAGCTACTTCAATTAGGATACAATAGTCAGCAAACAAATATTTATTTATCAATCATTAGACACCTATTTAAAAGCTGGCAGCCTGCAGGGTTCTTACCCTGACCACCTTCTTGCACATTGATACATTTTCTGTTCTGATCCCAAGAAGTCTGGGCAAACTACAGAGCAGGCACCAATCAGAAGCCGCATGTTTATGATGTCATCATGTAGATTTCTTAAAAAATTTTTTACAGTGTTTTAAAACAACAAAAATACAAAACACTAAACTAAAGTATTTTGATACAAAATACGAAGCCATTTTCATTAACCCTATCAAATACAAATGAAAAAAATCCTATTTTATATCTGAAATACGTATGTATGTATCATAAATACTGCCCATGTCTGGTCTATAGATCAGTGGTCCCAACCCCCGGTCAATTGTTACCAGGCGGCACAAAAAGAATACATAACATATTATTTCCATTTTATTTATTATCTGATTCTGAACGATGTTTTCTTTTGGAAAATTACCGGAGTCTCTCTCCCACATCTGTCTATGACTCACTCTTGATGCATGTCATTATGCCTTGGTCACATGTCTTACCTCCATCCGCTACCTTCTTAAAGGAGCTGCTCCAGCCGCTAACACATAATACATTACCGCTAAATTGAAACCCCCAAGCTAGTAAAATGTACAAAAAACAACAAAGTAGATTCACGTGTATTATTATATTTAAAAAAATATTCGTGTCATTTTATTCTGATGTATTTATCTGCCACACCTTAAAGGCTGGTCCGTGAAAATATTGTCCGACATTAATCTGGTCCGTTGCGCAAAAAAGGTTGGGGACCACTGCTATAGATGATTTGTTGACTGTTCAATAAAGGGTATATAGTGGAATATCCAAAGAAACTTGTTACACTGGTGGGATGGCAGGTCTTATAGGCTTAATATTAATAATTATTCTAAAAATTATTCAGAATTAATGACATTGATTTATTATTCTTCACCTTTAGTTTTATTTTTTATATTAATTTTTAATATTATTTATTATCTTTGACTTGGAAGCATATCACTGCTAGTTTATATAGTAACAAACTATTCAGCATGTCTGCCGGGGCTTATAAAAGGAGAAAACAGCTCTGAGTGACAGTAGTAAATGTGTAGTGAGTTGTGAGACTGGAGATCTCATCTCCTTCCTCTCTCTGTCTTCCTGACTACATATTTTTCTCTTACACAGACAGACACCCGTATTATAAAATGGCTGTGACCGGACTCATTTAAGATCCAGATTAAAATCACTGAAGAGTAATACATATCCATTCATCTCTTTTCTCTCCCATCGTCTCCTTCTGTCTTACTTTGAGAAGGCTTGAAGTAGAGATACTAAAGAAGACATGTGAACCTGAGCTAATAGAAAACTTCACTAGATTCACTCATGGAATATATTCAGCTGTCAAGCAAATGACAGAGGGCAGTGGGCGTATGGGATTGCTGGCATAGAAAAAAATGGAAATGACTTCTATCACAGGGGAAAAAGATAGCCAGTGACAGATAGAGAAGAGGGGGGAAAAACAGCTTCTATAAAAAAAAAATCCTCTAAAGTGCAGTTTACGGCTCCTATTTGTTGACACTGCTTAAAATCTGTGGCTACTTCAGTTTGTCAGTAAAGGCAGCCACTTATCCTATTGGCTGTGTGGTATTTCTTGTCTCAAGGGTCACATTATGCAATGTGCAATCTCAGCAATTGATGTACCTTGGGGGTTACCAGGTACTATCTGGGGCACATAAAAATAACACATACAAAAAAAAAAACAACCAATCAAACAAACAAATGTACAGATTTAGAGACACAAGTAATGTGTACATACACCTGCAGAACTTGCATCACCCAAACAGAGGCTACAGGGACAGCAGGTACTCTGTCCTCACATTACCTAGCTTATCTACTACCTGTGTTTCCATGGTGACACCAGGGCTGCAGTAAGAAGTTTTATTGTTTAGGCTATATTAATTCTGTGCAAATGAAGCCCATCTGAGTTGTATGTGGTCTGTAGCTGGCAATCCTCAACCATGCTACTGTCAACATTCTCACTAGGGGGGAAAGGACTGTGGGATCGCTCACTCCCCTGCTGCTCAGAAGAGTGCCAGCCATCCACATAGTAATCACACGATACGGCTGAGTGGTGCTTGACAAAGTCAGGAGGTAAAACAACACAGGTGCACACCCTCGGCACCCTTTGATTTGTAACACCGCTGTGTGGGAATGGGAAAACCTTGTGAAACAAGCGATAGCTAAAATGATAAATTGGAATAAAGGAGAGAGGGTGCATGTGTTTTGTGAGATGAATAGTAATTACAAAATACATTTTCCTTACCCATGAACTCGATGCCAAGCTCATCTGCTGCTTGAGGGAGAAACAGAAATATGTGAGTGAAGAAAAAAAATCTAATATATTTAAAATAATAAACATATACTTATAGCTTCTGTTACATTTGGACAAAGATAATTCTGAGGACGTGCAGGATAACAAAGCTGTTGAGTGTTATCAGAAGAAGAAAGATATTTCTGTAATACAATGATTGAACAACAACAACAGGTTTGTTCTAGTCAGCCCAGGGGGAGAGAGGAAGAAAGTACACACATTGTTAAATAGCATGCATAAAAAGTCCTGCCCAGCGTTTACCACTGCATCTCGATTCAAATTACACTCCTGCACAGATTGCCTGTGGAAATAGGCTCTGCAAATGCCTTTGTTTCGCCTCACACACCCAAGGGATGCTCATAATTGTCTCTGTTGGTCACAAGTTTTTATTCATTCCTCCATTTTTCCTGCTGTCTTCTCTTTAAGAATGTTTGCTCCAGTGGCGCATGTTAACTGACAATGGCTTTCTAAATGCGGCTCATTCTCTGTCTCTCTCAGACCCAGAACCACAGGGTTTGATAAAAAACTGAGCACTTTATCACTTGTGCTCTTTTTATCTGAACAGCACCCCTTTTTTTTGATGACGATGTAACCTAATCTCATTTAATTTAAAGGAGAACCCTTAAACATAATTGCTTTTTTGACAGGTGTATGACAGAGGTGTATGGCTTCCCAATCACGCTGAAAGATTCTTTTTCATGGCCATGCCACACATAAAAAGAGGGAAAATCGAACACATAGACAAGAAACCATCTGTTAGTTGATAAATTGTAGGAATTATTAATGCCAAGGAATTATGAATATATTCATGCAGTTGTTAAATATAATTATTATTGAAATGATAACTATAATTGAAGGCGAGGCACATTAATTTAGACGACAAAGGAAGGAGCAGCTAAATAGACTTAGCGTATTGCTCAGCGATGACAGTCCACAACAGATCGCTGTAGTTGTATTGAGTATTAAACATTCAACTAGTACGTATTTTAAAAGCATAGGACTCATCAAATTAATTACTTTATATACAAAATTGTTCAAATGGAAGAACAGTAAACAAACAGTTATATTCTCATACTAACAGCATTTATGCAGCATTTTAAGGAGCATATCTGTGCTGTGAAATGAACACAGTAGACAATGGCTGATTAGAACAACAGTTCCTGAAATGGACTTGTGGCTCTCCCTTCCTCCTGCTAAACTAAAACATGTTTGATCAATTACAGAGCAAGCACGCCCATTTATTGACAGCTTGTAATTAGTTTGTTTCGCTGTGCTGTAGGGAGGGTCAGAAAGAATTTGGAATTTGAAGCCTCAGATCCACTTAGGTAGATGTGTTTGAATTGCTATTCCAGTACATTCTGCCCAACAGACATGCTATTTGATACTTGAGGTGGAAAAACAGATGCCTTTTAAACCAGAGCACTGAGCTCTGAAAGACAAAAGGCATGGGTGGCAAACCAGGAAGTCATATTCATTCTGCCAGTGCAGCTAGAATGTTCAAGCAGCTGCTGCTTCTGATTGCCCACCCAAACAGCCCTATATATTCATGTGTAATTGCAGTGCTGTCACCAGCTGTACCCACGACATCATTAAGCTTGGGTATTGTTTTTCTGGACTGGCGTATAAAGCCCACTGCCCCATCCCAAATACATAGTGCCCTTGGGAGAAACTGCCACCATGAGATAGGAGCCCCGGTAATGCCAATGTGGACAATGACACAATCTCAATCTATCATGTAGCCATGCATCACATTGTGGAAACAATAACAGAAGTGATTCAAATCCTACATAGTCCATGCTGTAATAAGTAAGACTTGAAAACGTGCCTTAAGGCACTCTAGATTAATCCCAGAGTGATTGCAAACGAGAAGCTTGACTGCCATGGGCAGTCATGAAATCTGTCTCTTCTGAGTCACTGGATACACAGTTAGACCCCAATAAGACTGCAGCTCCTGTACACAGGACGCTGCTCCACACAGTATAATCTACAGCTGCACATCAACACTTTGAAAGGTGGCAAACGCAATCCTACCTTGCAGCTTTTAACACCCTAGTACAAATAAAATGGCAGACATCGTGGCAGAGACACATTTGACCTGACATTCTGCACAAGTAAACAGTGAGCTTTCAGCAGAGGCTGGTCCACACTGGTTTTTATTCTTTTTTCTGCTGAACCTGAACACCAGGAACAGAGCTTATATCAGGTAAGGAAAGAACTGCAGGCCTGCATTATTGCCTCATTTGTGATGGTTAATCTAAAGATAAAGAATGATAGCTTACCAATGAGCTTCTTTGATCCAAAGGGTAGTGTGTGTGTGTGTGTGTGTGTGTGTGTGTGTGTGTGTGTGTGTGTGTGTGTGTGTGTGTGTGTGTGTGTGTGAAGGGTTGAAGTTTAAATGACAAAAAACACCACACAAATGCTTGGTGGCAGATTAAGCCTCCAGGGAGTGATTTGTGGCTCATTTGGTGAGTTAACTGAATAAAGATGCACTGACCCACAAACAAACACCGGGCATTGCAGCAGAGGAAAAAAAGAGAACAAAGAGAACAGAGGTCTTGACAGAGTGGAATAAAGAAACACTGGAAACATAATGAACTATGAAAAATGCAAACCGTGTAATGTGACATGATATATTGGGTCTTGGGATTTCTCGTTATGAGGGTCGCTCTGTGACACACTGTATTTGTTTTCGTGGAAATATTGTAAATCAAGCACATTATCTGGATTTACTGGCTCGTCGCTGTCTAAACTGTGTGAAAGAAATGGTCTAAGCATGCTACCATTGGGGAGCATGAGTATGAATGTCATTGCCATCCATCGCTGACAGTCTAACAATCGGTCCTGCTCTCTGGATGCTCCTAAATGTTATCAATCACAGAGAGTTCGGGCCTATCACTCCCGTTTTTTTGGTCGGGCATATGAAAGAGGAAAAATGGCACTCGCTTGTGGCTGGCATTGCATAAGCAGCAGTTCAGAAAGATGTTATGAGTGATTTCATGGGACTCAGTGGAAGCATGAACTAACCCTTACCCAACCAGATGTTAACTACAGTTAGTAAGCAGGAATTAACACTGACTAAAAATAAAAGAATGAAATATGAAAGAATAGGCAAGAAAAGAACACCAAAAACATATTCACCCCTAAATATCCTGACAAATTGCTGTGCCATTTTCTCTCTAACCATACAGGTGCAGTAGGAGCGAGATAATTTATTGTAGGTGCATCTATTCTAAAAAAAAATAGTGCTCCAACAGAGAGAACTCCACCTCTTTTAGTATTGTATATAGTTGCCAATGAGTGTTGTGTGTGAACAAAAATCTGATATGGCAGACCAAATTCCATTACCAGGCACACAGCAGGTTCAGTGACTTCATACAGCTGTAAGTGGAAGTTTAGGTTTCTATCTTACTCACTGTAAGAGATTGCTCCTTAAAAGCAAAAGCATTCATAGGCCTTTCAGAAAGAGCTACTTCCAAGATTCATGCTGGATATCTCCCCTTGCATTGGGTTCTTTGCTTTTTCCTCTCTATTTCCCACTGTGCTTTCACAAGACTACAATAGCTCCAAGAAACACCAAACTCAGCAATACAGATTTATTTGTGCTGCTATTTTGTCAAGGTTTTATACCTTGCAATCTTGGGTCGCACAACAAACTAAAGTCCTCGGAGAATGTAATGCAGCTCGAATTCAGACTATTTTATATAAAAGTAAAAACATGATCATCAGTGTGAAATCTCGTTCTAATTCTTGGTTCTTCTCTGATTCTTGGTTCCTATTCCTTTTTAAATTCTGCCGCTGTCAGCTGTAGCTTATTCAGGGGTTAAGATGTGTTAAAACAGTCTGTAGTAAAAAGAACTGTACAGCCTCAAACTCACAATTGCATTGACAAAGTGAACACTAAAGAGAAATGAGTCCGTTATCTCTCTATGAACTTCTGAAATCATCCGTCAGTGTCCATCTTAATCTGTTTGCAAATGCCCTCCATACTAATCAAGAGTCCAATCTACCTCATAAGAAACTAATGATTTTAGTATTGACCTCGAATTAGCAAGACAATGATTGTCTTTCTCTGTATTCTGTTCACATCAAAGAAAATCAAGGCCTGCCTGCAAAATGTTCATTTAACAGTGAGCCATGTGCCTTCAAAGACTCACATTATTACATAATCTACCTGTGCTGTGATAGAAAATGCATTTTAAACAATTTGGTTTTAAAACATCAGTTAATCTACATTCAAATGCTATGATCTAGACTGTCTTGCACGGAAGACAGGATGCAAATTGCACACTGATTAAAAACTATTTTCTCTTAAGACTGCAGCATTGTAATGTTCTGCTAATTTCAGCACTTATGCTGAAGCATAATTAGCATCTTTTTAGCATATTTGATTTTTTGGAAAGCACTCCATAAATTTTACAGATTGAGAGCATTTTAAGATGGACAAAAAAAAAAATCTAAAACTACAGAAAGTGAGAAAGCTAATTAAACATGAATATGTGTTCCATTGACATTTTATGAGGATTCATATAAAGGTTTGTTTTACTATCAACACTAAACACTCGAAGTTCTGGCTAGACTGAATTCTGTCTGGATAATAAGGCATCAGTTCTGGTCACAGATGTGTTGCATGTGGGATAGACAAGCAATTCCCCTATAACTAGTGAGCATGTATAAGAAAACATACTTGGGTTGGAGAGGATGGGATCTGTTTTAGGAACAAATTGGTCACAGCGAAGTCCACGGTAACCTTCTTTACATCTGCAAGAGAAAAGAAGGGAGAAGGAAAATAAGAGAGCTGTAAAAATCCTGACAGTAGAACTGAACCACAGAATCGACAAGTAAATTTAAGAACCATAGTGTTTCCTTTAGCATTCTGGGTGAAAGATTTAGAGGTTAATGTAGATGCAATTAAGTCAATGGAATGTCCTCAACGAGAGTAAGACAAAAAAAGTGTTTGGGTGAGTGTGTGTGTGTGTGTGTGTGTGTGTGTGTGTGTGTGTGTGTGGGTGTGTGTGGGTGTGTGTGGGTGTGTGTGGGTGTGTGTCCACAAGTCGGGTCATTCTTTATTATGAAGCAAGTTTATTCTCAGAGAAAATTGTGGTTGTATGAAACCCTGTGTGAAGGGAGGGGGGAAAAGAATAAGCTAATGTAGAAAAAGTAGAAGGATAACAAGGCAGACTTGGCCAGAGCTCTGTGGTGCCTGCATTTGCACAGATAGCACAGTCTTGGTTGTAATGTCACTTCCCGAAGGAGCTATGTGGCTGAATTGGGCTGCATTTGATTGGACTCTTGCAGGGAGATCTATGTGAGATAGACACACCCATACAAGAACAGCATGACACCCTGGAGCCTGTGAAACTATAGTGATTACCAGCTTTCCTCCAGTAAGCCCTTGGATTCAGCAGCAATTGTAGAGCCTTTTCTAATTTCTTATCCTCTTTAGTTGTCCTCTTTTTACTTTGTTCCTCATTCAGCCCTGAAGCTGTTGGAGTACTGTTTGTAAATACCACTAACTGTGTTGCTACTGTATGTACTGTAAAACTACGGAGCTTTAAATCTAAATTAAAATGCACTCAAATATTCTGGATACTTAATCATCTTTATAATTATAGTCTGCCTCTGAAAAATGTACACTAATGATAATGCAGGTCAATAATTAAATACATTAATTAATTAAAATACAAACATTAAAACCTAAAAATTTGACCCAGCAAAATAACCTGACTGGCTGAGGTCCATGTACAGCTCCATGGCAGCATGTATGCTCTTGCAACTGATTTCATTTCTCATCATTTCCAGCAGATTTTTGGCTGACAGGCAAACTACTGTTTGTTTGTGTCTCTGTTTGCATGTCTGGTTTGGAACAGCATGAATGGTGGTGGCTCTGAGTGAAACACTGGAATAAATGACTTCACTAATTAGTCATAGTGAGTGACATTTCGTGAACAGCCACAAAGCAGGTGAGTCTGATACGGCACTGTCTAAATCTTTATTCATGTTCAGGTTTCTGTGCACAGCCCCAATGTGCTTGTGTCAATTGCTAGAAGAGGATGTCTATCAGACAGTCTGTTTTATTTTTACTTTCCCATTTTCTGGGAGTCATTATACTTTCTTTTCAGCAACAAAAAAATTATTCATTTAATTTTATTTAGACTTTCTAAGTGTATGTCTCAGATTTGTTTGAGATTTGTCATTTTATTTCTGTCCTAATTTGTGTAAACAGCATATACCTTTGTCACTAGAACTTGCCTATAACGATTCTTTTTAATTTACACAGTTTACGTTGGGAAAAAAATCTGGGAATCTGAAAGCATCTCAGAGAAATGTGCAAAATTTTGTCAGTGGTGTACAGTAATGAAGTAAATCTAATTTATTACTGTACTTAGCTTTTCCACGTATCTGTACTTTACCGAAGTATTTCCATTTGATCAGACTTTTACTTTAACTTCACTACATTTCAAATATGTTATTTTTTTTTACTGGACTACATTTAGCAAAATTAGTTTTTTTTAAATTTATGCCTGGATAAAAACTTAACTTGTATTGATTGCCACTGTGTATCTACTTACACAGACATACAGTTCAACAGCAAGGTGAACATTCAGAGAGTAATAATTGATGAAATAAACTCCTGACTCTAACTCGCCACAACACCTGTGGCCTTATTTATGCGATTTTTTTAAATAGTTGAAAAGATGGTTATGGGCTCATGATAATTTTAATCGATATCAATCAGTGTTTGAATCATTAATATCATTCTATTAATAGATTGGTGTGCTAGTTTTGTGACAAAAATCAATAGGAAATTATAGCCATAAATAAATATGTTTGTAATTTTACTCAAGTGAAAGTTGAAGGGAGCACTTTTACTTTTACTTAAGTAATGTTTTACCTACTCTATCTCTACTTTAACTCAAATACATGTTTTTTGTACTTCATCCACAACCAGGTTGATGTGGTGGATATCCTTCATTAGGGTTGAAGAGTATCCATATTAGCCTTGCAGTGTTCATGAACAGAATCACAGGATGCTATGCTTTGGACAGAGCACATTTTGGACATAATACATTGCTGTTTCTTTCTTTTACCCAAGTTCAAAATACATTTGAGTTTGATTATGAAACACATAATAAAAAAAAGAGCAGTAAACAGTGCATTTAAAGTTCAACAACAATAACAATAATAACAATAATAATCTAAAATAGGTTTTAAAATGTCAGGTGGAGACAATGGTAACAGTGCACAATGGAAACAGTTCCATATATAAAGATTTTAGAATAGCTAATCCATCTAGGAATTTGTCAGACTGGAGTAGACTGACCTTGATAATTGAATTTTCTCCCTCCAGCAAGACATAAAAAAATGTTGTAAAGCCAGTAAAATAGTTCTACATGGGAATTTTGACCTTGGGGATTAATTTCAGATCAAATTACTTTTGGAGTATTCATCCATCACATATATCTAAGCCATTTCAGCATAGAATGATCAGATTTTACTGGTTTAAGCATTTTTTTGTAAAAATGTAAAAAAAAAAAAAAAAAAAAAGAATAAATATACACATGCAACATTTAGTTTAGTGAATTACCA
Source organism: Silurus aristotelis (assembly GCF_946808225.1). Classification (NCBI taxonomy): domain Eukaryota; kingdom Metazoa; phylum Chordata; class Actinopteri; order Siluriformes; family Siluridae; genus Silurus; species Silurus aristotelis. The sequence continues at coordinate 15,840,304 of NC_139585.1, read as the reverse complement.
TTCTTTTTGAATACCACATTTTTGAAAAGTATTGATGATAAGTACTCATTTAAATGACAGAATGCACAGTGAACAAGAACAATCTCATATGTTTGTGATCATCATCACCAATCAGTGCTCTTCACAGTCTTCCAATAACTTGTGTGAAGGATTAATGAGGAGATCTGCATGTATGGCTGCACAACCGAGTAAACAAGATTATAAATGCATGTGCCTTCAGGAGTATTTATTATTATAAATAAATGTGTATTTTGGTCTCATTAATTGCGCCCCCTGTTGGTTCCCTCACCCTGTAGAAAGATAAATGGATTGGGGAAAATAAGAAAGCAAAATAAGTGAGGGAGGGAGGGAGGGAGGGAGAGAGAGAGAGAGAGAGAGAGAGAGAGAGAGAGAGAGAGAGAGAGAGAGAGAGAGAGAGAGAGAGAGCGAGAGAGAAAGCAGTGCAGAGGAACAGCAGGATTAGCGCAGAACTCAGCCTGTAATTAATGCTCAGCTCTTTAATTAATAGTGAGTAAATGGACATAGGATGGTAGGCGACAGTGGCAAGTGTGTGTGTGTGTGTGTGTGTGTGTGTGTGTGTGTGTGTGTGTGTGTGTGTGTGTGTGTGTGTGTGTGTGTGTGTGCAGGTTTGATGCATTATCTCCTTACTGCATTATGCACATTTATGCTGTACACACCACAGATGATCAATGCACATTCACTTCACACATGCAGTGAGACAAACACGCATATACACTTTTACCACTATAGTTTACTATAGAGTACTTTAGGGGAACTGTGAATTCAAAATCTGGTAAATAATGCAATCACACCCTATATTATAATACTATATAACAGTAATGCATAACAATGTGTACTACTATTATTCTACTATATTCTTGCTGCAGTGCTTTGGTGTAATTATCTTTATTGTGTTATTGAAGTATCTAAGGGACACGTTTTTGCTGTTCTGTTCTATTAGCACTAATATGCTGTTAGATTTAATGCCATTAATGAAGAAACCAAAGTAGAAGTAGAGTAGACAGCAAATATTTTACCCAATGTTCCAGATGTAATGCAATACAGCTACAGGCCACAGTTACTGAATTATGGCAAAGGCTCTACTCAGCTCGCCTAGTCAGCAATATATGCAATGACAAGCACGATAGTGTTGAATGTGCCATTTGTATCAAGCGTCCAACCTTTGGAACCTGATCAGCTTGAACACAGTGTGCAAATGAGGATGCGATAGAGCTGGACAGACTAAAGTGTTGCTGCATTGATCCTTTAATGAGAGCCTAAACAAGGGCACAATCCCACCTCTGCCATGGACAGCAGGTTATTGAATGACATTGTGTGAAACTTAAAAACCTGTAAATCAGAGTGAACACGCACATTTTTGTGTCCCAATTAGCCCTGACAATTCTCCTCACTATTATTGATGGACTCAAAGACTGTGATTGGTTTCCAGACCAAACTTCCTCCCATTGTTCTCTCCTTCTCTCTTACTCAATCTTTTTTACCCCTCTGTCTCATGTAAAAAGAACTCGTTCCTTACATACCAAGCCAGTACATATTCATATCTGCTAGTGCAGGCTGTTTGTGTAAGGGGCTTTGAAAGAAGGTGATTTAGCTCTGAATGACACTGACTGATGTCCACAGCCTCTGCTGTTTGCATGTGAAACTGCTATGCACTGCAAATATGTTCCTATGTTCAATGTCCCTTCAAAATCTAATTCAGAGAGAGCAAAGTGGATTTTGTGTTGGAGTAAAAAAAACATGCATAGATAAAGTGCACTGAATAAATAAGATCTCTTTTCCAGGAGGCATACCTGTGTACTGCACTGATGTCAAACTCAACGTCTTCCACCTTTCAAGACAAAGTTCTACCTTCAAAATAAAGCTATTAAAATGGTAATCACAAGTGAACAGATAAGCCTCTTTGTACTTTAGTTTGGAAAGCACAAACATTCAACTCAAGTTTTTTTTTTCTCTTTCTGACAATGCCATTGTCGAGCCTGAGCTGAGAAATTTGTTAGAAATTATCTTCTAGCACCAAAGACTTATCAGAAGGGAGCACTTTCTGTTTGTGAACAGTTCATGAACATAGTAGCAGGTTCCAAATGCTTGGACTTGTCAGGAAAAACTTGGAAATGTTACAGTGTGCTCACTGAATTGTATCTTTCTGTTAAGGAAAAAAACAGGACTGTTATCACTGGATGTACAGTAGTAACCATAGCTAAATGTTTAAAAGATTTACATGCTCTCAATATTTTTCTCATTCCCCTCTCTTTTGCTCTCTGTTTTTGTTTAAAAGGGTTGTATAAAATGAGTCACACTGGATAAGTGCATCTGCAAAATGCAATAAATGTGAATGTAACTGTAAAACATGCACTAGCTAGTAAGCTGTGATTGGGTGAAAAATAAACTATATGTACCCTTGTTATGATACCCAGCACATGGTGAATATTTCTATTAGTGTGTTTTATTATTATTATCATTATTATTATTATTATTATTATTATTATTATTATTATTATTATTATTATTATTATTATTATTATTATTATTATTCAATTATAGTAATATTACTTGTCATTATATTTCACAGCATGCACTCCCTTACAAATTAAAAAGTAATAATAATGTATTTCATCAATGGAAAGTGTAAACCAAATTAATTTGCTTCACTTTAACAAAATTACATTTCAAAAACTAATCAAAATAAAGCAGTTTCCTGCCAAAGCTCTACACATCATGCACCAAATGCTTAGTCATGTCTGAAAAAGTAGAGACAGATGAGCACCCCTCTCTTAATTTATCAAGTATCTTTAGTATTTAATGCTTCAGATGAAACAGAGAGAAAATGCTATAAAAATATGTACGCCAAAATGTGTGAACATCCACTCTAAAAAAACAAGTAAAAGTAAGCGAGACATAAGCTAAATTAATTAAAACAAGTAGTTTTTTTTACCTGATGACTAATTAACTGTTTTGATTTTCTAATTTTAATTAGACTCATGTGAACTATTACTACAGGAGGAGTATTATTTTTACTCATGTTTTGGCTTTAACCACTAGCTCATACTAGAATATACAGAACACAATATAACAGCATGTTAACATTAAAAATCAAAGAAGCAGTTCAAAAGAAGCTTTTCTAATTTAGTAGAGATCACTATGGTCCTTTCGGAAGGATATTAACTGTCATCCACCAGAACACTGTTGTTCTTATAATCTTTACTTATGTCAGCCTTATTATACATCAGAATACATTTGATGCATTTTTGTCTGACACCTCTCCCAGTTGTAATTTGACAGAGCTGGAGAGTGCTGTGTGATTTGTACCATTGCAGTGTTTCTGAAGAGTGTTTCGGCAGCTGTTTGGAGGGTGGGGCCGAGAGATGGAGAGAGTGAGAGATAAGAGAGAGGACTGCAGACCAGCTTTTTTTCTGACTCACCACCATGTAAGCGTGGTGTCTGATACAGGTGCAGGTGCTGTTCAAAACTGCTAAGATAAGAGGTAAAAACAAGGGCTTCAAACTGCTGTAAACACAAACAAGAAAAAGGAGGGCATTTGCTCTGCTCACTCTCAAACTGCCATGTCTAGCAGTCAGCCAGACAGACCAGGCTGCAACACAAACCCTTCAGAGGAGATGGAACCTAATAATGTGTCACATTCCAAGCTGGTGTCCATGCAGTGTTTTTTTTTTTTTTTTTGTTAAAAACAATGCGTTATTTCTCAAGTGTGTTAAAAACAAACAGATATTGAAATCCTAACAGCTAAACACTCATTCTTACAACATTCAGATTTTTTCTCTCCTTCTCATATTATAATATACAAACACACAGATCACACATTCGGCTTAAAAGCATTTGCTTTGCACTACATGCAGCATGCAAATAGCCTTTTAATCAGCGGTATTGAGCTCATTCCATTCGAAAGTCTGTAAGTACGGTAGTCTATCAAGTATGTATAAATGCTTATCTTTATGACTATATGCGTTATCTGGTCCTATTGCTTCTTACAAACAATTCCTTTAAAGTAAAAAACTAAATTTCAAACAACAGTAGTGCTAAATCATTTTTATTATAACCCCATCCTGAAAAATATTAGCACTAATTAAATAAATCTGTAAAAGCACACACTGACAAGAAAATGATCAAGGAAGACCCTCATAGAATTGATTTTTGAATAAAACCCAGCAAGGCGATGAAACTAATCCTATCTGTAAAAATCATTGCCACCTGGTCTGACATAAATGCACAAAGCACATAGGAGACATGCAGAGTCAGTGACTGCAAATATACAAAGTACCCGAGGTTCTTTCTAGGAACAGAGCGTGGAATCAGATGTGGCTCAGATATAAATTGAAAATTGTACACTTTTCAGTTCTTTTTTTATAACCCCGAAAACACTCCCACTCTATGTTTAAAGAACACAAAGACTATATCTATGAGCATATCTGCAAGATCTTTGCAGACTGCCTGAAATGGCTGTTGAATTGCAATGTCTAACTCTGTGGTTTAGCAGCATTCTAAAAGAAATCAGGATCAGCCTCTTTAACTCTTAACAGTAAGCTTGTTTTGCACATGTGATAGGCAAGCAATTTTGGAATTCTTTTGTGGTTAAACTTGTGGTTTTTGGCCAAGGTCATATCCCTATTTGATTCACCAACTTGAGATTAAGGAGGGGCCTAAGCAAAAAAATGGATGGAAATGAAAGATTTACAGAAACGCTTTCCTTTTCATACTCTAATCTTTTATTAATCAAGATGTGCATTGTCAAAGCTTCAGCAACTGGTATAGATAATTTTTTCGTTATCCAATTAAATGAGAATTTTCTTTTTTCTTTTTATTCAAGATTTAAAGAAAATAATAGATTCATCTTTTGGGTGATCTTTCTTTTTGACAAGTACTGGACTTTTGTCAAAAAGAAATTTGGGAATTTAAAATATTATATAATGTCATTGCAAAATTGCTTAGAAAACAATCCTAAACATAAACTTAATCATTGAATGTGCACTAAATTAATTTATTCTGACAATGTCATTCTGACAAATCCACATTTTTGTTTTACTTGTCCATGTGGATTTAATCTGGGTTTTTTGGTTTCACCCAAAACATCCTGAAAACATTTAATCAAGTAGAGTGTCTATGCTGAATTGTATCTAGGTATGAAAGAATATGGCACGGTGGCTTGTGATGGCATAGTGTCCTATCCTGATTTCTGTCTTCTAACAAGTAATCTGAATGCACTGCATCACTGATCAGTGTTTACTGTAAATTAATGAATAAACAAATAAAGCCTACTTGCTATGCCCATGAAGTAGAGAATGCTTAATACTATTTGTCTCCTTAATATAAAGCTTTTGGGACTAGTTGGATTATAAGTTGTTGATAGCTTCACACATGCCTCATATTGTCAACATTTAATTAAACTCTTAGAACACTGTGGTGACTGCAGGCCAAATGAAATACATGACATATGTTTATGGCATTTTTGCAGTTTTGGTTGGGTTCAAATTGGAGAAAATATTTAGCAACATAACTGCTGGCCTTTTAAAGTCATCATAAACTTTCTGTATGCTCGTACTGACAGCTCCCTCCTCTGTATTGAGTAATAGCGGCAGAGGCAGTACTAGAGGCGAAAAAAAAAAAGAAGCCCAAATGAGATTGACAGTGGCATGTGAGTTTACATCTTGAACTCAGGTTGATTTAATAATCTGTAGTAAGATGGTAATAAAAGAGTTTGTTACCTATTTATTTCTCAATCCGCAAACTCGTGTAGCTCCTGTTGCGAGAGTCCAGAAAATCTCCAAGGTCCATGTGCCACAGTCTTGAATATTAATGCAACTGCAAACTTTTTACATGTTCATGTGGCTGCTCTCACTTATGCTGCATAGATAAAGCCAGAGTGGTATAGGAAAATGAGCAAATGTGAAATTACTCAAGGGACGTTTGCCTGTTGAAGCTGAATTTTTTTAACTCCCTCCTCTTTATTCTTCGCATATTTCTGCTATTCTGGAAATTTATCTTTGGAGTTTCCCTCCGTGGTCGGCTCAGAAGCATGCTAGCCAATTAAGCAGGCACAAACCCCATATTAGATTTCTGCTGCATTCATTACAGAGGCTTGGGATGGGCCTGAGAATTAAACTGAATGCATTGAATTGAACGCCTACGGCATGCATCAAACAGCCACGGATAAGGAGCAAAAAGATTGTGTTTTACTACATTTGAGTGAGCTAGTCACATCACAATGCATTTCCCGGTAGTGCTTATACCCCAGGCGCCCAAAGATGCTGTCCCATGGACACTAAAATAGCTCAGAGAGGCTCTGGGCTATGGATTTTGGCAGTCACCAGCACACTTGATGCCCCCCCTGCCAAAATATCAATTCTCCCTACCCGTTGCTATTAGACACTTCTTCCCTGTTAGACCACCAACCAAAAATCTTTATTCCTCCTCATGACCTTGCTGCTTAAATTCCTACACATTCTGGCATTTTCAGTTCGCTTCAAGCTAAAATGGTGTTGTTGCCTTTTAAAACCGATGTGTGTGATTTTGACATTTGCCTCTATGATTTTAATCCTGTCAGCTACATTTGGCATGATTGAGATCAGATAATCGCAAATGCTAATGTGCTTGAGGGGACAGACAGATTTGTCATGCTCACTAGTGGACATGCACGAAGCATTCCTACTCAAATACACATTGGGGCTACCATCAAAAAACCAGGCTATGCGCACAAACATTAGAGCAGTGTTTAACAGACACAAATGAATGCACCACACACATCATGCAGAGGCGTATTTATAAGTGGAGCTGTGCCAGAATCGGGCACTTTTTTACACAATCAGCTGGAGGTGATGGATTAAGGTTCTCTTTCACTCAGATATTCCAACTCCTGTCCTCCCTCCCTTCTTCATCTTTTGGTCACATTGAAGGGTGAACATTTTGAATGTGCCTCTGCAACTGCAACAAAATCAACCCCAAACGGAGAGGTTTGTTTATGGCCTCCATGGAAATGCATGCCCATGTGGAGAGAACAGGCTTCTGGGAGAGGAGGGGGAGAACACGCTAGTGCTCAGGAGTGGCTAAAACCCATAGGTTGACATCATGCCAAAGATAATTCACTGCAAGAATCTGGCCAGAGAATATCAAGAGGTAATTGAAGCATCAGGGGTCACATATATTTGCACACAGAGCACACAGAGTGTTAGCTCATGCATCTTTTCGGTCTCTTGCAGGGGAACTCAGACAGCCTTAAGCAGCACAACAGGGAGAATTAAATTAGAATCTAATCAATAGCAATTCACCGCTGTCCTAAGTTTTACAAATAACCTTTATTCTAAAAATGCCCTGATGAATAAATCAGAAAATATTGGTGTATTTACAGAGATGTAAGTGAATATACATCACTGTGCACCTCATAAGTATAAATCTGAGATTTTGACAGTCACCTGAGAGGTTGTTTTTCAAACATAATTTTGCATTAATGAGATTTGTGGCCATAGCTTTCCACTAACCGGCCATTTTTCAATTCTTGGTGCATCATTGAGGATCCTTTTGTCTCACAGTGAGCATCCAACAGATGCCCAACAAATATTTAAACACAGTATGCGCTTTAAATCCTAGTGGTCTAGTGGTTAGGATGCTGTGCTTTCAACGCTGCGGCCTGGGTTCGATCCCCGTTCAGGGAACCAGCCTCAGCCATTAGGGTTGCACAAGCCTTAGTGCTGGTCCCAAGCCTGGATAAATGGGGAGGGTTGCATTAGGAAGGCCATCCAGCGTAAAAACATGTGCGTGCCAAATCAAACATGCGGATGGTCCGCTGTGGCGACCCCTAAGGGGAGAAGCCGAAAGAAAGTTTATGCGCTTTAAATCTCAAACCTGTTCTGACAATTTGAGCAATCTAGCACTTTAAAATTCTCTCAGCTTCAGTCATTATCTTGGTGCTACATTCTAGCTTGTTTGTTTAGTGAGTAATTTATCTTTGGTGAAGGATAAATAATCAAAATATGGTTCTTTTTTGGGAGAAATTTCTTCTCTGTATGAATCTAACTGACAGTTTTTTCTTAGAACAAAAGACAGCAACTGTTACATATGTTACAAATATAACATTACATTTCATTATAAGTTGGGAAAGTATAACGTGGGATTCACGTTAGTTAGTTAACATTATTATTTAAAAATGCACTCCTAAATATAGTACAGTCGAACCCACTTATCTCGACCTCGGTTAACTCGCCAACCCTATTAAGTCGACGTTTTTGAAGTTCAACCGCCAAATTCTTGCTTTGTCTTAGCATTTTTTAATCGGTTATGTCGAATTCCTTTATGTCGCCGAACCCTAACATCTCGAGCACAAGGGGGGGCCAATTTGCCACTTAACGTCGGTTATGTCAGGAATCCCCCTGCCACGCCCCCTTCGGCGGCTGTAAAACCTCGGCATTCCCCGAAGCACCCTGCTTCTTCTCCCGTGTGGGCGAGCTAGTTGCAGTCCTGCTGATCACACACCTGACTCTCATTCACTCACTCATCCTATTTCCTATTTAAGCCCCTCACCTCCACACACTCGCGGTCCGTTATTGTTTGTGCCTGATCGTATGTGTTGGTTCATGTCGGTCTGTGTAATCGCGTATACGTATCCCGCTACGTACCCTTCTTCTCGGACTCCGCATTCTCTAAGCGGCACCCCGGATTACCCCGATCCTGCTGTTTTCCATGTACACGCTGTCTGCATCACGTTTATCCATTGCTGCCCAGCGCTTTCCATAGCGCGGATCCATGGATTCTCTACAGGAACTGCTTCACAGAACTTCATGGACTGCGCTCCCGGAGCGCACCACTGGATATTACTGCTTCGCTACAAGTATTGGTGGATTATCTCCTGAGCATTCTCAATAAACGTTTGCGTTTACTTTGGCTTTCGCCTCCTTATCCGCATTACAGGTTATCTCGATCCGCATGACCAATCAAACAAATTGCGGCAACGCTGTTGTGTAAAAAACCTCCAAAAACACGTGCATGCACATTCTCATTTAATAACCCACATCATGTACATAAAGAAATTTCAAGCACGTTAATATATTGCTGCCATATTGGTTTTAGTTTATCTTGATCATCGGTCATCTCGACAATTTTTGGCGTCCCCTAGGCCGGCGACATACCCGGGTTCCACTGTACAATAGTGTTATTAGTAGACATGAAAAAGTCATTTATACTTTTACTTAAGCCAGTGTTTTTTGCACTCTTTTTATCCAGTGGTCATAAAAATATGTTTCCTTCACATACTTTGACATTTCCCCTATATAACTAATCCATATACACTGTTATGCAGTGAGCCTGTTAACTGGCGCTTTTTGTGAGCATGTCCAATTCCACATCTTCTTGTCATTGTTCATTATAAACATTTCTTGTACTTGACACACGCAAGAAGCAGACACCTTGTCACACCAGAACTCATCTAAGCTCTGCAGGGTACAATTTGACTCCATGAAGTACCATCCTCTTGCTGAAGGAAAAAGAATGAGTATAATTTGTATCTGGGGAATATTAGCGTTATATGAAATAGCATCAAAGGTTTGATGTCTTAATCAATTTGTGAAATAATATTAATTAAGTTTTTAAGAGTTATCATTGCTTCAATCTTAAGTAATGGGATAAACTATACAGCTTAAGCAATTGTACATATTGTATGCTTAATTGGAAGAATCGTGGAAAGCCACAATGGTGGAGAATTGGATTTATTCTGCTGCTTATCTGCTTTGACAGATTTAACATGCACAGCTAGGCTCGTGCCAGAGACTCGGATGCAGGCGAGGAACAGCACAGATACGTCTCTCATCCGCTTGGTCATGCTTCTGTTGTCCTCTCTGACAGAGGACCAAAGTTGATTAGTGTCTCCTACAAGTAGCTGTCAGATGGACACGCATCTTTAGGTTTCATTAAAATCTAATTTAAATTGCATTTTATGTCTTAGTAAAGCATTACGCTCATTTGCTATCATAGTGATGACCAGACTATTAAATTTAGAGCAAGCAAAATTTGATTGGGCCTAACTGTAACTACAGAAATGACTAACAACAGCTCTTCCATGCTATCACCAATGGATTTTCCTGTAGTTTCCATGGATATGGTAATCTGTTCATTTTCATCTTAACGCTTTGTCTGGTGCAGATGGATGACAGTAGAATGGATGTGAGTGTGTTGTACAACTGGAGTGAGATGAGATGAATATGGCACATCTTTTCACACTCCCATCACTACTGCTGATGAAAGAAGGGGATGGATGAGGGGGTTGGGTGCTAGTTTGACTAATGACTTTCTTTGATTCCGTACCAGTTAATTACGCACTGCTAGTCAGAATTTCTGACATCAGCTTTCGCTTACAAAGCTGAAAAGTGCATGTGACGGAACCTTAATCACCAATGTGCTTTGCAAAATGAAACCCAGTCTGTGAAATCAGGTCTGATTGCACTCAATAAACAAATGCATTTCACGAGGGCGGAACATAATCAAGATTACTCAGAATACGTGACCCACTGCTCCAGGCATGTTTGTGCATGTGATTTCTGAATTAACTGAGACACTGACAGAATATCAAGTTATAGTCAGGTAACCTCTCTATGCCACCAACCAATTTCCACATCAAGTAGCAATGAAATCTGGAGATCAACAATGAGCAAAGAAAAAGGCAAGTACGCCATAGGATTTTTATTGTTTTTTACTCAAGTAATGAGAAAAAAAAACATCCAAGTGTAAGTTTTGATTGTCTGTTTACTGGCCTCTGACATCCTACACAGCTTCTACCTACACACTCCAAATACCATCTAAAGAATAATAAGGACCTGCACATTAAAAGTGATTGTCAGTGAAATACTGCATTATACATTTCACTGATATTGCAGTTGGATTTTGTGTTGGTAACTTTACCGTGCAAGTTACCAAAATTACATCCTGACTGAGATATTTATACATTTCTTTTTTTACATCCTCAGTTTTCCCAAATTGCTCATGCTATTTTTATATTTTGTATCATGTGAGCATATCTTTTCTCAGTCTTTTATCTCGCTGCTTGGACAGAGATTTGTCTTCTCCCCTCCACCACATTAATAGTTGTTTCTTTCTTTGAAGTCTTAGTTGCTGATACAGCACAACTCATCGGAAACTTCCGATCATGGAGATTTAGTAAACAAGTATAAACAAACACAAGCATACTATAAGCCAAGCATATCTGGAGCTACCATGGACTTCCTCTTTAACAAGAACAAGGCTTTGTTTACTTGCCTTGCTTCCTTGCAGCTCCAGAGTTCAAACAAAAACCCTATATATATATATATATATATATATATATATATATATATATATATATATATATATATATATATATATACACACACACACACACACACACACACACACACACACACACACACACACACACACACACACACACACACACACACAAAAAATACAGCACAGGGGCTACTGCTCATTAGTGGAACAGCAGTTATTGCGACTCCACCAGTTCTGACTTGGAAGCAGTCTAACTGAGATGACCTCCAAAACCACTCATCAATTCCGCTGCTCTACTGCAGAAGCAAGCCGTTCCACATGTTCATTTAAAGCAGGGTAAAGTCATGTTGCAGTCTGGTCATTAAAGGGGCATCTTTCTGACTGATTAGTAACAAATGAGTGTATAGCCTAGTGCAGCAAAACAAGCGAATAAGATGATGGAAAGTCTGTTATCTAATGTGACTGTCTTTTTTAGATTAATTTCTCAGCAACTCTCTGCTCAAAGCCCAAGCTTAATGTGGTGCTCTGACCTCAGGCAGGTTTAATGGAATAATAAATGTGCCGAAGCTTTGAAACCTGGAATGCCTCCTCCTGAAACACACACACACACACACACACACACACACACACACACACACACACACACACACAGACACACACACACAAATCTTTCCATCTAAAAATACATTAGCACATTTACTCATATGACTCCAAGTTGGATCACGACTCTATACATTGTAAGGCTTTCTGTAGAACGTTGCCTATCCATGCGTGTAAGGACTGAGGATCATGATGGACAGGCCCAGAATACAAATTCATACTTCACGCTGTTACATTCTTCATCTCAGTAGACATATTTGTTCCAGTGGGCTGGAGGAGATACTGTAGCACAACACAGCATCAGTTTTTTGATTAAAGACAAGCTGGATATATCACTCAAACCACATTTTGCTACTAAAATACAAAAAATGTTACATAAAATAAAGAGCAAATATAAAACCAGGGAAAATCTGTACATTTTATATAATCTTACCGAAGACTTGTTCAGGTAATACTGGGTAGGCCCTTGCGCTAAAAACATTCTGAATTCTTCAACATGGTTACTACAAGTTGTTAGAGATATTCCACGGATACTGGTCCCTATTGGCATGATTACATCACATGATTCCTGCAGATGTTTTAAGGTGCTGTGAATCTCCTGTTATACCATAATCCCATATACTGCAGTGTTTTACTTGATTCAGATCCAGTAATCTGGAAGGCCCACTAAAAAACATTCAACTCATGGTCAAGTTCATGAAACCAGCATTAGACGACTGTTGCTTTGTTTCAAAGCAAGGTTTGTTATCATACAGGAAGAAGCTAACCATGTGCCAACATTACACTACCAGCCTGGACACAAGTAGAACTGGGTATATGGATTCATGCTATTAGTGGCAAATTTTGACCCTACCATCTGTGTACCATCAGAAGTAAAACCCAAAGTGGTCTGCTGCTGTTGTAGTCTATCTGCTTGGAGATTCAACATGATGTGCATGGTGAGATGCTTTTTTTTACTCAACACAATAGCACAAAGTAAATATCTGAGTGAATGCTTTTTGTCAGATCAAACTAATCTGGCTATTCTCAGTAAAGATCCCTATTGTGAGAACTGCTACTGACTTCAATTTATTCCATCATCCTGAGTAAAGTATAAAAAATACATTAGATGTTTCCATGTGAAGTAGATCAGCTGTTAAATACAGAATATTATCAAGCTAGCCCACATGTCATCAACAACCGTGCCAAATTCAAAATCACTAGGATCACATTACAGTATGTCTAACATTCTGATGGTTGATGTGAACATTACCTGAACTTCCTGGCCTGAAACCTCAGGATTTTATGTATTGCACTGCGGCCACACGATTTGCTGACTGAATAATGTAATGACTGAGTAAGTCTTCTTGTGTTCCTAATAAAGTGCTCAGTGAGTTATAGTCTATAAGGAAAAGTAAAGATCAAAAGAAAAAATTTGCCATAATCTGAAAGTAATTTCCAGTTTCCATATTGATCTTTTTTCCATTTGATGAGTTACACATTAGCAACTCAACCAATACCCATCACACATTTCAGGCAAGTTTTTATCTTAAGTTGCCTCTATTTCTGATTCCAAAACTGTTTATTTTTTTCTTGAGGAAAAGTCATAGCACAAAGCCTCTAGCATGCATCTGAGACAAAAAAATTGATTTTCTCCTCCAGAATGCACCGATGCTTTGTACATTTCACGCCTCTCCAGGTAATTCTTGAGAAGAAAAGAACCCTTTGAGTTTGTAATGGCATCCACGAGAATGCTGTTATAGCCTCTACCTGGTTACATACCTCCCAGCAATGGTAAGGATCTACAGTATTGACCAGATCTCTCCAGTCACTCTGTCTCCTTTTCACTACTTATGCTGTAGCTTTCCCTAATAATTTATGTTCAAGGGTACATTGCTTCACATGATGTCAGCACAGGTTTTGGTTGTCAGCGGAAGATCCTGTCAGAGATGTGCATGGTATGATATAATAGGATGGAGGATTGAAACAGCATAGCAATAATACTAGCAGATATAAATGTATTATCTTTGATGTGAAATATGCTTTTATGCATCCATGATGTTACATGGGATATAATCATTATTCACCATAATAAAGTCTGACATTCTCAAGTCTGATATTTTGTATTGGCAACATAATTTGCATTATATTCAATATTTGGTCTGATAGCTTACATATGCATTACTAATAACAGAAGTTAATTATTTGCTTCAAAAGATCATGACTGAAGTACTTTAGGAAAAATAATTGATTTAATAAATGTAATTATGTGATTAACAGTGGTTCTATTAGTCACCAGGGAGAGAAACTATACAGATCTGACATGAAACCATAAATCCAGAAGTCCTCCCTGGCTGGTAGGTTGGTCAGTAAGTACTCCTTGGACAGTAATCCCCCTGATCACTTTACTGTGGTGTGAAAAATGAAGATTAGCTTCATAAAAATTAGCAACATTCAGTTTAGGGCATCACTAATGATAAGATTAATAGATGCAAACTAAGTATCCTGATGGTATGGAATCAGACTGGGGATTTGTAGCACAAAAGTAGATTAAGTCTTGATCAAGCAGAGAGGCAATTATTTATGGCCTAACTCGGCTTAAAGGAATGCTTGCTTAATTCTAGCAGCCTCAAACATCATCGTGCCCATAAGCATATACAGTAACTCTCCTAAAACAGAGTAGCATTGCAGAAGATATGCAGTATATTCATGCAAAACGAACATACAAACAAATCAAGACAGTAATCCTGCTGCACTTATCCTTGTATCAGCTATAATTATGTACACATTCCCAAGGATCCTTATGTTTTGCTTTGTTGAGACTGCTTAAGATACAGTAGGCATCTTCTGTGCCTAAACAGAAAACAAGACTTTACCTCTGAGAAATGCTATATTACAGAGAAAGCATTATGGGTGCTTTCAGTAGGATGACAAAACCCAATTACGGAATGTACAGTGCCATGTTAATTGGTGCTTAATTAATGCCTAGACTGTAATAGCTATGTAATATTTGCAGTAACATTAATCTCTCAAGCCTGGTCCAATAGTAATTTCCCATTTGCAACATTTCTCCCTTCATATGTGCTTTCAGTGCTCTAGCAACTGTTGATTAATGAACATGCAATCGTGCAGATTGAGCTTCATTACAGTTTGTCAGGAATTGTGAATTGTGTTGTGGGATCAGAAATAGAAAGACAGAATGTTGCTGGCATACTGATTTGCACCGATCCCACCATTCCCAATATTCTTCAGTACCAGACAGGCATGCTAAATTATTAACTGTGGCTGCGGTTTCAGATCAGACAAAGAATATGTTTGAGAGCACATGAATGTTTAAAAACATGGCACTCTTGTTATTGGAGTGTTGCTTGGGCCTCTAATTTGAGCAGATCACCATGGATAACACAACAGCACTCAATATTCAATACCAGTATTATAAGACACATTACTATGTGCAGAGAAAGACATTGTTTTTGTCATGAATGACAACAGAGAGAGAGAGAGAGAGAGAGAGAGAGAGAGAGAGAGAGAGAGAGAGAGAGAGAGAGAGAGAGAGATGAGCAGACTCGGCTGTTCACATTTTTTACTATCTGGCATTTGAAGTAAAGATGAATATTTATCCTTTATTCAGAATTTATTGGCTTAGCTGTAGATATTGTTCATGATCTTACAGTGTGTTTGCTTTCTCCCTGCACAGATAGTCTAAGAGCACCTGGAGGGTTTCACCTGCACTTCGGCAATGTTTTTGCTGAGCACTTTATTGACTAAAGGGCCCAGTGGAAACTTCCACCCATTATTCTATATATTACAATCTGGCATTCCATCCAGGATGTGTTCCAGCCACACACTCATTGTTCAAAGACTAGACTCTACAACTCTGACCAGGATAAAACAGTTACTGAAGATGAATGAAATAATTATCATCTGAGCTGAATGGGATTTGACCATTCTCTTATCACATTTATGAAGTTTCTCTAAAGTGTGCAAATAATAAGCTCCTATGTTCTGGTGTATTGCTGCTGTCCAGACATAACAACATTCATTAATTCAGCACTGCTGGAGTTATATTAGCTGTGGATTTAACAACAAACATTTGTCAAAGAAATATGATTTGGTATTGAATTTAACTGATGTCACACACTGGATCAGAACAGACATGTTCCCATTATAGAAGAGAAGAACAGATCCACAAGACAAAATGTCTGCTTTCAATTCCACAAGGCCAGAACAACCCATGCTGATCAACAGCAGCAATATATACCGGTTATCAGACTGAAATGTAGATCGGTAAATGCACATCATTACTGTTTGTATTTCCAGTGTATCATGCTTGCCTCATTGAACTGTACGGCTGAGAATATTTAATTTGTTAAAGA